>NC_139241.1:70629529-71229529 GCF_977018435.1 Lepisma saccharinum
CTCGTATAATAAACCAAATGGAAATAACCCAAATGTTGATGCACCCAAAAAACTAGTAATACTTCAAAAATACCTTGAAAAAGGCTATAAGGCTAAATTATTCTTCTAGCTTAGAAAAAAAGTTTAGCAAGTGGACCTATGGTCCATATAGTCAGTTGTCTTTGAACTTCGTCTTGTCCTGTGAATTGTCAATATATTGATAAATGGTTATATTTTATTTTTATTTTTTTTTTAAAAAAAAGAACGATGTTGGTAAGCGTCCAGTTATGGACCCATCGGTAAAAAATTTCAGTCTTTATAGACACACAATAATTTTCGTTACACTAAAAATTGGGCCTCGTATAAAGGTAAATAGTCGAAATGAAAAACATGTCGTGTACTTTATCCAGTAAGCCTTAGCTAGAAATACAATAACAGCGTTACAGACATAAAAATTAAGCAAGCTTTGATATTCTAGTGGCACATAATAAATATAAAATATCCTTTAAAATAATAGTTGTGGGTTATCTGAGATCAAAATTTTCAAGCCCTCTCTCCTGCATAAATAGGCTCTAGAATTCACTAAGCCTCAAAATAATATTGGGTACATAACATAAAAAGCAGATGGAGAGTGATGCTGATCGCATCATCTCCAAACAGCAAAAACAAAAGTATATGGATGGAGCCCTTCCTGATATATTTAGAAAACTTTACCTAGTACAACAGTAACAAAATACTCAGCAAACTCTAAAATAAACAAACTTTCCTACGTAGCAGGCGTAACCTGACCTAAATAAATACATATAGAAATACAGAACCAAAAATAGCATAGTGGAAATCAATAAACCCTAATAATAATAATAATAATAATATATTCTGTGGCTTACATTTGAGCTAAAAGTACTTTTTCTTTAGTGTTTTTGAAAAGATTTAAATAAATACTAAACTCTAAGTTAAAAATTTGTAAATGTATATATGATACAAAACAAAATAAATAAAAATTAATACATACCCTGCAAAAATCAGTAAAAAGTTGAAAAAATCTCTTTGTAAATACAAAATATCCTGAATAGATTAAATTGTGTTATTTGAGTAATATTAAGCCTAAACTTGTGAAATAAACAAATAGAAGTTGAGAACACACACTTTGTGTGTCGAAAATGTAACTACAAGTCTTTCCTGAACAGATTGAATTGTGTTATTTTGGTAATAATAAGCCTGGACTTGTGAAATAAATGGATAGAAGTTGAAAAAACACATTTTGTGTGTCGAAGATATAACTAAAAGTATTTCCTGAATAGTATAAATAGTGTTATTTTGGTAAAAAAAACATAAAGTTGTAAAATAATAAGTTAAAAGTTGAAAAAATGTCTTTGTGATTCCAAAATTTAATAAAAAATGTTGCCTGAATAGTACAAATAGTGTTATTTTGGTAAAAAATTAACATAAAGTTGTAAAATAATAAGTTAAAAGTTGAAAAAAATGTATTTGTGAGTCCAAAATTTAATAACAAAATGTTGCCTGAATAGTACAAATAGTGTTATTTTGGTAAAGAATTAAAATAAAGTTGTAAAATAATAAGTTAAAAGTTGAAAAAATGTCTTTGTGATTCCAAAATTTAATAAAAAATGTTGCCTGAATAGTATAAATAGTGTTATTTTGGTAAAAAAATTAACATAAAGTTGTAAAATAATAAGTTAAAAGTTGAAAAAAATGTCTTTGTAAGTCCAAAATTTAATAAAAAATGTTGCCTGAATAGTATAAATAGTGTTATTTTGGTTAAAAATAGGTATAAAATTGTAAAATAATAAGTTAAAAGTTGAAAAAATGTCTTTGTGAGTCCAAAATTTAATAACAAAATGTAGCCTGAATAGTATAAATAGTGTTATTTTGGTAAAAAAATTAACATAAAGTTGTAAAATAATAAGTTAAAAGTTGAAAAAAATGTCTTTGTAAGTCCAAAATTTAATAAAAAATGTTGCCTGAATAGTATAAATAGTGTTATTTTGGTAAAAAAATTAACATAAAGTTGTAAAATAATAAGTTAAAAGTTGAAAAAAATGTCTTTGTAAGTCCAAAATTTAATAAAAAATGTTGCCTGAATAGTATAAATAGTGTTATTTTGGTAAAAAATTAACATAAAGTTGTAAAATAATAAGTTAAAAGTTGAAAAAAATGTCTTTGTAAGTCCAAAATTTAATAAAAAATGTTGCCTGAATAGTATAAATAGTGTTATTTGAGTAATAATAAAAATAAGCTGGGAAAATGTTTAACAAAGTCAAAGTTTGGTAAAAAATAAACTCAAAATTAAATTAAATAGCACACAGTAACATACATTTACTACCTAAATCAATAATGAAAGGGTCCTAGGTTCGTTACCCCGTGATAAAAGCAAATGGTGAAAACTGTAGGCCCCGTCCCTGATAGCTCTCCCTTCTTCATAGTACAGATAAAAAAAACCCTGCGCTAAAGCGTCCTGTTCCTTGGGGCAACCCTGAGCGGAATATTAATTGGCGGCGGAAACCAGTTCTACAAGCGACGCATAGCTTCAGACATCCTTTGTTGTCTGGTTGAATCCCTTCGCATGCCCTACAGTATTGCATAGCTTTCCCCTGTTATTGCGTACTGGTTAACCTTGAAAAAACCGGTTCTGAAAATCTACCGACGCGTTCTCTGATTGGTGAATCAGGTTTCTTTCTTTGTCCTGACGTTGTGACGTCATTTGACCTTGAACACACACTCCCCAAATTCCTTTGTCCTCTACCTGGGCGGAATATTAATTCATTCTCTCTGTCTGGCATCAGAGCGGAGTCGAAATTCTGAGACAGTATTCTGTCTAGCGTGTTGCACCACCGTGTTTCATAACGTAATGCAATTATTACATAGTACTAATTAATAATATTACATATCTCGGGTTCGAGTACCGGGACCGTCTTCTTTTGTACCATTACCACCGTTCATAGCTGTTCATAAACCATAGAAAACTTATTTTCAATATTATAAACATTAATTATTATCGATTTATACATTACATACTTTGCAGTAATGTATATAAAACCATATGCATAGCGTTTAGTACCTCTAATTACCTTCTATATACATATTTTTCATAAAATAAATAATTATATATTCATAAAAAGTTATAAATAAGCAAATACATACATGTAAAGTACTCTAAGTACATGCAAATGAATTCTAAGTACGTGCGAATTAATTAAAACACGTGCAAATTAGTTATAAGTACGTGCAAATGAATTGCGAATATTAAATAGCAACTGTCCTTGGCTGGGATGGATACTACTCCCCTTGTATTTCTACAACGCCGTTTGTTAAGCCCACGCTGGACTCGCGGCCGAAGTAAAATAAATCAAATCAATCAATTTTGAGTTTGAGTTTAGTAGTATGCTAGAGAGACCTCATGCCCACGCCCGGTGAGGCGGGCGAGTGAAATCATACCTTCATGGCCCTTCACATACCTTCGTGTAAGGGGGATCACATATCTTTATGGCCGTTCACATACCTTCGTGTAAGGGGATCACATACCTTCATGGCCCTTCACATACCTTCGTGTAAGGGGATCACATACCTTCATGGCCGTTCACATACCTTCGTGTAAGGGGGATCACATACCTTTATGACCGTTCACATACCTTCGTGTAAGGGGGATCACATACCTTTATGACCGTTCACATACATTCGTGTAAGGGGATCACATACCTATATGGCCGTTCACAAACCTTCGTGCAAGAGGATCACATACCTTCATGGCCGTTCACATACCTTCGTGTAAGGGGATCACATACCTTCAAGGCCGGTCACATACCTTCGTGTAAGGGGGATCACATACCTTTATGGCCGTTCACATACCTTTGTGTAAGGGGGATCACATGCCTTCATGGCCGTTCATATACCTTCGTGTACGCGTATCACATACCTTGATGGCCATTTACAAACCTACATGGCCGTTTACTATTAGTGTAAGAGGATCACATACCTTCATAGCTGTTTGCACAACACAAAAAGTTTGGAAAAAAAAATCAAAATTTTCTCTAGCGAGGCTGAGAAGCACTTTTCGCCATTCGGCTCTTTTGTTGTCTTTTTAACCAAGAAAATGCTTTTACTATTTTTTGTTTCATAAGAAAATGCTTTTTGTGATGTTTGCTTCACAAGAAATGCTTTACTGTTTTAGACATAAACTAAATTTGTCCAACAAAGCGAACAAGCACTCTTCACGGGAGGAAGTACAGCAGCTTTTTACAACAAAGGAAAGTGACAAATAAAAATTCAACATTTGCGGTAGAGAGGCCAAGGGGACTATTTTCGCCATTCGGCTCTTTTCTTGGTTAATATCACAAAGAAAATGCTATACTACTGTGTTGGCTTCGCAAGAAATGCTTTACTGCGTTAGTCATAAGCTCCATTTGCCTTGTGAGGCGAGCTGGCGCTCTTCAAGCATAAGAATCAGTCACTTGCTAAGTGCATCAGCGAGGCTTCTCCGTTCTTAAAGCAAAGGCGTCGCAATCACATCGCCTCTCCTCTCCTTGCATCGGTCGCTCGCTTTTTGTGCAATCACTCACGGCAAAACAGAATACACTGTTTAGCACGAAGCCGCACTCGACACGCAAACGACACCGAGCCGCATTCTTTACTTTACTGGACGTCACAGTGCGGAATGCTGTGATCGATTCACAAGGAGGTAGCTTAAGTTGCGTGCGATAGTGGAGGTTGTGGAAACACAGTGTGCGGTAAATGGCACAGGGAGAGAACCACGTCGTTTTCCCTACGTTTTATAATTATTTACAATAACAAACAAATAATGAACATTATTAGTACTTGCCAAATGATATTATACAATTAATTGTCACCACACTTTCGTTTCTGCTGGCGGTATTAACTGATTATGTGTATTGGAAAAATATGCCTCTCACAGACGACTGTCTTCAAGCTGTGTGGGGTATATATAGGCGATCCGAAATTTTATTCTACATGTTAAATTGTGTGTTGGGAATCTTTAGGTGACTTCATTATATTAGAGCGCTCTTTTATGAATACCTATAACCGCATACAGGCTGCCGTTAATTTAGCATAAAATATTCAGGTCCTGCTCCTTCTAGCAAAATTGCAACGTGCGATCGGGTGGCATCGTAGGAGAAATGTGATTCTCCTATGACGTCATCTGGCGTGCTTGCATGTGCGACACAAAGGACAGGCGTAAAGCTTCTAGAATCAAGCTCATTGTAACTGAGGTTCTAGTAAGCTGTTACGGTGCCGGGGTATTTTGCAAAAAAATTCAATATCAAATTGGCGGCCGGTCCATGGTGCTCATTCTAAAACAAGAAAATCTTTGATCGCTAATTTCTCGGCAACCAAGCACCGCAGAAAGCTCGGTTTTGCACTGTCGATCATGTCTCGGTGTCCTCTGCCCTCCCTGACCGCAATCGGCATTAGTCATCATAGGACTCAATTTGGCCCTCTGGAAAATTTTCTAAGTTCGGAGTTGAAAAGCACAAAAGTCAAATATCTCGAAAACGGTGAGAGATACAGCAAAAATAAATCGAAAAATCTCTCCTTCTCCATCATCCCCTTCCCGTTGTCGATTGCGGTGATGTAGATTATGTGTAGCAAGTTTGGTGGTCCTAGCTTCAAGCATAGTGGTTGTTGGGTGGGTGACGGAAACTTTTTAGGCAAAACTTACATCACCCATTTCTCAGCAACCAAGCATCGTAGAGACATGGAGTATATTGTGTTCGCATCGTCTGGGTGTCCTCTCTCCTCCCAGACCGGAATTAACATAGGTCATCGTGGCAACCCATTTCACCCACCTGAGATTTTTCCAGTCCCATGCCTGCAAAACGAACTTTTTTCAATATCTCGGTTAATATCAATTCTTTCGCAAATCTGACTTTATATTTCTTAATGAAACCGGGTGCTCTGAATCGATTGGCGAGGTGAGTTTCGTTCTCAGAGGCCTCGTTAGCCTGCAGAATAAACTTTTTTCAACATCTCCGTTAATATCGGCACTTTCGCGAATCTGACTATATATTTTAATACAATCCGGCGAGGTTTCTCAGTTCTTAAAGGAATGGAAAATGAAATAGTCCGACCAGGGAAAGAAGTAATGCACTATAACATGCCAACCAATGTGTCTGGCTACAGCAGAAAGAAGACCGGCACCTTGCTTCCCAAGTACAGTGGGATCCATGAGTATTACCCTGCAAATTGTCCATCACCATGTTCACGCACTTTATTTGACCTAATAAAAGCTTCAAGAATTAAAAGGAAACTAAAAACAAGCTGTTGACAACTTCTGCACCAGCATACATAAAAATCCATCGCTTAAAAACATATAGGATGTAAGAGAATTTTTAATGAAAATAGTCATGGACAATTTGCACGGTAATACTCATGGATCCCACTGTACGTCAAGATAACAAGCGAAGAGTTCGTCAAAGCTCGAGACATGCTAGACGATGCTTTGCTCACTTTTCGAACCGACCTGCTGGCCGCCAGGGTCGTCCACTTGAACGGCATCGTGAAGCAGCAGTTCGAAGAGAACACCGGCAAGATCTTCTTCATCTTCACCAACATCCGCATCTTCTACGAACTCCCGCTCGGTGGCGGAAGTCTTTGGATCGTGGACTTGCATTTCTAGAGCGGCGTGGAGATCAGGTTTCATCACGGGAAGAGTCTGTTCAGGATCAAGCACGACAACATGAAAACTGCAGTCTTGTACGACAAGGATCCGTCGAGGATCGTTTGTACGCAGAATCTATCGCGACGAGCCAAGAACATCCGATACCGCTTTTCTTGGGGCTGGTGCTGTACTATCCCGTTGCCAGCGTCAGTCGTCGGTCTTAAGTAACTAAGTATCTAAGCAAGAAAGTAAGCCAGAAAATAGCCTTATGCTCCATCTTTGCTTAATCTCCCTCGATCTTTGCATCAGCGTTCTGGCGTCTAAGCCTCCAACGCCGCCTCCGTTGCCATGAGAGCGGCTATTGTGAACGAACTGCGCAAGTCTGCCCGTGGTCACAAAGGGAATCGACGACCTCTGGCTGGCCAACCTCGTGGAGATGAGCACTTGAAACCTCAAGGGCCTTCACAAGATCAACAAAGGTTTGAGGTACCTGCTCACCGTCCTTGACACTTTCAGCAAGTACGCTTGGCCGGTGCCCGTCAAGAACAAGACGAGGGTCAAGGTCGCAAAAGCTTTCGGATCCGTTCTTGGCGTTGGCACCGCCGAGAAAAGATCGCCTCGATTCCTTCAGACAGATCGGGGCAAGGCATTTTACAACTCAACTTTCCCGAAGGTGCTGAAGGCTAACGACATCCTCCACCATTCCACCTACAGCGAGCTGAAGGCGAGCATCGTGGAGCGCTTCAACAGGATCCTCAAGAATCTCATGTGGAAGCGGTTCACTCTCCGCGCTCAACTACAAGTAGGTGGACCTAATGCCAGAACTGCTGAACGAATACAACAATCGCCGCCACAGGACGATCGGAATGAAACCGTCGGAGGTGTCCAAGCAAGACGAGAAGCACTTACTATCCGAGGTGTACTGCAAGCGAAACCAGGGCGGTCGCAAGAGAGCAAAGTATAAAATAGGAGACAAGGTGAGAGTGAGTAAGTACAAGCCACCAGGTGTGTTCGATAAAGGTTTCACCAGGAACTGGTCCACCGAGATTTTCACAGTAACCGACGTTCTCCTGCTATTCTCGCCTCCCTACATACCCACCTACAAACTTGGAAGTGCCGTGGACGGTGAGGACATAGAGGGGAGATTCTACGAACAGGAAATGTCGTCCATCAAATTCCAAAACACATATCTCGTAGAGAAAGTGCTGCGACGAAAGAAGGGTAAACTTTACGTCAAGTGGCTGGGTCTTCCCAGTTCGCAGAGTTCCTGGTTAAATGACGGCGATATCGTATGAGTTGGAACGTAACCAAGAGGTTGCCCGACGTCGTCCAAGGCGAAAAATGAAAGAAGAACGGCTTGTTGCTCCCTGAAAGCATTCGATGTCTCATAGTGGGGCCCTCGGCATGCGACAAAACAACGTTAATGGTGGACAATTTTATCCTGGCTCCCCACTGGCTCGATTGACAGAACAGGCAGCTGTACGATTTTTCCAAAAGTCTAGAGCAACCGAAATACAATCAGCTGATAGAGATCTATGGCGATCTGATAATAGTCACCTTCACATCGCAGATGGTGCCTTTGGACGATAATAGGGAGAATTCAGTGGTCGTCTTCGACGTCGTCATTCTGGAAAATCAGGACGAGGTACGCAATTACCTTACTCGAGGCCGCCACGAGCACATGGACTGCTTCTGCCTGGCTCAAACATAATCCAAAATTCCCATGCAGTTTATCAGGGACAACGCTAACTTTCTGTACCTGTTCCGACAGGATAACACCAACCTCAAGCACGTGTACAGTGGGATCCATGAGTATTATTGTGCAAATTGGCCATGACTATTTTCATTAATTTTTCTCTTACATCCTGTGTGTTTTTAAGCGATAGATTTTTATGTATGCTGGTGCAGAAATTGTCAACAGCTTATTTTGAGTTTTCTTTTAATTCTTGAAGCTCTTATTGGGTCAAATAAACTGCACGAACATGGTGATGGACAATTTGCACGGTAATACTTAAGGATCCCACTGTACAACGAGCTTGTCGTACGAGGCGTTTAAGAATCTCTGCTCGCATTGCTGAAACACCGAAAGCTACGGCTTCGCCACGATAGACATGACTCGCAAACCGAACCAAGGGAAATATCGCAACAAGATCAACGAGTTTCTCGTTGGAGAAAGTGCAATGTAATAGCACAAGTGAAAGAGGAATTTAAAAATGGAGACTTCTCGATCATTTAATGTAACCGACCTTCCTGCGGAGCTTCTCTATCAGATCTTCAAGATCGTGTTGGATAAGGAAGAAGATGACATCCGTAGAATAGTTGACATCGCCGATAGTTCGCCGGCGTTCGTTGTACAGTGTCAGATGGTTATGAAGGATCACATATTTAAAATCAAGGGGAGAAGAATTGCGAATACCGAAGATCTTCTCGCAATAACGGAACAAATGCGAGAGGGGCTTGATGGATACGTGTACCAATACCAGTGTGTTAGAGAATTTTGATATGCATGGCACGAGATGAATAGCGAAAGAGACAGGATTATCAACAATATCATTGCATTGACTGCTTTGTATTCTTTCTTCCGTCGAAATAATATAACCAAACTGTAAACAACAGATAGTCAAACTTCATTTCGCAATGTCCAAAAGGAAAGCTGAAGAAAACATGAAGTTGACGGAATATCTTGCCAAACGATTCAAAGGGTGGAAGGAAGAGAATGGCGGAATTACGAACAGAAAAAGCGACAGGAGCAACCGAACATCGATGCCATCGGTGACCTGGGCAAAGAAATCAAGGATGTTGCCGGACATAACAAGGATTTGTTCAAGGAGCAGGTGCCGGTGGCAGTTCGTAACATCACGGACTATCCGCTGACCCCTCCTTCTCCAACAACGTTCCAGCTGTTTCCACTTCCCACTAGGTTTCCGTCGCCCAAGAGCAGCAGTTCGTCTTCCGTCGAGGGAATACGATTAGGACCGACCGCGGCCAAATGTCTAAGCACCAAAGTCGATGACAGAGACAAAGTTTTCGGTTTGTATCCGGCACCCGATCCTTCCGGGAGCGTTGTGTGGAAGATAAGCAGATGGCACGTCACGTTCGACAAAGACGATATAATCTACAACGAGAGCCGAGCGTGACCAAAGGTTCCTTCAAGATGTATGCAGGCACATCGGGATTCTGGGAACTAGAAAACGTCCCGATGCCAACGTGTATTCCGAAGAGGATTACAACAATTACAAGGAAATTCTCAACATGACCAACGCGTTGTATCAGAACGGGGTCAAGTCGAGTAGCAGCGAGAAGTACAGAAACATCATCAAACCGCTGTGGAACGAAATCAAGCAGCAGCCCAGCACTCGCCTATCTATAGGTAGCGGTGTCAAACGCTACACCAATTTGCCCGTGGAATTCGTGTGGCTGGACGACGTTCGTAAACTCGTGGACCGATTGCTGGTTATCGCCGGAGAAGAAAGGGCGGGAACCAAAGCTTTTACAACGAAGAAGTCGGCATCATGGACATGGTCGTTTCCAAACTAAGTCGCTTCATTGTCAACGAATCGAAAGGCATCGGGTACCTGATCAAGATCATCAACATCCTGCCCCCACGATTCTGGAAGCAGGCGGAAGGGAAGGATGTCATCAACAAATTACCTTTCGAGATTCATATTCCGGGCTACCAATACTGCGGTTCCAGAACCAAGTTAGACACGCGACTAGATCGCGGTGATCAGGAAGTCAACCCCTTGGACGCCGCCTGCAAGGAACATGATATTGCGTACCGGGACAACAGGAATCTCGCAGCAAGGCACGAGGCCGACAGACAGCCGGACAACCAAGGAGTACTGGATCGACCCCTCTCACTTCGTGAGCCTACCGCCCGTGACGTGGAAACCCATGTTGAAATCCATAAAATCTACCAACGTCAAATTATGTCTCTTCAGAGAAGAGCAATGCGATATGCAACTCTTCATAGAAAAGGGCATCAGGGGGGTATAGTTCAATGTTCCTTGCGCACACATTGCATTCCGATCTTCCTTTGGCACCTGAATTGAAATTTCCCCCAACTCCAATCAAGCTAAATTGCTTTTGACATTGGAGCCAAAGGAACGATATGTGATGCACTCCAAACCTCTGAAATTTTATATCCAGCAGGGTCTTGTGCTCACCAAAGTACACAGAGTTTTGTCATTCGTTCAAAGCGAATGGTTAAACGAGTACGTCGGCAAGAACACTGAAAGGCGACAGGCAGCGACATCCGATCTTGACAAAGATATATACAAGCTGATGAACAACTTTCTATTGAAAATCCATGGAAAATGTTAGGAAATACCAAGACATCAAGATGGTCTCCGATGCGAAAAAAATATAAGAAATGGGTTAGTAACCCACGGTTTAAGAGTAGATAAAACTTCTCCGAAAATCTGACGTTGTTACATCTGGACAAACCTAGCATTAAATGTAACAAACCCACTTACGTTGGTGCCACCATCTTAGAGTTGTCGAAACTGAAGATGTACCAGTTTCATTACAATGTTATGAAACCCCGATACAAGGAAAATATCCAGATAGCATACATGGACACGGACAGCTTTGCCTATGTTATGAAGGAAGATCCTTACAAAGGCATGGAAGGGGCATTGAAAGAACACTTCGACACTTCAGGATATCCGAAGCCGAACGTATAGAACATTCAAGCCAGAAACAAGAAAGTGCCTGGGTTGATGAAGGACGAGATGAACGGTGAAGTAATCAGGGAGTTTGTTGGACTTCGGCCGAAGGTCTACTGCATGAGGACAGATGATGTCGTCAAGAAATCTAAGGGGGTTGGTAAAAGCACAGTTCAGCAAAAACATACAATCGACGACTATTTGGCATGCCTCAAGACTGATCGTTCCATCTTGAAGACAGAAAGCAGAATATTGAGCAAGGACCATGATGTCAAGACTGTAAAATTGAACAGAGTGGCGTTGGATCCAAAGGACAACAAAAGAAAAGTTTTAAATTGCGGGATACACACCGTTCCCTGGGGCTATTCTCTGATCAAAGGGGATTACAAGGCTTGTAATATTTGTCCAAAATAATTCACGATCTGACTTTGCACATTATGCCGAAATAAGCACACTCGCTTTTGTATCATATTACTACACTCTTTTTGCTTCCTACACCCTACAATGTTGACTTCGGTAAGAGGGTGCCTGAAGAAATCCTGAAGAAGCCAGTTTATGGATGGACTTACTGAAGAAGGTAGGCAAAAAGTAAATAACGATAATAGACATATAGTATATTAAATAGTAGCTTTACTTATTAGCCACGCAACCAAAAGTCGTTGTGTATCAAGTTCCCTATTCGGAACTAAAAAAAAAATATCGGGCATAGATTACATAATCACGAAGAAACAACGCGATAAGAAAATAAAATGTTTGAAGAAAGGTCACGGGATGAAACTTTTGTTCAGCTGAGCAAGTTGCAAAAATCAATGAGTCGAAAGCAGGGAGGTTTCATTTTCAGCATTCCCGCGATCCTTGCGACTCTTGGAGCTGGGAGAAGTCTTGCAGGTGACAGTGCCGATATTGCCAGAACCGTGATCGACGCGAAGAAAAACGTACAAGAGCTCGAAGAGCAAAAAGACACAACCTCGCCATGGAAAGCAAGATGAACAACAACGCTACAGGTTCCGGAGTGAAGAGAAGAACGAAGAAGCAACTCACCACAGCGTTGAAGAAATTCAACTTTAAAAAAAGTGCCACGTTCAAACGAATATATTAAAGCTCTCGCCGAATTGTTCAACGTGATAAACTTTAGAGGCGTGTTCATGTCCGATACTTTGCCGAAGGACGGACCTTGGAGCGGCGGCGAAAGCGGGGTGGCCAACTTGGATAATTCTTTCAACCCGGGAACCCACTGGATATGTTATTGGATTGCCGATAACGGAACAAGTGCTTTCGTCTTTGATTCCTTCGGTGGCGTTCCACCTCTTGCGCTGGCTGATTACTTGAAATCGACGATCGAAATATTTTATAACGACGAAAGGATATAGGGCTTCGATGAAGTGGTCTGCGGTCATCTCTGCGTCGTCATGCTGGGCATTCTTTCGCAACTAACCAACAGCGGTGGCCACTCAACCTCGTTGGAAATGTTTTAAAAAGCAACGGATATGCTAAAACAATAGCGATAAAAAATGTTAGTCCTGCACTTGTCCACCGATACTTCCTTTCTCAAACTGAAACTGCATTATGATGTAGTCAGGAGCACTTTGCTACAAGAGTCCTTGGGACTCGTGGCTTTCTAAAGCATGTACCTGATTCGCAACGTCACCGAATACAAAAACACTTCACATTTCACGTGGGAAGCAGGAAGATCAGCATTCCGCCTGGACAGTATAAACTGACTACGCTGCAAGCCCAATTGCCTCCAAGCGTCATCCTTTCCTAGAGTTCGGTCACTCATCGCGTGGAGATCACGTCCGCCACTGACGAAATAAACCTCGGATCCATCGGGGAGCTCTTGGGTTTCCCTAACGAGAACAGGTTGGCGCCAGGAATCAAGCACGTCGGCTCCTCCATTTCCAAATTCTTGTCAGAAACTTTGAACGTGCATTGCAACCTGGCTCAGGGCATGGTCGTATCGACAGACGCGAATCGGGAGCAAACGCACAAGGAAACCAGTATAATTGCAACGTTCAAGCGAAATTCGTAATTCCTGGAGCCTATTCCTTACGAACCGGCAAAACCGATCTTCTTTCCCATCCAGCGCACCACAAGTTCAGCGAAATGGAACTGGCTATAACGAACGACAAAGGTGAATTCGTGGATTTCGCCGGAGCCACGAGCACGGCCGTGCTGGCTATAATGTAATAAAATAGTCGGATAATCGAAAACACGATGGATCACATAGAAAGCTACGAACTGCAGTCCTTCCCTCCCAACAGAAGGACGTTGGGCAATCTCAGTGAACCAATCAATTACATCGAATTTGACGTGGACGTGGGTGAAGGATTCGTACACCCTCATCGCGCGGACCTCTACATCAAATTCGTAATTGTTATCAAGGACGAAGGTGCAGCTTATTCCGCTAACATCAGGCTGATAGACAATTTCGTTCCCCACCTCTTTTCCCAGGTGGAAGTGAAAAAGCACGGCACGGTCATCGACAGGATGGATAACCCCGGACTAACTTCGACCGTCGTGGCGACCATGACGCTCTCGAAGCCTGAAAGTTCGTATTACAAAGCGGCGGGTTTCGAAATTGACGAAAAGTTACCCGGGAAACTCAACACCGTGCTGTTCCCGCTGCGACTCCTTTACGGGTTATTTTCCGACTACAAGGAAATTATGTGGAAGGGCAGTCTGAGGATCACTTTCAAGAGAGCGCCCAACGATAATAACTTGTTTCTGCGATGGAAGTCCGCAACGTCTGCGGGCACCGTGGACGATGCGAGCCTCCCGACCGAGGGGAAATGTGTGATAAAATCCATTGAACTTTGCATGCCGATCGTCGAATACGAAGCTAACCACGCCACGAACATCAAAGCCGGAATCTTGAAGAACCCGAACATCCCGCTCGAGTTTCAGATGCACCAATTCTTGAAGAGAACAGCGTCCGGGCGATACTTCGAGTTCGACGTGACGACGGAGTTCAACAGCATCCAGTCGGACATGCCCGACTTTGTGGTGGACGTGTTTCGAACCGGTCGCGACGGCAGTCAGAACGAGGAATCGAGTATGTTCGACTAATGCAAAGTTAGGATAATTTATCTTAAGAACGGGCGTAATGACATTTTTTCCAGAGAGTACTACAATCTTGCGCAGGATGATTACACGAAGCTTACACCGCATTTAAGAGGGTTACCATGCAAGGATCCAACGACATGTACTACACGACAGCGGAGTTTATCCAGAGACATCCGATGTACGTGATAAATACATCGAAACGCAAGCAGGCGGTGATCAGCGAATCAGAATGAGAGAATCATTGAACAGTTTTAATTTTTTTATTGACATGAAATAAATACACTTTCGTTACAAACTCCAACCGAGTTTTCTGCCATGGTTGTTCCCAGAGCGGCTAGTCTTTCGCCCAGACCCGCGTCTCTGCTGACGACCGTCCGAAAAGTTCGATGTTCCAACTGCCTGTCGGCCTCGTGCCTTGCTGCGAGATTCCTGTTGTCCAGGTATGCAATATCATGTTCCTTGCAGGCGGCGTCCAAGGGGTTGACTTCCTGATCACCGCGATCTAGTCGCGTGTCTAACTTGGTGCTGCGACCGCAGTATTGGTAGCCCGGAATATGAATCTCGAAAGGTAATTTGTTGATGACATCTTTCCCTTCCGCCTGCTTCCAGAATCCTGGGGGCAAGATGTTGATGATCTTGATCAGGTACCCGATGCCTTTCGATTCGTTGACAATGAAGCGACTTAGTTTGGAAACGACCATGTCCATGATGCCGACTTTTTCGTTGTAAAAGTTTTGGTTCCCGGCCCTTTCTTCTCCGGCGATGACCAGCAATCGGTCCACGAGTTTACGAACGTCGTCCAGCTACACGAATTCCACGGGCAAATTGGTGTAGCGTTTGATACCGCTACCGGTAGGTAGTCGAGTGCTGGACTGCTGCTTGATTTCGTTCCACAGCGGTTTGATGATGTTTCTGTACTTCTCGCTGCTACTCGACTTGACCCTGTTCTGGTACAACGCGTTGGTCATGTTGAGAATTTCCTTGTAATTGTTGTAATCCTCTTCGGAGTACACGTTGGCATCGGGACGTTTTTTAGTGACTAGTACCCAGAGTCCCTATGTGCCTGCATACATCTTGAAGGAACCTTTGTGTCCCGCTCGGCTCACGTTGTAGATTATGATATCGTCTTTGTCGAACGTGACGTGCCATCTGCCTATCTTCCACACGACGCTCCCGGAAGGATCGGGTGCCGGATACAAACCGAAAACTTCGCCTCTGACATCGCCTTTGGTGCTTACATATTTGGCCGCGGTCGGTCCTAATCATATCGGAGGCAGCTGGAACGTTGTTGTAGAAGGAGGGGTGAGCGGATAGTCCGTGATGTTACGAACTGCCACCAGCACCAACTCCTTGATCAAATCCTTGTTATGACCGGCAACATCCTTGATTTCTTTGCCCAGGTCACCGATGGCATCGATGAGCGGTTGCTCCTGTCGCTTTTTCTGTTCGTAATTCCGCCATTCTCTTCCTTCCACCCTTTGAATCGTTTGGCAAGATATTCCGTCAACTTCATGTTTTCTTCAGCTTTCCTTTTGGACATTGCGAAATGAAGTTTGACTATCTGTTGTTTACAGTTTGGTTATATTATTTCGACGGAAGAAAGAATACAAAGCAGTCAATGAAATGATATTGTTGATCATCCTGTCTCTTTCGCTATTAATCTCGTGCCATGCATATGAAAATTTTGTAACACACTGGTATTGGTACGCGTATCCATCAAGCCTGTCTCCCATTTGTTCCGTTATTGCGAGAAGATCTTCGGTATTCGCAATTCTTCTCCCCGTGATTTTAAATATGTGATCCTTCATGACCATCTGACACTGTACAACGAACGCCGGCGAACTATCGGCGATATCAACTATTCTACGGATGTCATCTTCTTCCTTATCCAACACGATCTTGAAGATCTGATAGAGAAGCTCCGCAGGAAGGTCGGTTACATTAAGTGATCGAGAAGGCTCCATTTTTTAAATTTATATAATTTCTCGGGGACAACAAGTAAGATCCGATCAAGTCAAAATTCAATGTGGTCAAAAAACTAGGAAAAACACATGAAACACCTTCAAATGACACTTTAAACTTAAAATAATTGTTCGAATGTAGCTTTAAAACAAGTTATTGCACAAAGGTAACAAGGAAAGTAAAATTTTCATGTGTTATTTATATACAATTTCTCGAAGACAACAAGTCTGGTCGAGACAATTCAATTTGTAACCCAACCCTTCCCTACATTGGAAACCTGTACCTATTGTCATTTTTCCGAACTTTTAATTACCACCTCCATTGTTATTTTTGGCTCAATTTTCAAATTGACCATTACCAAATTTACCACAAGGAGATGGCGGTTCCTAAATGACAAGAGTTAAAGACATGTTTTAGTGAAATACGCCGGCATAAGCTATGTTTGTGTTGCTAGATGGCCTTCGTCGTTGCAAGTAACCTAACCCTTTCACTAAGATAAGAAAAAAAATGTTGACGTACTGAAAAAAGTTGACAAAAATTTCCAACAATAGTTTCAACGTTTTGCTCATAGATGGCTCTGTCGTCGCCCATCAAATATTCGAACCTTCTGAGATTATTTTTTTCTTTCAAAATTATAAAAATCATAAAATGGCGACCGGAAGTGGACGTATCTAGGAAACGGCGAGAGATATCGCGAAAATAACTCGAAAAATACCCCCCCCCCAAATAACCTCCTGTCTATTACAGTACAGTACCCGTGAAAAATTTGGTGGTCCTGAGGTCAAGGGTGGGTCTTGGAATGGAGTTCATCTCCCATCGCATATGTATGTATGTATGTGTGTATACGTCCTCCTCCGTAGCCGAGCGGGTTAATGCGTTCACTCGTCTTGAGATCGTTCGCTGCGGGACGGCGTAGGTTCGAATCCGGCTCTGGTCGGAATTTATTCGGCCTACGTATAGGGCCGGTGGCAACACACCATCGTGAGGAAATTGGGGAGCTCCGAGTGAGTGAGCGTAATCCGGTCGCGAAGCCCTACAACGGCTGGGGGTCGGTCGGGCTGACCACCCGTCCCCCTAGTCTGGCTGCAGATCTCCACACCCCCCTTGGTGGCTCGCGTGGGAGGGAGGCCAGCAGTCGGTAGGTAAGCCTTGGCCCGATATTGGGCTGTTGCGCTATTGGATTATTATGGATTATGTGTGTATACACACACTCACCCCCCACACAAACATATGTAAATATGTAGGAAAATAGATTGTAGAAATTGGTTGTTGGATTTAAGAACTTGCCCCCCACTCCGAAATAAGTTCCGACGTCCCTGGTTGGGGTTGATGGGAAAGGGGAAATTTTTCGATTTATTTTTGCTGTATCTCTCACCCATATTTGACATTTTGTGCTTTTCAACTCCGAGCTTAGAAAAGTTTCCAGAGGGTCAAATTGAGTCCTATTATGACCGATGCCGATTGCGGTCAGGGAGGACAGAGGACACCGAGACTTGATCGACAGCGCAAATCCCAGCTCTCTGCGGTGTTTGGTTGCTGACAAATTAACGATCAAAGATTTTCTAGTTTTAGAATGAGCACCATGGACCGGCCGCCAATTTGATATTGAATTTTTTTGCAAAATACCCCGGCACCGTAACAGCTTACTAGAACCTCAGTTACAATAAGCTTGATTCTAGAAGCTTTACGCCTGTCCTTTGTGTCACACATGCAAGCACGCCAGATGACGTCATAGGAGAATCACATTTCTCCTACAATGCCACCCGATCGCACGTTGCAATTATGCTAGAAGGAGCAGGACCTGAATATTTTATGCTAAATTAACGGCAGCCTGTATGCGGTTATAGGTATTCACAAAAGAGCGCTCTAATATAATGAATTCACCTAAAGATTCCCAACACACAATTTAACATGTACAACAAAATTTCGGATCGCCTATATATACACCCCACACAGCTTGAAGACAGTCGTCCGTGAGAAGCACATATTTCCAATATGCTTAATTAGTTAACACGGGCAGCAGACACGAATGTGTGGTGACAATTAATTGTATAATATAATTTAGCAAGTATGAACAATGTTCATTATTTGTTTGTTATTGTAAATAATTATAAAACTTAGGGAAAACGACGTGGTTCTTTCCCTGTGTCATTTATCGCACACTGTCTCCACAACCTCCACTTATCGCACGCAACTTAATCTACCTCCTTGTCAATCGATCACAGCATTCCGCTCTGTGACGTCCAGTAAAGTAATGCATGCGGGCCGGTGTCGTTTGCGTGTCGAGCGGGGCTTCGTGCTAAACAGAGTTTTTCAGTTTTGCCGTGAGTGATTGCACAAGAAGCGAGCGACCGATGCAATGCGATGCGAGGCGAGGCAATGCGATGCGAGACGAGGCAATGCAATGCGAGGCGAGGCAAGGAGAGGAGAGGTGATGTGAAGTTTTAAGAACGGGGAAGCCTCGCTGATGCACTTAGCAAGTGACATATTCTTATGCTTGAAGAGCGCCAGCTCGCTTCACAAGGCAAATTTAGCTTATGACTAACGCAGTAAAGCATTTCTTGGGAAGCTAACGCAGTAGTATAGCTTTTTTCTTTGTGAAATTAACCAAGAAAAGAGCCGAATGGAGAAAAGAGACCCTTCGGCCTCTCTAGCGCATTCTGGCCATTCTCCCTGGGTGGTCAGCAGTGTTCGGAAAGTTACTTTTAAAAAGTAACTAGACTCAGTTACTTGCTTTCAAAAGTAACAGTTACAGTTACTCATTTTACAAAGTAACTCAGTTACAGTTACCTGTACTTCAACAAAAGTAACTGTAATTTACTTTTACAGTTACTTTCTGCTGAAAATTTTCTTGCAACCAATTTACACAAATCTATCAATAATTGTAATAAAATATTTTGTGAAGACTAACATGTATTTTACTTACGTTACCGGTACATAATATAAGTCTTCGAATATTTATATTTATTACAAAATAAAGTGTTCTCCTGTGCTTTGCGCGACGCCATGAAGGCATAAAGGGTGTGTGGAGTTAGAGCACCACACATTCTTGATCATGGCCGAAGGTGGGGGTGATGTGATGAGCACCACGTCCCTGGCATCCTTTACCACCCCCCCCCCCCCCCCGGAGTTTCCTCCACATACCCACTTTATACGACGCTGGGTGGGCGCTGGAGCCTCTTCAACAGGTGGAACAAAAAATCTCGGTTCTCCCCCACCGAGGATCGAACCCAGGGTCTCTCGCATGATAGTCAGGCACCCAAACGATTTTTTTTATTTAAGGAATACCCCTATTGCGGTAGTATCCCCCGTTATTAACATTTTCTAAATTTTCACGTATGTCAATTTTCTGTTTTCTGTATTCTCATTGGAACAAACACAAACATCCATGTCCGAAACGAACTAGAATCCGGGGCTCCTGACATATAGTGCGTTGTGCTAACCACTTCGCCACGGAGATTGACCTGAGCTACTGCGACTTAAACATTTGTATTTATTATCATTGTTGTTCTTAAGGAATGTCCATTGAAGTAAGGGGATTCTAGAAACTGTATACAAAGAGAGAGAGAAATCACTCACGTAGAATATATTCTAAGAATATATTCTGTTTCGCATAAAGGGCGTGTCAGAAAGAAAGAAATTCGTTGTACAATTTCAAGTGTTTATGAACCAGAAAATGATAAAAATTATAATGTAGTAGCCTATAATTGTGCGTTATCAATGAAGGTGAAAATGGCATTTTAAACTTACCCCTTCCGTTCTCTCTGACACGATTACATAATCAAGCGAGAATGATCGTTAGGTTCAGTGGCGTGGCGTGTCTTTTTCAAAAGTATTACCGGTTGCTGTCATCAGACGTTATCATCTCCACCCTAACCCCCCCTCCCCCCCAAAAAAAACATGCCTTTGATCTGGATTTTTGTTCATTTCGTTCTTTTTTCTTTAAATCCGCTCAGTGATTTATTTAGCCACCATCACTCCTAGAAAGAACTACCACTCATGAGAGAGTTACCGCGAAAATCCAGTGAATAGTAGTCGAGCCTTGTCAACCATCTCTTGTTTCTTTGCAAAGAGGTGGAAAGGGGAAGAACCACACATTCGGGTCAGTTTGACATTTCTGTGTTGAGCAGATGACAGAATTCCCCTCCTCCAGCGGTGGAAGGGAAGTCCAGATGTACGTACGTTCTACTGTTGCCAACTTAGTTTTTTGGATCAAGATTTGTTCAAATCACGAATCGCATCAAGTACTTATCTCTTCGTCTATTACGTAAATGGTTTCAGTTGTAGTTAAATCCAGTTTTGGCTTTGCAGTCTAGCTCTTGTTGCTTCAGGGAAAGGGAAATAATATCCCCGTTTTAGGCGGGATTTAGCTCTTTTCTGGAAATCCAATGTGATAACACTTGCTGATCCGGCCGCAGCGGCAACACGGCCCCTAAACAGGCATATGAATAACCCCGTAGCACACTTGCTTCCTCAAGTCTTTCCCCTCTGTTCCCTTGCATTGGCGCCCTTCCTCCTGTTGCCTCTTGAGGGTAGCGGAACAGCCTGTCTCTTCGCTTTTGTCGGCTGCAGAAAAAATGTCCTCTGCAATATACACTCATCTCGGTTACCTTATTTAACAATGTTGTTATTTTATTAAGAAAAAACTTTTTTAATTTCTTTACATTTTTCTGTTACCTGCGGCAACACCGGTTACATGCACGCCACGCGTCTGGTTAGGGTGTTCCTGATTCTTTCGTTTGCCACTTGAGTGTTGTAAATTCACTGTTGTAGTATCCATAATAATGGTGAGATCTGTCGTATCTGTTATTGCAAGAAAATGGGTTCTGAATTAAATCTTAAACGAATAGCATTTACCAAAATATATTACTTTTTTTTCAAAATGTCCAGAAATGCTGAATAATCATAAATAAGCTAATTCTAACCGGAAATATTTTTACTTCCATTTTTAAATTATCAGGAACTGAGATAAATGAAATCACGTGGAAACAATTACATTGTTTTCCATTCATAAGCGCATTTGCTAGCTCTCGTCTTCTTCAGTTTCGTTCATACTATCAGTATCGTTGAATTATTTCGGAAAAAAAACACTGAAATATTGCAGTACGTCCCTTTTCAGCTTAATCCGATATTACAGCAAAGAAAAAAAACTATCGGATGCTGCTTACAGAAGGGGGAAGTTATAAGGTCACAGAGGAACAAACTACAGAAACAAGAGACACTTCACAGCACACAACTGACAATTGCAAACTGTCAGCAATAGTAAGGAATTTTCATCCTAGAGGCTTATCTTCCCATTTCTGGGAAATCCACCCTTCTTCCGAGGCGTGTACATCGCTTTGGAATTCAGGTCTACCAAACGAAAGATGAAACATAGGATAAACCTTGAAATTCCTGGCACGTGGCTGGAGACTACCTACTGACCACCGCCAGGAGACAAATTTAGTACAACAACTTTCTCTTTTCCTCTTTATCTATTGTTTGCAAGAATTACTGTATCAAAGGATGGGCTTTTATATCAAAGCAGAAACTAAATTTCCGCTCACTTTGAGTCCTACATCACCAATAATTTATGACACTTACATAACAATTTAAGTGTCGCAAAGTAAATGTCAAAGTAACTGTAAAAGTAACTCAGTTACAGTTACTCACTTTTAAAACTAACCAGTTACAGTTACAATTTCTCAAAAAAAGTAGCTGTTATTTGTAACTGAGTTACTTGTAACTAGTTACTTCCAAACACTGGAGGTCAGTTCATCCTTCCCACGAAGTTCCCACAAAATAACTCCCCCTAAACCCTCACCCCCCAATAACCACTCAAACCATAACTGTTCTGTATTCCAGACTGGTTGTCCTACCTATTTATAACATACCCAAAATAACAACAGTTAGATAACTCATACTAACATAAACTAACATGAAACTGACTCAACATTAAACTACATTACTAATTGTTTAACTAATTACTAAATAAACTAAAACCCTTAAATAAATAAACAATACTTTGCAAAAAAAACAAAAAAAACTGTTTCGGTCACCAGAAAGGGTCAATACAATAATATTAATTTGAAGTTACCAATGTATGTATATAATACTATATTTTCTCTTTTTTTTCGTATTTATGTATTAAATTGAAAGTAAAGATATAAAGAAAGAGAATAATAAGGCCGTTAAATTCAGAGAAACTGTAGCTTATATAGGTCTTGTTTTAATAGCAATTATGACTATAAGAATATGAGGAATATATGGGGGGCTTATTTTAATAGTGGCACACGGTCTTTGTTCTTCTGGTATATTTTGTTTAGTAAATATTACTTATGAGCGGTTAAGTAGCCGCAATGTATTAACCAACAAGGGGATAATTAGATACATACCTAGACTGGCTCTATGATGATTCATATCAAGAATTGCTAACATGGCGGCCCCACCATCTATTAATTTATTAGGGGAGATTAGTTGATTAAGTTATTTAAAGGTACCAGGATATTAAGCGCATACCCTCGAATGTATACAGGTGGAGGCGGGCTTACTTCGCCCCCCCTTTTTTTTCTATTTCCAGTTCTATCCATGGGCTGAACCTAGCTTAAGCTACAGCAGAACTTCACTCGCTGTCTTCCTCGATAGCCTTCGCTTATTGTACTGGACAGGAAGCTATCGTGCATCGATTTTCGGCGAAGGCCATGGCCTGGCTTGGGTTCTGTAACCAGAAGGAGCTATGGCATTCGGTGGCGGTTGCCAGAGCGACTGAATTAGAACGGCAACTGACGTAATGCATGCATAGCCTTGTTGCGCCACCGGAAGATAAACACAGAGAAACAGGGCCACTGGTTTCGTTCCGCCCCTCCGTGGCCATTGTTTCGGGGGAAATGGCTCGTTCTGGCCAAGAAGACAGGACGCGAGTCTCTCGTAATGGTCGTTCTCAGAACAATATAAGCAGTGGCGCCAACATATATGGGCCTGTGGGGCTCGAGCCCACCCAAACATTTGCCTGTTTTCAAGAGAACAAAATTTTTCATCATCCTAAAGATTTCTCACAACTTATGATAGTTACTGACAGTGTTATCAATTTTTTTTTAAAAAAATGTTACATTTCCAATGTGATGCTTTTCAGTGTAAGGGAGGAAAGGGCTTAAAACTAGGATGAGAATGAATAGGACTAAAAACTCTCACACTAACTAAACTCCCTCTAAGGTCCAGGGCCTGCCAGAGCGCCTTTTTCATTGGGTGACGCGTGGACAGCGCGTTGAGTCCCATCGCCGCTGTTTTCTGGCTTTCGAGGCCGAAGCCCTCTATTTCTTTTACGGTGGTTGGATGGTAGTGTCATTCCTTCAGTGCAGAGGGGTAGGGGGAAAGCACACAGCTGACACTCCGCCAGGAGTCGCGGGTTCGAATCCCGGCCTGGTCATGGTCGTTTGCGAGTGTCAACACTAGGGCTGTAATTTTCATGACTTAGCATATTTTTTTGGTAAGGGTGGTGTGTTCCCTAAACATATAGAAATTCATATTATGAATATACTAATCAAATTAAGGGGCTTTTTAAGGGCATATTTTGGCATATTTGGCCATTTGTGCGTGATTGAGCATATTTTGATGGATTTTCGGTTATATTCAGCATATTTTAGCTTTTTCAAGAAATATACAGTCATTTTCCAAGTGGATTCGTTCTTACTCCCATACTTACTCGAGTCTTTTTTTTTTGACTGTAGCAAAATCTTTTTCATTTTTATTTGAAAATTTAGAGAAAGTATTCATTGTTCATTGCAGCTCAGGGCCCATAAAGTGAACTAAAAATAGTATGTGAAAATATATCAGCATTTAGATACTGATGTTTGAAACAGTCCAGTCAAATTATAGTGCATATTTTGTACAATTTTAGGTCGTAAGAGCGTATTTTATTTTGCATATTTTTAGGTCATACAAATCCTATAGTGGGACCACAAGCAAAGAAACCTGCGCAGACCCGCAACTCCTGTGCACCGTACTCCCGCAAGGAGGGGAGGGGGAGAGTGGACAATGCTTCCTTATGGCCCGAGCGGAACGGAGGAAGGGAAAACTGCGCGGTGACTTTTCGTCCAAGGTTTTTTTTTCTTGTAGTCGCTCTATAGCCCTAGTCGTCACTTATACTAATCTTCGCGATTAACCAAAACCGGCATAAAAAGCGAAGTAAAATAAACCAAATCAATTAACCAATCAACAAGAATAATGCGGAAAGGGGCGGGGCATATTTACGCTACTCCAGGAGATGTCCTGTATTTTGTTCAAAGTTCCGTAGCGAAAATAGGGTGATGGCAACTTCCTGCTTGCATAACCCTTCCCTTGGTCTGCATTTCAAGTACACGGGGATGACTGCCAAGAAGAACAACGCCTCACCTGCGAGCCTTCTTGTCAATGCCCTTGAGCATGACATTGGTCACGTGCCAATGCTCTCTGCGCTGTGACAGATCGCATTGACGACGATTCTCTTGGTACTGGAGACGAAACTTAGGTGGTCAGCAATCAATAATTGTATCTTTGTTGTAAATTGATGCTTGCCTTCTGTACTGGTGGCGGCGTTGTAATCAGGGTGCGAAATCATTTAAGACTGGTGGGGGGGGGGGAGATCTTAATCTACAAACCCCCTCCCCCCACAAACATTTAAATTAGATGATATACATATTTATAATGTTATTAAAAGTAAAAATTAATTACTAAATTAAAAATATATTAGTATTATTATTATTCATTACACATAAAGAAAATAATTTGTTACTTTGATAATAACGTAGCAAACCAATTCCCTTACTAACTGGTTAAAGATGTTAATAAATTATGAAATACTAGTGGTTTTATTATGTTAAGTTCTTATTTAGTTTTTGCTTTATGCCAATAAAAATCAATTAGATTTCATAGTTATTATTGTTTTGCATTCTTGTTTTAATTTTATTGTGCGTATTGATGTAGATTTGTTAATGATCTATTGAGAGAGAAAAATCATTGAACCCTCACAACTACACTAATTTGTGTATATTTTCGATATTATTCTTACTAAAGTATACTTGAAATTAAATGTAATTGCTTATCTTTTTTTGTTGCAACAAAATATTTCTCCCCCGGAAAATTTTGGTGGGGGGGATTTTTGAGGCCAAGATTGTTGGTGGGGGGAAATCCTGGTTGTAATTGCGTATTATTGGTACATTTTTGCAAAAAAATCTGCGATTTCGTCACCAGTATAGATCATCGGTGTTACGAGACGGAAGGGGGGTTAGGGAATGGAGGTGTACGTACAGTCACCAGCAAAAAAAAATGGGACACGTAGCCCGCAATGCGTTATGTGTGTTGCCTAACTTTTCAGCGGTATGAAAAGGTCGATACAAAGCGTTCTTTTTACACTCAAGGGAGAAACCTATTATGCAGTGTTTCAAACGTAACGCAATTCTAACTTTGATCGCTTCAAATTCGAAAGCCGTAAAATATACCCACACCTGGATTTTTAAGTTTCTACGTCTTTGCAATACTTTTATTTGCCAATTCGTGCCGTAACCCATAGAAATTAATTAATGGGGAAATTTAGGATAAATATTTGTCCAAAATGTCAATTTCGGGACAAAGAAATTACTTTAGGATCGAAATTGGAAGTTTGCGAGTGACGTGGACCACTTTATGGGTTTTGGAATATCCATTTCTTGAGCAAAGTAAAAAAAACTAACACTTCAGTGGAATATTGTTTTGTCCTGTAATTATCCTTCATTGCTCAAGGCCTTTCATTATTATAACCTCACGATACATTACAACTTCTATGGATTTTGACAAGGTGTCTTGCTGTCCTCCTCGATGATGTACTGGTAACGAACGCTCTTGCATTGTGATCGACAGGACTTGGATTCGAAACGGTGAAATCACATGATACAACCAGCATTCCTGAAGCACCATATTCTACTAGTGTTGCTAGATTCAACTATATATACTATTGAAAATAATATTTTGGATAAAATTATGGTTTATAATTTTTTGATGCGATTATTTGTTTATATGATATGTAATTTAGGGCATATTTCCTCCCCACTTTTAGCAACAAACCACGAGCTATCATGGAGCCTGTCACGATATTTTGAATTATGACTTAGATTTCATATGACTCAAATGTTTAACTATTCTCGTCTTCACAATTTGCGCTTTCTAATTAAAAAAAGTTAGTATGGAGTGAACTGGGACTCAAGAATTATAAAACAACTTCAAAGGCACTAAACTCGATGTAACTGTCTCTTAAAATTTTCATGTTTTAACGACAACAGTTGATATTCAAAACGTGTATATATATATATATAATATTAATTATATATATATATATATATATATATATATATATATATATATATATATATATATATATATATTAATTCTAAAGACGCATACTAATGAAAGTATAAGCAATATTAGGTTATAGACTAGAAAATTGGTAACGTCGTAAGTATTGAGTCACATGCTGCAACGATTTTGCATTAACGCTAAACATACTATTATCGTGATAAGCTTGCGACTAAAGTAACAACTAAGATATTCTTACAGATTAACTTGGGCTTGCTTTTTCATCCCTTTGTCAGTTATTTTTTTATACATTAACAATACTTTTTCTACCGTTTCATGTCTTAGTCCAATCGTTTTGCATAGCTACCGAAGTTAGTTTCAAAATCGAAGGACTTCATGAATGAGTTTCTTGTTATAGTTGATCCTTGGCAAGTACAGTCCCGTGTTCGATTCCCGGTTCTCAAGATGTCGATGTTGATTCAGTACCGACAATAATTTGGCAGCTTACTTAAAAAGAAAAGTAGCTGTCTCTGGTCTAGAAAGCCAGTTTACAACGGTGACGGGACTCGAAGCACTGATGACACATTAATCAATATCAAACTGCTTGATAGGGTTGTCGCATCACGGAATTTATATACACGGCGAGTCTGTGTGTACGTTCGTAACTGGCTAATAGTTTCGATATGAATACCGATTGCAAAAAGCTATAAATGTATATTCATGCAAACGAATAGAACAAGTCGAAAGCTGGTACTTTGAAAGTATGTGATGCCTCAGTAGGGAGTACTGATGGTAATACACAGACTTGTCTGTACCTATAGTTTACGAATTAAATCCTCCATAACCTTGCTTTATAACGCATAGCTACATTGAGGCACATACACCTGAACGTTATGTGGGTTGACCTCCTCGCACACACTTAGATCACTTAGCCCTGTCTTTCAATGCACCGCATAATAATGTGAGACCTTCATCATATCATAAAACATCGTTAAATAACCTAAAAGCTATAACAATGCATTATTTAATCACTTATTGTAGTATCCATTCGGTAACTATAATTTGTTTCCCTATAAATTCCTGACACAGCGAGCATCATCATACCCTCCCTTCCCCTCCCCTCCAGCAGTGACGTGCACTGAGGAGTAGCTAGTCTAGCAGAGATAGATCAATCAATCTCACATTTCGAATTATATTCAAATCACAATATTTATTGTCTTGTTAAAGCCACAGTTCATATGCAACACTTTCTTTTGCACGCGCTTCTCGTCCATCGGTGTGATCGGCGGGCACAGCTGACTGGATACCCTAGCTCGCTCTTCTTCTGCCTGACCAGTTTCCAGGTAGAAACGGCCGGCCCAAGGAAAAGGAAGATTTCTACCTCTACCTCCCTTGCCCCCTCGCTCCCCGCTGCAATGGTTGAAAGCCCAGGCTTTCAGGTCCCCCAGTCTATCTCCTATAGGGCAGATAGGGGATTGGTTTCTCATAGATGTTTTGTAAATCCTCTAAAGAATTCAGGGTAAAATTTTCTGCAGTACTTATGTTCTCTATTTACACAACCTTTTACACGTTGTAAAATATGTATGTATAATATGGGATGTAGTTTTATTATTTATGAAATGGGAACGTGTTATGTGCAGACAATAATGTTATGCTTTCTTTCTTTTTTTTCAAGTATGGAATATATAATGATTAAATTACAAATATGTGCTCGGGCTCTCTTTCACTCTCGTTTTAGTAGTGTTTTATTTAAATATACTACTCTTGGCATCTAACAGTCATAAATACGGATGTATTTATTTGGGCAAGAGAACGCGCGCTCATATTGTTGTTGGTTTGGTTTATTTTACTTAGCTTTTCTGCCATATTTGGTTATCGAGAAAATGAGGATGAGTGATGATACTATGATGAAATTGATGAAGGGACCTTATATGAACAATCCAGGCCCGGATTCGAACCCGTGATGAGTGTGCATTCTTGTCCTATGTGTTGTACTCTGCAGTGAATAATGAAATAATTTGGAATGAAAAATGTATCTCAGAACTCAAAAAGCTAAATGAATATTATTGAAGAAACTACAAAAAAGTGTGTTTTGTTACCTGTTTTGTTTCTGTGCATAAAGTGTACTTAAAACACCAAATCAACCAACCGTGGGGGAGTGGTTATCACAGCACGCTACGACACCAGGAGTTCCGAGTTTGAACCCCTACCTGGCCGTGGGTGTTCTTTGTGTTTGTCCCTTCATTAATTTTATCGTATCATCTTCACAATTAACCAAATATGAGAAAAAGCGACGCTAATTAACAAAAATTAAATCATTGATTGATTGCTTGATTTGGTTTATTTTACTTCGCTTTTCCACCACTTTTGGCTAATCGCGAAGATGTGACGATAAAATTGATGAAGGGACACACACAAAGAATACCCATGGCCAAGCCGAGATTCGAACCCAAATCGTTTTTTATTTTCGAATGTGGGCGGCGTTTATGTGTACTTGTTTTTAGTACTCGTTCATCATTTTGCAATCTTTTCCTGTTATTGACATTCCTTTTTTTAGGAATACTAGACCCTAAAGGGGGGAGGGGTGTGACCCACACCAACCCCCTCCCCCTTGAGCACGCCACTGACTGCTACCCCAAGTGTCGACGTCACCGCACGTCACTGCCCTCCAGGCACCGACAAATCACATATCTCAATACAGTGAGACTTCAGCACTGTTAACTATATGCCAACAACCTATTATAGTTTCTTTTCTACTTCATGTAATTGGATATTGTCCGTTTTGCATAAACTTTCGATTGTTCAAGGCTTTGGTTTCTTTAACTTCTGTGAGTCTGTGCCTAATCTTCTCTTCAGTTTCTCGCAATGGTATTATCAACATAATATAATGAATCTGTATTTATGGCCCACTCATCATTTTCGTGAATCTACGTTTAAGCAGTAGTATGTCCAAGAGAACCAGCGATCGTTAGTTCTTTCATTATATGTACTGTATGTATTGAGCCAGTGCTAGTCTTACATGCAGTTTTAAATCGTAGATTGGTTAGGAAATATCTAAACAAACGATTGTTTGCAAAAGTGCAAACACTCAATGCACAACGATTTGGTTATGTGCAAATAATCTGAGAGTTTGGTACGGGATAGTTTTTTGTCTGTGGTTTCCGAGCGGTGTTTGTGTTTATTCGCTGCTCGATGGAAGAAAAAAGATATGATGTGCATTCGTATTCATCATAATTTATACAAAGCGATGAGATTTATGCACAATAAATGTGGTTAGCCGATAATGACCAGTGCATTAAACGTTGGACATATTTAGTGGAACAATATATTTTTTGAGAATGAACCCTGCGAAATGAAACATGCCCATGTTCATTAAAAAGCTTGTTGAGTTACACATTGAATACCATATTTTCTTTCGAGCACAATTTCTATCACATAATTTACTTTTAATTATTTTAAGTTTTAATAACAGCAGTAGCTATTCTCTTAGAACGTTCTTCAAATCGCTCTTCCATCTTTTTAGCTTGTTTGTTCTGCGCAATGCCTTGTGGGAACAAAAGCATAACGACAAATACCAAGAGGAATTGATCCATACTTTTTGACAAGTACGGTAGCAAGTATCGTGGGAGGCGAAAACTAGCAGGTGAGCCAGTACCACACAACTAGTCCAAATGCAACTGGAAAATCCAGCAGGAGATCTAGCCTCGTGTGATTCAATCATTATTCCTGCTTTGTATATTAATTCTTGACCTCCACGTTGCGGAAAACAAAATGGATGGACAGTTTGCTTATTACAGAGCAATCCCTGACATTCGCTACGAGACTCGGCGGCAAGCGGCCCGGCATCAGAACTTGTCTTTCCAGGTGAACGGGTCCGCGACAGTCGCACGCTACAGTCTGTTTTTTTCGCTCTCCCTGCCTTCGCTCTCTTTCCCTTTCTGTTGACGTTGCAGACTGACGCCAGTATAATCCTCACTTGGAAGTTGTGTTGTGTCGTGTCCGTGTGTTGAAGATTGTGACTTAATATGGCACCACAAAAGTTTACATTACAACAAAGGATTTATCTTGTCGAGTGTTACTTCGGAAAGAGGAATTGTGGAGAAGTGCGACGACGTTTTGCAACGAAATTTCCTGGTGTACCCGTTCCACATAGGACCACTATATTAAACCTCGTAAAAAGCTTAGAGTAACAGGGTCATTTCTGAATAAAAATGGAAAGAAAAATGCGGAAATCTAAAAAATAAAGTATACAAAGACAATCCGCACACCATCCGTGAGTTAAAAGAGAGTATTGTACGAGAAATCGGGAGAATTACAGTAGACGAACTTGCACTTGTAAATGCCAATTTCCTTCGGAGAGCAGAGGAACATCATTTTCAACACCTTCTGTAGTCAAGGTTAGTACACAATATGAAAACTGTAATTTTAATAGTCGACTCTAGCGACTGTCGCGGACCCGTTCACTGGGAAAAACAAGCGCTGATGCCGGGCCGCGTGCCGCCGAGTCTCGTAGCAAATGTCAGGGAATGCTCTAGTATTATATGCCGTTGGCTGTGCAGTCCCCCAAAATGTGAATAAATATTTGAAAAATGAAGCAAAAGATTTAACGTCATCTCGATCCGTTACATTCTAAGCGGAAGTGGTGCAACAAGAAATAAGCAACCGGGAAGAAAATGTCTGTTTGAAAGTGGGTCAGCTTGTTTCTGCTGTTTACTTGAAGCTCCCCTCAATAGTTCCTGAGAAGCCGTACAATAATAGACGCAAGGCGTGAACGCTGTCAGCCAGGGGACCTTGCTCGACTTTTCAACGAAAGGTATATTTCACTGTCTTTTCTTAGTGACCTTTCCTGCTTTCCTTCGCAAAACAAAGCCGCCCTTATGGTGTGCGTTCTTTTTGCTAAAAATACCATTGCCAGGAGCATGCCTTGTCGCTGGAGGCAAATCGGCTCTCTTTTACACAACTCCAAATCAGTCTTTTGCTTCCAAAGTTAACAGTTTATCGCGATGCCAAGATTTAGAGACTAAGGTGAAGCCACAAACTGTAGAAATTCATTCATTGGTCACCGCAATGACGTCACGTATTTTACTTCACAACAGACCTGCAGCTTGGCTGGTTGAGACTCTTCTCCTCCCTTTTAAGCCTTTGTTAAAATAAGCCGACCTCCGTGGCAGAGTGGTTAACACAGCCCGCTAAGTCGCCATGGAGCCCGAGTTTGAATCGCGGGCTGGGGAGTGTCCCTTCATCAATTTCATCATAATATCATCAAGGATCCTCATCTTCGCAATTAACCAAAAAGTGGCAGAAAACGAAGTAGAAAAATCCAAATCAATCGATCAATAAATCTTGTAAAATATAAATTACTGGAGATTTTATAACTAGCTAAAGCTCTTCAAGGCGTTTTTGAATGAATGAATGAGTTCGAGTTTCTGCCACGTTTGGCTAACTGCTAGGATGAGGATGAATGAATTGTGATAAGATGAAGGGACAATCATCACAAGAACATGTGGACAGCACAAAACATAAGCACCACAGACAATTATCCTGGCTACAGGTTCAGGCGCCAGAGCTTCGTTAGTCTGCTAAATGCAGTCTAGGGTGTATTACATGGAAGTGAGGTAGACATGTGAAGCTTTAATGGTTAAAAATATGTTCGTAGCTTGATAACCCACTTTACAGTGCAAATTTTTCCAATCCTATCTATGTACTCAATTTTTTAACATTTTAGCATTAGACTTATACTATGTCTCACTGAACTTGCTGCAGAACAGAAATAACTTTTCAACAATATAAGAACGTACTTTGAAAGACTAGACGATCTTTACAAAGGAAACGTGGTGATCAATTGTAATGTCACCTGAACTCCAAGTTCAGTGTGCAACCGAGAAAGAAAATAATAGTAGTTTATGTTCACTGTCTCTTTTTGTGCAATTTTTAAGTGCCTATTTCTATAATTTATGGATTATGGTGCATATACGTGTATGTATGTTTATTTTAGATGTTTTTAGCGTCGATATGAGTAGAACCACAGACAAAGGTGGTGGTAGAACTGAACTATGTATTTCAGTAAAGAAATCATGCATTTTAAAAGAAAATCCAGTCATTTCGGTTCCGAAGTTTACATGCAGTGGCTGTGGTTCCGGATTGGAGCATTCTCTTTATTCCATTTCTTACTCCAGTTATTCCTTACCGAATCCTCTGTAAGGTGTGTGTAATATATAGGCGTATTATCCGAAATCTCATCTTTACATTGATATAGCATACACATCATAATTTTGTCTCATGACTGTTGTCACAATATTCAGTTGCCCCTTTTTCAATGCTATCACATAGGGAAACAACACGTGACAGGTTAGATTGGACTCAATCTTGCTCAGTCAGTAACGTCAGACTATGTGGTCAATTATGTGCCAGCTAGACCTGACAGATAAGAGCGAATTACAGACACCTGTGAAAAGGTTGAAGGTCCTCTCAACTACATAAATCTGTTAAAATTATAATACAACATTCTTTAGTAAATCAAACTGCGGTGTGACATCATCTTACTGCAGTGGTTCCCAAAGTGTGCTGGCTTACAGGGGAGCCGCGAAATGTTGCAATGTTATCACTGAAATTAAACTTACTTGTTATGATATGATATGATTTTTCCAAATATGTGCTTATTTAGTACTTTTTACACATAAAATGTTTCTGAATTTTAAATGTGTTTATTTTTTTAACTTAAGCCAAGCAACCTAGCCACACTAACTGAAAGTTGCAAGTGTTAGATAGGCCTACATTCTGACTTGGGTGCCGTTGAAAAATTTTGAAACGAAAAAGTTTTGGAGCCTTATTGTACTTATTTGCTGAACAACTTGACCAACCCACCTTCATTGGTTTAACCAGAATTTTCCATCTTAGGGGTGTAAGTGTCAAAATGATCACCAATTGGACATTTGTGAAATATTATGGAGAGATGTTGACAAAATTTTGATGGGGTGTTACGGGAGGGAGGGGGCTTGTATGTAAATCACTGTCCACCTAGTACAGAACATGCTTCAGCATATAATTGTTTTGAAAGTTATGTGCTGATCTTGTTCCATAAGTGATCCTGGTGTGTAAGCAAGAGTTCTGGTACTCCTGCAACAAATGTCGATACTGGCAGTAGTCCAAGGAAAACCCAGGATGGTATTTGATCCTATTTGGCACAAAAATAGACCACTGGCCATTGACATGATGATAAGAATGAATGACCCACCGTATACAGGAAGTGGAATGCTGGGGAATGTGTAACATTGTACAGTGCCACAAGTATACAGGAGAACCGTACCATATCAGTTACACACCTCTGTTACTAGGCCATACTCTAAAATTGTGAGGGCCTCCACGATGGCATAGTGGTAACGTCATTGCCTTGTAATCAAGGAGTCCCAGGTTCGATACCTGGTGGAGGCACATAGTGGTTCGGATCCCACTTTAAGCTGTAGGGCCAGTCCCAATTAGCCTATCTGCGCATAAAGTGGACTTAAAACAACAAATCAATCAATCCTTCAATGCAAAATTGTGTGCCTGCCCCCGTGGTGGACAGAGGCCTGCATAGTTGGGGTTTTGCCTACCCGCTGCTTCTTGTCCCGCGAGAACAGATATACCTGCTCTCCGGCCCATGGAAACGAGTCGACTTGCGTGTTTGCCCAGGTTCCTCATCTTCAAGATGCTCTACGCTTACAAGGTAACTGGGCATTCAACAAGACCTGGCCACCTACCTGTAAACCTGCTGGAAGGAAAGAGCCCTCCAGCAGCGTGTTGCCCCAGGCGTTTCTTCACCGCATGGACAGCTGCGGCCAGTGTTGCCTACTTACGTAGCTCCTAAATCCTACGAAGTTCTAGGAGGAGCTCTCTCCTCCAAGGAGAATTTATATACTTAGCGTTTTCATTTCAGTGTAAGCAGTTTTTATCTTATTGCCAGGAAATGCACGCAATATTACAGCTTCATTTATTTAAATGAATGTCGGTCAAACAAAAATCTCCTTACTGAAAACTAATTGTTTTTCATTGCATGGTGTCTTAACCAGGCACGCAGTGGCACAACCACAGGGGGGCAGAGGGCATTGCAAATCAATCTTGGACGGAAATTAAGTCTAGCGGAGGGGCAAGGGGGCAAACATTAAAGTACTAGAAAAACAGGCTAGTAGAATTGAAGAGTAGCAGGGCTAAAGGATCCTCATGATGGAAGTAGTTTTCATATTTTTCTTGCATTTTCCTTCCAGACGGCCAAGGGCACCTGCAGAGGGGGAACGGAGGGGCAATTGCAACCCCTTGATTTCAAATTTTATGAAACTAGAAATATATTATAATATATTATACAGTCTCATCAAGTTCAATGCCGTAGCTTGGAGGTAGCGGGAGTCGGCCCTGGGCGCCGAACGATCTAAATGCGAAAAGTTTTAAAACAGAGAATGCCATGGCGGCCTGTGATATTATTTGCTATCAATGTTGGTTTGTTATGAGATGGATGAATTGATTATGTAATGTATTTAAATAATATATATATATGCATTAAAGAAACTTTGAATACGTACACAATTTAGTGTTAACATATGTGTTTCTTATTTTACGTCGCTCCATGTGAAGAGAAAATATTGTACATGAAAATTTTACATGCCATATGTATGTACATTCGGAATGCATTTATCATGCACTTTCGTTCTTTCAACAATAGTTTGTGTGCTTGTTTTCCATTAATAGCTAATGTGAAATTAACATGTTGAAAAAATATTTCTAATCCTCTGTTTCAACACAAATGCGTTAGAACCGACTTCTACCCCCTTTTTGCATGATTTGTGAGGATAATAATGCCTTTGATGCTACTTTATTACTCTTATTGTTATTGTTGTTGTTGGCACGTTTATCCAGGTAGTTGCCCCCCCCCCCCACAAACGAAAGTTTGTGGTTGCACCTCTGCAGCTCCGTAGCCAGAATTGATTGCCGGGGGACACTCATGGGTTATCAGGGAGGACTTCATAAACCAAGTCCATTTTCAAAAATTAATAGTATTACGCGTATATGAAAGTAAATATTGTGTGTGTGTGAGTAGTGGGGTTTGTGGTATTATAAGCACCACTTACAAGTGTAGAAAGTATGAACCCCCCTCAGGCAGATTTGTTTACACTTAAAACTAGCTCAACATGCCCATATGAGCTTTTTGCTCAAGTGTGGAACCCTGTCTAATCCAAGATTTTTGTAAAAATGCCTTCTGGAATTTCTCAGAAAGTATGAACCCCCCTCAGATTGATGTGCCTATACTTACAAAAGGCACTTCTGTGAGATTGTTGTCCATAAACTTGTCAAAAATATGCCCCTCTTGATGGCCATACTTAAAACTAGGCCAGGACACACCCACACACACACATATTTACTTCCGGTCTAAGTTCAATTGGGCACCAGGCTCAACTTGTATATTTAGTATTAAAATAATGTAATTCTTCTAGAATTGCTCCGTGACTCTCTCATTTCTTACATCATAAACATATGATTTTTCTCCTATGAGAATAACACTACATATGGTGTCATCAGGTAAAGCCTCATGGAATTCACAGATAATTTTAATGTTTGTTCTGTCATTCACCACAACCTGTTTCCTTTTTGAAGTGTTAATTACAAACATGGGTCTCTGTGCTTTGAATTCATCTGGTGTGTAATACATGTCAGTATTGCCAGTAGTGACCCTCTTGAAAGCCGAAAAGGCCTCATATAATTTGAGGAAATCATTCTTGGACATGTCTAAATTGTAATTTTCTCTGGGAAATACCTCATTTCTGCCATTTTTAAGATATATGTTCTTGATGTTGCAGTTATCAAATTTACTTGAATTTTTTTCCTGATTGTTGTGTCTCCCAGTCTGAAACAATACTACCACAAAATCAGGCATGTCGTATTGAATACTGGAGAATGAATTTGTGGCATCAAACTCATAATATGTACCAGTTGCGGGCTTCTGTACACATTGATATGTATAAAATTGCAGAGGAATCTGTGGATTTTTTATTATATCAGCTTTGTATTTAAGAGCATAACTGGCCTCGTATTCAACAACAGGGATTCTTAATTCCATAGTCTGAATAATGCATTTGCCTGCATCTGGTAAGGTATTAGGCAGAGCTTCCCCTGTAGGGTTTATTGCACTGTACCTCATCAAAGCATTATTATCATTGGCAGCTCTTCTAAATGTAATTCTTAACCCACCCTTCCACATAATTTCTTTGTAATCTGAGAAGAATCCTGGCAATAGGCGCATCGGGAACAGCACTGTGTGGTTCTTAGATAATATCTTATCACCAGCCTCAAATCCGCCTATTTTGTAGTATGAAGCCTCGGTTTTGGATAATTTTAATGTGGCCAAAGCTGTGGAGGTAATGCCGGGATAATCCACTCTGTTTATAACAATGCCATGCTTTCTGATCTCAATTTCAGAGAATAGATGCGGCACAAAATTGTCTACAAGTCTTATATTAGAATTTGCCGGATAATCTGTTCCATCGAGCTTTACAACATCAAATTTGATGTATAAATCTGCTCTGTGGGGGTGTATAAACCCATCCCCTACATCAAGATCAACCTCAATCTCTGTGTTGGGTTGATTTAAATTTGCAAATGTCCTCCTGTTTGGGGGGAATGATTGTAGCTCATAACTCTCAATATTCTCCATTTTCTTCTTGTATGTATTTTTATTTAAATATTAATCTCTATGATTGCAGTTGTTGTGGCTCCAGCAAAATCAACTAATTCTTCTTTTTCATTAGTGACCATCAATTCAATATAATCTATTCTATTATGACACACAGGAAAATATAATGTTGGGGATGGATTGTAGATGATTGGCTCCATGAATTCAGAATTAGGCTTGAATGTTGCAATGATGCCTGTTTGTTTGTGAGTGCCTATGCCATTTGATTTGGTGATCATACCCTCAGCCACATTACAGTGAATATTTAGAGTTTCTATGGCTAAGAATTTAGGTATATTCATAGCAGTGTGTTTGATGCCTGGTTCAAGTTTTGTGTTGTTCTCAAAGCCTAACAGCTCTCCAATAGTACCCAGATCCACTGTTTCTGTAGCAGATACAATTTCTACTCTGTGAGTGACAGAATTTTGACTTAACACTATACCTCTGGGTAATTGAGCATTTAGAGTGGACAGATTATATTGCCCTGGAGTGATGACAATTTTTTCATCCCCTACTGCAATTGTATTGTTGTGGTGTGTAATATTAGGGATTAGGTACATGCCATAAAATGCCCTGAGAGCTATTGTTTTGGTATATACAATATCATCATGTAATTTGAGTTTCAATATTGAATTTTGGCTGGTGAGATGGAATACCCCCATGATGTTTTAAATACCATAAGGCTTTTTGAAAATTTTCAATTGATGGTTTATTTATTTGAGACATATATCTAAGAACAGATAAACACAAATGTCCACAATTAACATCTTTGAAGTTTTGAACACGGGCATTATTGTAATAAAGATTAGCTGAATTTAGATATTTTATTAAATTTTCAGGTGGAACACCCCCAAATGAATCAAACACAATTGCCTCATTTTTTAAATATTTAAGATAGCAAATCCAGTGAGTGCCTTGATTTTTGTACTTATCCAAATTAACAATGCCACACTCTTTGTTGAGTGGTTGTTCTGGTAAAGAATCAGACATGTACACACCTCTAAAATGTTTGATGCCCAGTGGCTTGATTAAAGCTTCAATATCTTGGTTTGTAAGCGGCTCTTGTTTTTTTTAAACTTATTCATGGCTCTCTTAACACCTTTGCCTTGTTTCTCAATGGCCAGGTTATGGCGCTTCTGCTCATCTAATTCTGCCCTATTTTTCTTGGCATCTATTACTGTTTTTGCTATGGCGGCTGATCCCCCGGCCAAGCTCCCCACAGCCCCGAGAGCAGCTAAGATGGCAGGGATGGTAAATATGAATCCCCCCACATGTGATTTTTTTCTTGATTGCTGTAATTTTTTTAATTGGGGGGTACTAAGTAACAATTTCATACCATGCCCCTTTGCAATACAAGAATTTTTTTTCTTGCGCTGCTTTTTGGTCAAAAGACTGTCAATAGTTTTAAGAGATTTGAGACCTGCATAAGGTATTTGATACATAACACCCTTGGCCTTCATTGTAGGTTTATTATATACATATTCACAACCCCCACCCCAATTTTTGTTTGGTGCTCATGGCTATGGTGGTTCCCAATGCTGCTATTTTTTCACTCAAAGATGCATCTTTGCTTACAAATCTGCCAAATGCAGCCTCTTCTAATTTCTTGTCTGCAACATGTCTCTTGTCAAGATCAGAATGTGTGTTGTATGCAATATCATGGTCTCTACAAGCAGCATCTAAAGGATTAACACCAGGATCCCCTCAAATGAATCAAACACAATTGCCTCATTTTTTAAATATTTAAGATAGCAAATCCAGTGAGTGCCTTGATTTTTGTACTTATCCAAATTAACAATGCCACACTCTTTGTTGAGTGGTTGTTCTGGTAAAAAATCAGACATGTACACACCTCTAAAATGTTTGATGCCCAGTGGCTTGATTAAAGCTTCAATATCTTGGTTTGTAAGCGGCTCTTGTTTTTTTAAAACTTATTCATGGCTCTCTTAACACCTTTGCCTTGTTTCTCAATGGCCAGGTTATGGCGCTTCTGCTCATCTAATTCTGCCCTATTTTTCTTGGCATCTATTACTGTTTTTGCTATGGCGGCTGATCCCCCGGCCAAGCTCCCCACAGCCCCGAGAGCAGCTAAGATGGCAGGGATGGTAAATATGAATCCCCCCACATGTGATTTTTTTCTTGATTGCTGTAATTTTTTTAATTGGGGGGTACTAAGTAACAATTTCATACCATGCCCCTTTGCAATACAAGAATTTTTTTTCTTGCGCTGCTTTTTGGTCAAAAGACTGTCAATAGTTTTAAGAGATTTGAGACCTGCATAAGGTATTTGATACATAACACCCTTGGCCTTCATTGTAGGTTTATTATATACATATTCACAACCCCCACCCCAATTTTTGTTTGGTGCTCATGGCTATGGTGGTTCCCAATGCTGCTATTTTTTCACTCAAAGATGCATCTTTGCTTACAAATCTGCCAAATGCAGCCTCTTCTAATTTCTTGTCTGCAACATGTCTCTTGTCAAGATCAGAATGTGTGTTGTATGCAATATCATGGTCTCTACAAGCAGCATCTAAAGGATTAACACCAGGATCCCCTCTGTTTAATCTATGGTCCAATTTTGTGCCGGGACCACAATACTGATAGCCTGGAATGTGTAGTTCAAATGGCAGCTTGTTTATAATGTCATTAACAAGGCCCCGACCCTCAGAAATATTCCAAAATTTAGGTGGTAGAGTATTAATAATTTTTATGAGATATCCAATCCCCTTAGTGTCATTCACTATAAAATTAGACAATTTTGTGCTTATCATGTCCATAATTCCAACCTTTTCATTGTAAAAATTGTGGTTCCCAGCATTTTCCTCCCCAGCTATCACCAATAACCTATCTACAAGTTTCCTGACATCATCAACCCACACAAATTCTTTAGGCAGGGTGTTGTATTGTTTGATTCCACTACCAGTCTTGATTTGTGACCATATGGGCTTGATTAAATTATTGTATTTTGCCCCACTGCTCGACTTGACTCTTTTTTGTGTGGGATCATTGTTCTGGTATAGAGCATCTGATTTTATTAATATTTCTTTGTAATCCTCATAATCTTGATCTGTATAGCTGCCAGGTCTTTTCCTAGTTATCAGTTCCCATAATCCAGGTGTGCCGGTGTACTTAACAAAAGCACCTTTTTCTCCAAGTCGAGATTCTGAATATACAATTATATCATCTCCCATAAATGTTACTCTGAAATTGCCAATTCTATGAATGATGCTGCCATCAAGCTCTGTGTCAGCATATAAGCCAAAAACCTCATCTTTATTGTCTTTAGGTGTGGTTAAATATTTTTGAGCAAGAAGACCCAATTCAATAGGATCCTGAGTAGCTTCAATTCTTCTAGGAGCAATAGGACTAGGTGTATGAATACTGGAAAGTGGGGTGATTGGATAATCTAATATGTTCCTTGCAGCTACAGGTACAAGCTCTGTGATCAAATTTTGATTTTGCTCTGTAACAGTTTTGATATTTTTACCTAAATTATTAATAGCATCAATTACAGGCTGTTCTGTTTGTTTGTGTTTTTCATAAATTCCACGGTTCTCTGATTTCCATCCCTTAAATCTTTTTACAAGATAATCTCTTAACTTAAGATCATCAATGATTGGCCTTTTCATGGTTATTTATTTATGTTTCAATGTCTAGAAAATTGTTGATTTTATTTCTATATTTGCCACTATTGGGTGTTCTTGTCATATCAATTGTGACAAACCCATAACTGTCCTGGCTCCAGCACTTGCTGCAAATCTTGGAAAAATCATTGTAGCTCAAGTCCCCACCTACATATTCATCATGTATGTGTTTGAGGTTGGTATGGTCTTGATGAAACACACATATAAAATTGCTATTGTCTCGGATCAGTTGCTTCGGTATTTTTGAAAAAGTCTGTGCCAGGTAGAAGCAATCAATGTTTTTGTGCCGGCCCTGTGTAAAGAAATTCCTAACCTTGTTTTGATTATCCAATATAATATCATCAAACACAACAACAGAATTATCGAGACATTCATCAAGTGGCTTAACATCTGGTTCAAAAGTGGCAATATCCAATCCATCATATAGCTTCATCAGCTGCTGATATTTTAATTGTTCCAAGCTCTTAGAGAAGATATACAAGTGCCTGTTTTTCCAGTCTAACCAGTTGGGTGCCAATAAAAAATTATCAACCATTAGTGTAGTTTTACCACAAGCAGATGGCCCAACAATAAGACACCTAATATTTTCAGGCAGCAATTTGCCATTTCTCTTATTTTGTTGTTCAGGTTCTGGCAGCCTCTTTATAACATCCCAGGTGCTCATATTATTATTTTGTTTGCATCGATCCAGCTGTGTTCTGGGAGTCCTAGCCATTTGACAAGTAACTTGTTGCCTTTTCTGCGGATGATTTTTTCTATGAGATATGTGTCAGGCTGTTTAGTTTTGCTGAGCTCTTGTTCATAGAACCTGCCTTTGAGAATTTCTCCTCGGTGATCCTTTATTATATATGTGTTAAGGGTCCCGGGTTTAACCTGAACCACTGTAAATAATTCAGTGCTCCAGTTTCTTGTGAAGCCTCTCTTGAATAAGTGCTTATATTTGCTGATTCTTACTTGATCCCCCACCTTGTATTTGGCCTTTCTTGTTGTTGGCTGGTATCTAGGATAATAAACAGTGCTGATCAATTTTTGCTCATCAGATGAAGTTACTTCAGAGGGTTTCATGTTGATTGTGGAATGGACAGAATTGTTATATTTATGTAGAAGTTCTGGAAGAATATTAATCCATTTATAATTACCTTGAAGTGTAAATTGTTTATACATAAGATTTTTTAAGGTTCTGTTGAATCTCTCTACAATTGAGGCCTTGAGGTCACTGTAACTCGAATAATGTTGTATTGCCTGGCTTTTAATAAATTGTTGAAACACTGAATTATAAAATTCTTTGCCATTATCTGTTTGCAAATAGCGCGGGGATCTTCCACTCTGATTGATGATTGTTCTGATGGCTTCTGTAACACATTTTCCAGTCTTGGATTTGAGTGGCACAGCCCAGGCAAATTTTGAAAATGTGTCTATTACAGTGAGTAGATATTTGTAGCCCTTGTTGATTTTGTCTAAGTTTTTCAACTGTCCACTTGACATTTCAATCAAGTCGCTCTGCCATAAATCATCTATGCTTTTTGTAACTACTGGGAGTCTCTTAAAATTATGTCTGGCCTGTCTGTGTAATTCATCAACAATAATTTCTCTAGACATAATATGTAAACAAGAATATTGCAACTATGGGGTGTTCAGCAGCTGATACTGCAGGATTTTCTAAATATAATTTGTCCCCTATTTGTATTTTAAATTCCAAAGAGCCATCATCTTCAGTATAGGCTGTTTCTAATGTATTGGGATCTGTAAAATCCTCCAATTCTACACTGGTGATTTTCACTTTGTTATCAGCATTTGTTATTGATAAGGTGGGGTAGTGGTGTGCCTGTGGTTGCAGCCAATATTTGATCTTGATTGGTCTCAATGTGCCCCCAACAAAAAATTGGTAATAAAATTGTGCAGGGGACAGCATATATATTTTGCCACCTGGTGTAAATGGAGAATCATATTCTTTGTTGGGGATGCTGTACAATTCAAGAATTACTGAATGTTTTGGATTCTCGATTATGCCTGTTATTTCTTTTTCTGCTGTGAGCAATCTGCTTGTTACAGATTCAAGGTGCTCATTGATGGTCCTAACAACATCATCATGGCCTGGCTTGATTTTTATGTCCACAGCAAGTCTCTTGTATTGTTGCACAATTTCTTGAAGCTGGGTGGCAAAAACAGACAGGGCATTTGCTTGATTGGATTCCATGCTCCCTAGCTGTTGCTTGATATTGGCTACAATTTGTTGCAAATTTTCAACAACTGCCAATTTTGAATTTTGAGTTGTAAGATCATGGACCTGTCTTCTGATATCCTCAAACAGGGCATGCAGTTCATTAATATGTTGATTTGTTGGTAGAGTGGCCACTGTCTGTGTGAGTTGTTTGATCTCTGCTTGGATATTCTTGATATCTTCTGATTTTAATATCCTATTCACTGCTCTCTTAATATTTTTAAGTTCCTGTGATGTAGGCAGATTTGATACTTTATTTTGCAAAAATTCAAGTGCCAATTTTACATTGTTTAATTCAGAAGCATCAGCCACATTTTGCATAGCATTTTGGAGCAGGGCTATATCTGCCTGAGAGGGTGTGGATTGTTGTAAAATTTCAAGTTTTGTTTGAATATCATCTATCAAGTGATGAAAATGAGATAGTTCAGATTCAGTGTTGAGGTTTTCAAGCTTTGTGATCTGTTGCTGGACACTGACAAGGGTATCTACAATCCCAGGCAATCTGGATTCTACTACATTTGCCAAATCACTTTGCACTGCTGCTATTGTACCTTCAAGATGGGTTATGGAACTTTGAATTTTTCCAAAATCTTCATATGTTTCAAGTTGCAGCTTAATATTTGCTACACTCCGAGTTATTGCATTTAAAGCATCAGAAGATGGCAAGTTGTTCATAAAATTTTCAAGTGTCTCAATTTTTTCTTTAACCTCGGCTATGGCATTGTTCAGAGGATCCAGATTAGGTATTTGGAGTGACTGAATCTGTTCCTTTAGAGTGGAAATCACTAGATCAAAATCTTCTTGTGATTTTATGCTTTTGACAATTGTTTGGAGTTGTGTCTGGACATTATTTATTTGCTCTTCCAATTGTTGTTTCAATTGCTCAGAGTTGGTGGCCTGGGTCTTAAATTTGGCTTGAAGAGCTGCTACAGCTTCTTCCAAACTTTGAAAATTATCCAATGTAGCCAAATCAGTATATTTCTGAAGCAGCAATTTGAGTTCAGAATCAATTTTAAGAAGAGGGTCCATGCATTGTGATTGTAAATTTGTAATTTCTAGTTGAAGACTGGCATTGAGTGTTGTTTGTAAAGCTTGTAAATCACTTCTTAATTTCTTGACTCTGACATCAAGCATCAGAATCTCATCACTGTGATCTTCATGTCTTGTATGGCCAAAAATATCATTAGGCATTTTTGATTTAGTAGTTATTTATTATAGAGTATCTGATTCTTAATTCTATAAAAAAAAGGTATAAGCTTATCATAAGATCCAGGGACCTCAATATATAAGCAGTCACCAGCACAGACAGTATAAACAGTGCCAGAAATCATGTTTGAGTGCTTAATTCTATAAATATTTCTCCCTACTGAAATTTTAACATCACCCTCAGGGGTTGTAATAAATTGCAATTGCCCACCTACAGGTAATTGGTAATGATTTAAATTATTGTTAAATATGTACAATATTTTGCCTGTTTCATCATCAACATCTGTAAATATGCTGTTCAGATGAATAATTAACAAGCCACTCAGTTTAGACAGCATATCAGGAGAGGGTTGTGGTGTTGGCAGCTCCATAATAGCCCGTTTTTTGAACCCAAATAAGTTCATAGGCATGTTTATTTATTTCAAATCATGCTCTGTAATTGGGCATTGATTCCCATTTTTCAAATCGCAATGACCCCATGGTAAAGTATGTATGCCACATGATAAAATGCATCTCTTATCATCATGTGGGTCCAGAGCCACTTTTCTTACAACATTTGAAGTCAATAAGTGATCCACACTCTGAATTCTGGATTCTGATGTTCTGATTAAACTCTGGGATTTGAGACAATTTTTATAATCTTCAAATTGGAGCTCTTTTTCCACAGCTACTTTGCCAATATCCTTGGCCTTTTTAGCAGCAACACCACTACATGTTTTAAAACTGTACATCTTGGCACTTAACCCAGCAAATTCCACAATAACATCACCAAGTGTCTCATCTTTTAACATGCCGGGCACCTTTTTGTTGTGGGGTTGAATGTTCAAATGGCCTGGCAATTCACTGGTATCAAAATATTTAAACAATTCAGGCTGTGCCATATCTTGATAAACATCTTCTGTTTTAATATCAAGAATAAAACTATCCGTGTCCATGTACATCAATTTTACATTATCACCATAAAAAGGTTTGAACACATCATAATACAATATTAACATATGTAATTTGGCCAATTCCAATATTGCAGCCCCTACATAAATAGGTTTATCAAACTTAATCTTTGTTTTTTTCATGTTGAAAAGTGCCATATTTTCATCATAAATTCTTCTATAATTGAAATTAGGCTTTGCAACCAATTTTTTGCTCAGGCTGGGGTCAGTAATTATTTTAACATCGGTATGTTTTCTGACATTTTCAATTGTTTTGCCATATACAGAATTGACCATCAATTTAAACAGGGACTTATCAAATTGGCTTTTTGCAGATGTTCGAAGCTCTGTATTTGTATTAATGTATGATTTCAACCATTCTGAGTGCCTGAACCTCAAAACTTTGCCAATTTTGGTCACTTGAACACCATGTTTCATCAGGAACTGGAGGTTTTTGTAATATATGACATAACCCTGTTTTGGCTCCAGTGTCATCATGAGCTTCTTCTGTTTAGAGCCAGGTGAGCACTGAACCTCAGGAATTGGGGGCAGATCAGAAAATTTGTTATGTAAATCATCAGGAATTGTCAAATCAACCTCTAAGAATAGGCCATAATTACTATCATCAAAGTCCTGAAGATCCTCAATATTAAAATCTTCAACCCATTCAAGCCCTGCATATGGCAGTTTATCCATCATGGCATAACCATAGAGGCTGTTTGCATCCACATACAATATATAATTTGATGGCCGTGCTGGATCATAATCACGAATATATTTGTTATTTGCTCTGGCATATCTCTGAGAACATTGCACCATCCCCCCTCTTATACCTTGCTCCATAAACAGATACATATCTTGATCCTGGATCAGATCCAATTGCTTTTTAGTGTTGAAAAACATTGCAGCCCATGCTAGGCCCGGGGCACTGAAAAAATACACTGGGTCCAGTCCATAATTTTGCATAGAAGATTTTCTGAATGTCTGCATTATATCTGCTAAGATGGTCACGTCAAGTTTCAAATATGCCACGTGATAATCACCAAATGTCTGGCATTTTAAATTGTTCCACACCAATTGGGCATGGTGATAATCTTCATCTGTGATTCCAGAACCTCTGATTTTGCTGTAAAACTCTTCTTGTGGAGGCAGGGAACACTCATCAAATTTAGAATAATCTGTAACATAATCATATGGATATACACCCTTCCGCCTAATTAATTTCAGGTCCTGATTTGGAAACAATGCACGTGTGATTTTGAATTGATCATCAGATAATTGAGTGGCCAGTGTATCCAGGCTAGCAGGTAAAAATCTGTAAGAATCAAGAAATCTTATGTGAATAGGAACACCATTAACTTTAATTGTTTTGCTAATAGATATATATTTTTCATCATTTTCAGCTAAAATATTTAAATTCTGCTTCTCAAACCCCTCATATCTGATCAGATGATGGAAATCATAATTGGATGCTCCATGGCAAAATATGGGGACAAATCTTGGTCTCTTGATCTTAATATTACAGCTATTACACAGGGCCTGTTTATATCGACCATCTGTATGAGAATGGTGTTTCACCTTGATATTTGTATCTGAAAATTCAGAATCACATACCGGGCATTTTTCTGCATTGTTGAAATCTTCAATCTGTTTCTCTGTTAAAGGCAACATGGGTTTTGATTTTAATAAAATATTAGATGCTATGTCACGGCACTCATTTTCTATTTTATGTGCAAATATTTTGATGGCATCTGGTCCCATGTATGAATATTCTTTAGTAACAACACCATCCTGTACAACCACATAACAAAAGCTGGAAGGTTCATGTAGCTGGTATGGTGTAATTGAAGATTCTTCAGGATCTGGATTGCAGAATTCAAGAGGTTTGAGATTTGATTCAAAATCACAGACAATATATGCTGGGTGTTCCAACAAGGCTTCAAACTTTTTGAATTTGCAATTTTCACTTGGATTGGGCATCACCATATGAACAGGTTTATGGTTGCCACAATATTTCAGATGCTCAATTAACTTGTTTTTTGCAATTTCTGCATTCTCTTCAGGATCCCTCTTCACCGTTTTTCTACCATCAAATACACATAAACATCTTCTGCACAACTTGAATATTGTATTGGATTTGTCTAGTTGTGTTCTCACTAAAGCTTCAAGATTATGTATCAGAGTGTAATGATATGTGCCATCCCCTTCAATTAAGAGCAAATCAATCGGAATAGCAGAATCATCATCAAATGTACTGATTCTGAGAGGTTCTATCAAGCAATTGCCAGTGGAGCAAATAAATACATTAATAGATAATTGTTTGCCATTAATATCCCGGGCCTTTTTTTCAAATTTATCAATATTCTGTACAGACATTGGATATTCTAAACCCTCCATTGCATCGTCAAAATCATGTTCATGTTGTTTGTAATAATTTATTCTCTGAGGATTTCTTGAAACTGGAAACAAAGCAGCTAATATACACCACAAAAAGCATTTCTGGTCGGTATTTTTTATATTAACCACGGCTCTTCTGTTTTTAATATTGTCAGGTAATGGCAAATATGTAGATCCTTGTAATGGGCTGAATTCAGAAATATGAACATATAACCTGTGTGGAGAGCCGCATAGGCTCCATCCAGACTCTTTTGCTGCAAAATTAAGAGTGTTTAATATTCAATTGATCCATCAACCTGCTTATTATTGTGTCTAAATTTGCATTTGAGTATACAGGTACAGTTTCTGTTAAGTGGGGCTGTGTAAATTTGGTGCCATTTGGCTTCTTATATTGTGCAAACAATTTGAGGGAAAGCTTATAAGAGCCATTTTGTGCATTGAGAATTGCCTGCAGATCAGAATTTATACTGTTCAAAAAATTCTCAATGCCACATCTTGGCTCTGATACAAACCGGTAATCCCTAAGTTGGGCATTAAAACTGCTATGGATAGGTGCAAAGCATAGCTGCTTTGCTGATCTGGCATTAAGAGGTGCTTCATGCTTCCTTTTCAGACCAGATGTGGATGGTTGTGGGGGCAATGTTGATGACTGTACAGAGCAAGTATCTTTATGTGTATATGTGAAGTATTGCATGTTATATTTTCTATTGCATTTGGGGCAAATTTTTGTGGGAGTTCTGTATTTGTCTGGGTCACAAATCTTTTGGTGCTTGGCCCAATTGGGGCTGGATATATTCTTATTGCATTGATTACAATATTTTTGATTCGGCATTTTTGTTGTTTGTTTATTATATACAATTTCCTGGGATTCAAATCAAAATTCTATGCTTAATAAAAAATATCAATTAGGTTCAGCAGTGTGATTTGTATACCTAGTATATATACTAAGTATATACACTTAGTGTGTAAATATTTTTGGCTTTGGTATTTATATAAAATTTCTTGGGAATCAGATCAAAACTCTATGCTGGATAAAAAATATCAGTTGGGTTCAGCACTGTGCTTTGTGTGTGTGTATATGTGTGTATGTGTGTATGTGTGTGTGTGTGTGTGTATGTGTGTGTGTGTGTGTTAATATTTCTGGCTTTGGTATTTATATAAAATTTCTTGGGGTTCAAATCAAAACTCTGTACTGGGTAATAATTTGTTGCACAGCATGATGCAATATAAATAAACCAGAAATAGGCCACAACTTGGCCACAGGTGGACCGGAAGTAGTCAAACCGGAAGTGGACCGGAAGTGGACCGGAAGTAGACCGGAAGTGGACCGGAAGTGGACCGGAAGTAAATATGTGTGTGTGTGTGTGGGTGGGTGTGGGTGGGTGATATACAAGTTGAGCCTGGTGCCCAATTGAACTTAGACCGGAAGTAAATATGTGTGTGTGTGGGTGTGTCCTGGCCTAGTTTTAAGTATGGCCATCAAGAGGGGCATATTTTTAACAAATTTATGGACAACAATCTCACAGAAGTGCCTTTTGTAAGTATAGGCACATCAATCTGAGGGGGGTTCATACTTTCTGAGAAATTCCAGAAGGCATTTTTACAAAAATCTTGGATTAGACAGGGTTCCACACTTGAGCAAAAAGCTCATATGGGCATGTTGAGCTAGTTTTAAGTGTAAACAAATCTGCCTGAGGGGGGTTCATACTTTCTACACTTGTAAGTGGTGCTTATAATACCACAAACCCCACTACTGTGTGTGTGATCAAAAAGTTAATATAGGATACAGCAAATCTAGAAATATCGTTTAAATACTTACAGTATATTTTCAATATCTTCCCACTCATAGCTGAAGCCGAGAGAATATATTCTAATTACTTCCTGCTACTTTGACTTCGGCTCGTAAATCAGATGAAATAATTTTACACCTATCTGTTCTTTGTATTCTGTGAATTTAACCATTATCAACTTTTGAGCAAAATAATATCTGCAGTCTACATTTTCACTCGTAAATGCAAACAAATTTTACAAAGTAGTTTACCAAACTTCAGAAAGGGGAGGCTGGCTACGGCCCTGGTGTTCGAAGTAGAACAGTGTGTTGTTCGACTCGCGACCTCAGCGTCAAAGTGACATGTTCCAGTCCTGCCCTATATATATATATATATACACACACCATGGAAAACCACCCATTTCAATGTGTGTGTGTGTGGGGGGGGGGGAGTAGCAACATTCGTAAATCTCATTTCATTGGCGATGTGACTTATGAAGCTTCAAGTTCCTTTTCTAAGTAGTGGAAATCTATTGCAGTTGGCAACACTGCAGACAAGTGTGCGACGGTACAGTTTCTACTCGAAGCAACTACGTCATGCAAAGGGAGGGGCGTGCAGTTGATTGAAAGAACGCACTGAAACCTACTAGGTATCGTAGAACTGCGGGTACCCGGCAGGTTTACAATACCTGCCAGGAACGATCTGGGCAGGTGGTGTTCAAGCGAGGGTGTTGCGCAGGTTGCATGGCATTTCAGGAGCGATGTCTCGTGAACGGGTCTGCTCCTGGTCTTGTGCAGACCTCTGGTGGTGGCGTGGTTATCACATAGCGTTATGACGCTGGGGTCCTGGATTCGAATCCCAGCCTGAGAATGGATGTTTGTGAGTGTTTGTTCATCAATTTCATTATATCATCACTCATTCCCAACTTCGCATTTAGCCAAAAGTGGCAAAAAAGCGGAGTAAAATAAAGCAAATCAATCAATCAAATCCAAAATTGTGTGCTAAATTAGGAACCTAGGTTCGTTGTTCCATTTTAAAAATTACTATATTATTAATATTTGGGGGGACTGAGATGCAATTTAGCAACTCCAATGAAATTATAATTTTTTTGTTTGTTTTTTCACATAATTTTGAAAAAATGTAGGCACTAGTTACATTAGGACAGTTTTTCATGATGTTGAGCATAACATAGTAACACAATGGTTAAATATATATATATATATATATATATATATATATAATGAGTGTGTGTGTGTGTGCATACATTTTAATAAATTGGTATGTGTGTTGTTTATATTAGCAATGATTTATGCACCCCAACATCTCCACAATTAATAAGAATACACTCCCAAATTTGCCTTTTCATACACACACACACCCCTAATTTATAGCTATTTTGGTGTTAAATTTGCCTTTACACCTCTAGATTAAATATTCTGGTCAAAACCTTTGAAATCGCTATGACTTGTGATTGATTAAAATTGATATTGCTTTGGCATATTTAATACAGCGATAATGGTAATTCTGTTGTTCTGGATTGTAAGTCACAATGTCTCTTTCAGCCATACCGCACAACACCACTAGTTCTTCCTGGAGCAAAGGCGAAGAAAGATAATGCAGTAACACAATCATATCTCCAACATCATCCAAATCCAGCGATGAGGGCGCCACCATCACACTTCGGCTCGCCGGCAGACTACTTGATGAAGCAGAAGGTACAGTAATGCACACCTAGATTCAATATTTGTTCCATTTTTTTAAGGTTATTATATAAATTTATCATGGACATAAAATGATACAATAGTAGAACTTCCAATAGTAGTTAATCATAGACATATTTTACAGTTAGGACATTAATGGTTCAGTGGATGATATTCAGCAAACAACTTCTCCAATTCACTGCATGAAATCACACCTGGCACCATATTTCTGGCAATCAGATCAGATTCTATGTTTAATGGATAACATGTTGGGTAAGCCTGTGCGTATGGTCTTTGCCGAAGTGATTCAAGGTATGACATGATCATATGAGGAATGTGTAAGAAGGCTTCTCTTATGCTTTTCATAATACCTGTGAATCTATGTATTTGCCAGACTTCATGCATATAAACTGTTTCTACCCAAAATGCATTGCATGATGACGTCAAGTTAAATATCATCCATTTGCCCATGCTACGTATGAAGCCACGATAGTGTTTCAAGAAGCTATCTTCTTGTAATCAAGAGGTCCCAGGTTAAATATGAGTGACTTGAATCATACTTTTAAATATCTAATTCCAATTGATGACTGATTACAAATTTCCAACAATACAACGAAACTAAGATATGCATGAAAGCCTGAAAGAATGGCGTAATTCATTAAAACTTATCAACATTACCCAAATACTTATTGCAGCTTCTTAGTAGAAAGAAAACCTACATTTGGACTGTATCTAAAGATATCTGTTTGGCGGTTACACGGACATAAGTAATTTACTCTGATAAGCTTACTTTTCATTTATCCACGCAAATATTTTCTTGCAATCGATTTTGCCACCTGTCTGTCTGGTGGCTTTGTCAGGCATGCATTGTGTGCCGAACTGATTCAAGGTATGACTATCCTGATCATATGAGGAAGGTGTGATTCACTGTGTGCACACCTGACAAATCCACCAGACGGGTGGCGAAATCAATCACGAGAAAAAATTTGCTTGGAAAAATGGAAAGTAAGCTTATCAGAGTAAATTACATTTGGACGTTCTTCTCCTCCTGATAATTCAGAATTTGAAAGTAAATTACCATCTCTCAAAAAAATTTAAGAATGCTTGATTTCATATTTCTTTCTGAATATTCATCATTAACTTTTAATTGTTGGGAGGACCTAATATATGAGGCACAAATATCACACATGTACATAAAAAAAATCAGGGCTATTTGCTATTTAAGGGTGTACACCCTTCCACACTTGATGAAACCGAAGCCTTTTGGTGTGAATGATGTCTTAACAGATGCCTTATTCTACTTCTAATTTCAATTTTGGTTACTTTATGTTGTTTTTCCATTCCTTGGGTTAATGGTAACAATGAAGATGGATGATGACTTGATAATAGGACAAACACAAATATCGCATCTATGCTTATCTGGGATTCGTGGTATGTTATGCTTTCCACCCTACTCTTATAATTACAAAATGATAAAATTACACTGACTTTGAAAGTGGCATTTCACATAACTGCCTGTAAAATGCCACTAACAGAATAAAAGAAACACTTTCAAAATAAGATTTATTGTATTTATTTTGTAATATACAACATTAGTTAGGTGTACTTTTTCTGAGCATCTTTAATTATTTATTTACAGTGTACATAACTTTATTTCAGATGATAATTCCAGTTAACTCTATATACAATTTTGTATTTGAAGTTTTGATATTTAGCACCACTTTTCTGCCACTTTTGGCTAATTGCAATGATGAGGATGAGTGGTGATTGTATGAAATTGGTGAAGGAACACTTACAAATAGCATGACCAGGCCAGGACTCGAACCCGGTAACTTTGGTGGAGAGTCTTAAAGTCTACCACTTAAATGTTCAGCCTCCAAGGTGGCAGACTGTGCATATATGAATTGTGATTCCATGAAAAGAAACTCCACATGGATGTTGATTCTATAAATGAGGTTCTAATCATGAGTGGTGGATTTATAATGCTTTCTGCATTGAGTTCTACCATCATTGGATTAATGTGTTTGGATTTCAGGGTATCAAGGAATTTGAACCTGCACAGGGGTGGTATCCTGTTGAGAATGAGGTAACGGAACTATGTCTGCTAAGCACATAGGGGCATCATAGATGAAACAGCTGAATCTGAGAAACAAAAGAATATGTTCTAATAAGTTGCTTGCCATTGTCAATGTGCTTCCAATCTCTAGGAAAGGGGATCGTGCTATGTCTAGAATCTATTGCATGATGTTCTGTGGATTACATCGTGATGGTTGATTAGAAAAAGACACTCTTTGTTCACAAAAACTAATTGGGTGCAATGATGAGGCCTCTAGCTAGGAACAAATGGTGCATATCCATCCGCTGATATTTCATATTTCTGAAATGCCTCTCACAGATGTGTTAGCTTCCTTGCTACGAGATTCAATAAAGAGATAAATTTTCTGTTTACCAATAGTAAATGATGAATTGGTAGAAACCTTGATTTTTTGCAAACGTGATAACACCAAAAGAAGTCAATTGTTGCACAAAAAAAGTGTTAATGAATTTGCAGTGGCATGATCAACACGTTTTTCATGCATTTGAAATTGCAAAATAAAGCAAATTTGGCACAAGGCTCCCTCTTTTGATGCTGTTCAATACCAGTGGGTTGTGCATGATTTTGTTTTCAATGCAACAGAACGTGGCACTTAATAGTATGACAAAAGATGATTTCATATTGCAAGCACAGAATATACATATGGAGTACTATACATGTGCTTTATCTTAGAAGTAACTAAATGGGGGTATGACCCCTCCATCAGCATCCCCACCCGCCTATCAGACATGCCGAGCATGATGCAAAACTCATATCCACAGAACAGTTATCTAAAGTTAAATATTGACATGCTGATTGCATAGAGTCGCATGGGAATGTGAAACTTCTCATGTATACGCATATGGTGCAATCGATTTAAAAATCCTAATGCTGAAGTTATAAATGCATGACATACACAAATACTGCAATTATGATTAGATTTAATTCATGCAACTGTTGCAAGCTATACTAAAGAGCAGGTGAGAATGAAATAGATAGAACTAAATATCGCATCCAGCATAGACGTAAAGAAATTCAATGTTATAATTTTCCCTGGTAGTGGGAAATGATAAATGTGCATGTTAATCTCAGTGCTTGAAGCTATGATTAGATACCATAAGAATATAGAAACAAATATGTTAATGTATATGAAGATGTTGCACGACTTAAGTGTAGAAATATGTTATCATTTATGTGCCTAAAACTATATGTATTTTTAATATTATGTAACATTAGGCTCAATAACACATGTGTATGAATTGTATTAAGAATACGCAAAGTGTAATTCCATAGAAGAATAACAATATTTATTAGGAATGACAAGATTTTTTGTGAAATATTGTTAGAAACTAGTTTTGGGGAACCTTTTGACCCAGATGGTAAGGTTCTAAGTTCGAGTCCTGCATGGGACGACTTTTGCTTGCTCGTACTTGTTAGTCTCTCCCACTCTCAAGTGTATACATTCAAATATCATTTTAATCTGACAATAATCGTAGACACATACATGTAAAATATTCATCCTGGTAGTTTCAGCTCACAATCATCTATTTCATTTTCATGTTACTGTTTTGGTAAGATAGACAACTATATTTTCACGTGGCGTTAATAACTATTTTTACTTAAGTTTCAGTTTCACTGTGTCTTTCCCTTCACAATCCATATTTTGAGGCCCCACTAACACAGACAAATTATGGCTATATGTATACTACTGGGCTTCGAGCATATACTGCTTCTTTTGCCTGTTTGAGCATTATTTTATTGGCAAAGAAGCTCTCAATTTCGTACGCTATCTAGTGTTGTCCACTGCAACTTTCATAAACTGTATTAGAAAATTAATTGATAGTGTCCTCGTAATTTTAGTCTTCATGACAGAGTTGTCCTACTTGGTTGACTTTAGCTGTGCATTGTCACTGCAGCACCCAGCTGTATGTCAAACGTCATGGTAACAAGGGGAGAACATCCTTCCATTGCACCCTCTCCTGGCCCTGCTTATTGGAGGGAAAGTATCAAAAGTTTTGGCAATTCTGAAGTAGTCTTGCTATGTATTCTTCTACACACCAGGGTTTATGATGTGGTTTCTCATACGAGGGAGAGATGATGATCGCCATAGCCTGATACTGAGATTACCACTGATGTTGATGTAGGTTTCCTAAATATCTCGGCATTCCATTAAGTCTTGACATGTATGCTGTAGATACTAGAGTGCTGCAATGAGAGTTTTTTGCTCAAGCGGCAAATAGTTTGCATGGGCAACACTAGATGGCATACATAATTGATAAGTCTTCCGCTCAAGCGAAAAAGGCTTGAACAAGTGGAATAGACTCGAACTCTATTAGTACATGTATTTCTGTCACTTGTCTATGATAGTGGGCCCTCAAACATGGATTGTGAATTAAAAGATGAAATGAAATTGAAAAATAAGTGACCATAGTCATCATCTCCATGTTAAAATGCAATTTTGTATATCTTACGCAGATATATGAAAATAAAATTCATTATTATGAGCTTAAACTACCTAGACTGCTATTTTATGTTTCTACGATTATTGTCACATTAAAATGATGTTCGATTGAATGTTATAACTGCATTTTATTATTTCGTAGAATATGATTATTCTTTTCGGTAAGTGAACAATGATGTACACGTATTTGTTTCCCTGTGATACGATATTTGTAATTGCTTAGGCAGTTCTGTCAGCATGTGTATCCATTTCACGTTTCGGTCTGTAGATATTGCATACTTTCATATGTATTGTATTTGAGTCTTACATAAGAATATATATGGAATTATTATTTATAATTGTAATTGCATAGAGTGGTTTCCTTCCACGTATGTGTTTTAGGTTGACAGTGCTGCTTATTGGGTTCTGAAATACGGGACATTGTCAATCATTGCACTACGAGTGTGGTACGCTCAAGCTTAGCATGCTCAAGTGTGGGAGATTCAAATGAGTTTGAGCGAGCAAAAGTGGCCCTATGCAGTAGTAGATACATTCTGCCATTCAGAAAGTAAGTTCTGATATACTTAAAAGGTACAGATATTCGAGACAAATTTATGGTGACTAGTATCTGTCTTTAACACATTTTGTATATGGTGGCCACGGTGGCTCAGTCGGTAACGCGTCTGACTACCATGCTAAAGGTCCCGGGTTCGATCCCCGGCCGGTTCAAATCCGGGAACTTTTCTAACGGTGAAAGCGGCCCCGGCGCCCACCCAGCGTCGAATAATATGGGTACCTGGGGGAAACCCTGGGGAGTAAAGGCGGTCAGGGGTATGATGCTGATCACATCACCCCCACTCACGACCGGATCAAGAAAGTGTGGGGCGTTACCCCCACACCCCCTATACGCCTTCATGGCGTGGTGCTAAGCACAGGGGAGCACTTTACCTTTTTTACCTTTAGTATCTGTCACCATAAAATTCTTCTTGATATTGTAGACAAAGTTGTTCAGGCACTTGCCAAATCTGGAAACAAGCTTCTGTACTCTGGTGAAAGAAATCTGCACCTGTGCATGCACAATGAAACAGCAAAATATCTTGCAAGTGTAGAAACTCATGCTCGTGACAATGCACTTGACAGTAGATTTCTTCAAGTTGCTGCTACAAACAGATTATGAGGTCCATTTCGAAGTTTTCTTTTAAAAATTATTTTTTTTTTTTAAAAAAAAATGTACTTTTAAGAAGTGTAAATGCCCAGTCAACAAGGTAATGTTACCACAACATTGTGGCAACGTTAGCCCCTCACATACCTAACGTTGTTACAACGTTATCACAACATATACTGAACATTATGTAGCAACGTTAGGTATGTCAGGGGTTAACGTTGCCACAACATTTTTGCAACATTACCTTTTTGCCTGTGTAATTTACAAATATAAGAATGCATATTTAAAATATGGTTATTTGCATGGTAAGTTATTAGTAGTCTTGCCAAGCCATTTTTGTATATAATACATATGCGTAACAGGAAAAAGTCATGTTTGTAACGTCACAGTTTCTCTTTACATATTATAAAATTTTTTCCTGCTCCACCAAAATAGGCAATTGTTAGTCTGGAGATTGTGATGAATTAACCAATCTCTAACTACACCTGGTAATCAGTTTCTTTTTGCAGTACTTAGCTCCTGATTATATAGTCTGGAATAAAAATATTTATCATGGGAGTTTCACTTGTATTCAACACATTTCATTTTCTGATCTTCCTTACAACTTCAATATTCACACATCTCTCGAAAGATAATAAAACACATTTTTTCACTAATTACAATCGAAAGTATCCTTATTTGTGTTACTAAAAGTTATGTTTGTTTTTCATTTGAGTCGCACTGCCATCTAGTGTACGCTCTAGGAAATATAAGGTTTGGAGGTCAGTGCACACACAAATTCAGATTAAACAAAAACTCCAATCTGACGCTTGTGGCGCTCATGGTGGTGATCATCCAAACTAAAGCGTATTCAGTGGAATGTTTTTTGTAACGTTGATGCAACGTTATCACAACGTTGTTCCCCTACATACGACATTCATCATAAATACAACAAGCATACAACGTTGTGGCAACGTTATCACAACGTTGTTCCCCTACATACAACATTCATCATAAATACAACATTCATACAACGTTGTGGCAACGTTAGTGTGTTGACTGGGTGTATTTTGGAAAGGAAATTAATGCACTAAAAGAAATTCTACAATGTGTAACACTTTTGAAATGACCCTCGCATAATGATTTTGTTCAATATATATTTGAAATAACTAGTTTGTCTTTTCAGGTGAGGTAAAGTAAATCCTGTAGCTCTTTAGATTTTTTTTAAAAGCATGAGGTGCCTCTATAGTTCGTAATAGCTACCATTAGAAAATTGAACTGAAGTAGTACAAATACACTGTATCTTCTTGTAGGATAGTTGTATTGCTGAAAGCTTTTACAGTAGAATATTACTTCTTCTGCATGAATTCTTGAATGCATTACTTGCTTGCTTCTACAGGTGGCTGATACTGTGCTGGAACGTGTAGCTGGGCAAGAAATTGCAGCTGGAAAACAGGTAACTCTTTGCTGCATTTTTCTCTATTTCTAGTGATTTTGTTTAGTGTACTTTTTGTCAGCAAGGCGTATTTTTGTTAGCTCTTTTTTAAATGAGGCAAGTGAAAAAAATTTGAGAGTGTGCTTAAGACACTGAAGAAACTGCCAATTTGCCCAATCTATTCCCCAACAGCCCCAAATACACATTTTGCACATGATATTTAGGGAGTTTATTTAACATAACTGCTCCATAATAGAATAATCTGCCTAACTACTTGCATTGTCCCTCACCATGGCCACGCAGTCTAACGTGTAAGGCTTTGGGGTGGTTCAACTCTTCTGGGGGAAATCGTAACAACTTTTCTCATGAAATTTCAGACAGTGTATGTGGTCACCCACCACTGTGAGAAAATTGGGAGCTACAAATGAGTAGCATAAACTGGTTATAATGAGAACTGTGGAGGTTCGTCATGCTGACCACATGTCACCCCATAACTGGTTGGATGATCGACCACCTCTGCCAAGGCATGTGGGAGTGAGGCAGTCGGTACGTGGGCCCTGGCTCTCAAGGGCTGTTGCACCACAGGTTTTAACTACCCCATTCTCTTTTTTCTCACAACGTTTGTGTAAAGATATGACTTTTCATGTTTAAAATGCATATAAGGTATTCTAAGTATTAACATTAAGGCTTAGCTGGACCTTTGGCTCCCGCCAGGGCAGCTGTTTTCAAATTTTACTCTCCTCTCGAAAAGCAACTATGATATTCCAGAATCTAAAAAATTACATGCTCTTAGAATTACTTCTAGAGCATTTACATGAATCTTCACATAGTTCACTTTTGATGATATCTAGATATTATCAATAGTAGAATAGACTGATGTAGCCACAGAACTATTGAGAATATCTACACAACAGTGAAAGCAAGAACCACATACGATTCATTCAAATGCTCTATAAGAAATTCTAAGCATGTGTAATTATTAAGATTCTGGGATAGCATTGATGTTTTTCGAAACTACATGAAAATTTGAAAACAGCTGCCCTGGCAATGGCCGACCCTTAAGAACATTCTATCAAGAATTGCACCGTGAAGTATTTCTCATATTTTTTGGAAGTCAAAGCTGTTTCTGAAATGTGAAACTTCTAGTTACCCAAGATGCCTTTGAGTAAGAGCAGCAAATGATTTGCAACTATTTTGACATTAGAAAAAAATTACAAATTTTACAATTATGAGCATCATACATGCTTACATCTTGTTAACACTTGTCCAGCAATAGCACTGTATAACATTCACCATTTCAGCTGTAAAGAATATTGTCACACATCCTCTTGTTCTCTTAATGAATCTATTGCAGCCCTATTTCATGGTATCTCATGGTCTTTATACGTAAATTTAGTAACGTGAAAGTGGTGTTTGACGGAGATGAGGGAATTCCTGACCCCCTAGATGTTAATTTTTGGAACTTGGGAGAAACTATACCTATACAATATCCCGATGATCCCCCCAGTGGAAATTTTTCAAAAACAACACTGGAAGTGTGAAAATTAGTTTCAATACTATATTGTAGGAAAAGTGCGATTGCTTTTCGGGAAAGGTATGGCCTCCTCTGTCAACCCTTGATGTTTCAATGCACATCTACCCAACAGTTTTTCAACATATAAGTTTTAGCAGTACAAGTGCAGCATATTAATACTAATGAACTAGAATTATATTTAATAATGGTTTGTGTATATGCATGATATTATTCCTACGTTTGGATGCTTGCTAGCTAATTTTAATTTAAATTAGCCTTTATTCTATATATTTTGAACTAGCTCTGAATCTTGGAGGAGTTTTGTAATTTTAACTACTTTTGTTTAAAAAAAAAATAAACAAATATTTTGGAGACTAAAGGAGCTTGGGTACCAAAGTGACATGTGACAGGCGACAAGTAAGGAACACTTGTCATTTCAATTGGGACGTTCTTGTTTCATGCACTGTCACATCCGTTGTTCGTCATTCCAGTGTGAAATCCCATTCCACCTGTTACATTGGCCTGAAAGCTCCCATATTCTCTCCATGGCTAGTGCCTTTGTAAGAGAGGATATGATGTAAGACTTGTTTTCTGTGGTCAATGGCAAAAGTGGTCACACTTTGTACAATGGAAACAAATTGGTTATTTTATGCAGTGGCATGTTTGCGTGATGTAACATTTGGAAAACATGCCGTTGTGGAGTTTATAGATGAGGTGAAATCAGTGGTGTATTTTAAAAAAATTACCTGGTTTACCACAACAATTCTTATTCTATATATTTATTATGTATTAATTAGATATAACAGAAATAAAACACCAATGCAGGGATGCAAATGAAACAAAAACAAAAGTTCGACAACTTCAAATTTGAAAGTAATTTCCATATATGTGAAAATTGTTTGTTTTACTGGTGGTAAACCACATAACATGGGAGGGTACACAACTGGAGAAAAACAATTTGATACAAATCATTGGAGGAATACAAAGACAAAAATATAAAGAAAAATCAATGGATAGAAGTGTGTGCTACAGTTGTTATTCATTGTTGAAATTATTTGTTATTAAAAATCATGAAGGCTTTTGCTGATTATATTTGCACTTCAAGAAATAACACTCTAACTGGAATTTTGAAGATTTTGAGTTTTAAGTATGTACAGTCACCTGCAATCATTCCCATATGCATGGGAAAAGTGATAGGCTGCAGCACCCTCCCTCCCCCTCGAAAGTATGAAACAATAAAAAAAATAATGAAATTAAAGCAGTAAAAATCTTTGGAAAAACCAAAGTAGTAAATGCAAAGCCACCTTTTACATGATTCCCGATTACCATTTTTTCTCTCTCAATGTTCATACAGGTTCACAAATGCTCGTCTACAAATCTAGTGGAGTGGATGGGAGAAACAGCTCATCTTCTTTCTGTCTTTCACTGCAACTTGCCAAAACATAAATAAATAAATCATGGATGGATCCATCTTCCACTTTATGCGAAAAGACACGAGATGGTAGCACTGTTACCATTTGACTATCCCATTAACTATGGTTTTCTTACAAACCGCATATGTCACTTGCATAAAATGTACCTGCAAAATGAGACCATTTTTGTCATGCTGTCGACAGCAGAAATCAGTAGCATAATTTTTTCTTTATTTCTTTTCTTTTAGCAGACAAACTTATATTTGCAACCCTTTTCTGTATTCCAATGATCCTGGGATCAAAGAGATGGATAATGATACTCACACTCCCCTTTCTCCCCTTCAATACAAATAAAACAAGCAATGAGTGTTTAAATGGTAATACCTTTTAGTGTGACAAAGTAAGTTTTTAAACCACTCTTGCTTGCTTGCTATATTTGTATTCAATTTAGTACTAGGGATGCTAAAAGACAAAGTACACGATAACAAAAAAAGTATTTGTATATGGATTTCTTGCTTCATGTTTCAAAAGGTCCCTGGTGCTTGAGAAAATCTGGTATGCCTCGGATGTCGCCTCCAGAAATTCTCAAAGCTTATTGACCTGTAACAACCCACACCAAAATCATGAAGTGAGTACATACGCATGAAGATTGAGACGGGTAAAGTCTCTTAAGGTCCCACACTGTGGCTGTGAGGTCTAGGGCATCGTGCTTTGGGCTCCGGCTGCGGGTCGCATGCAGGTTCGAGTCTCCTGGGGGAAGCAAAACAACGTTTATCCAGAGATGTTGGCCTGTGTATGGGACCGGTGGCCACCCACCATCATGAGGAAATTGGGGAGCTACGAACGAGTAGCGGATCTGGTCATGGAACTTACGATGACTCGGGGTTCGTCGTGCTGACCACCCTGTAACTGGTCGGATGATCTCCCACCTCTAGTGGAAGTGAGGCCGGCAGTCTGTAGGTAGACACTGGCCCTCACGGGCTGTTGTGCCACGGGTTAGTCTCTTTAGGCACGGCTGGATCTTTGGCCGACACCAGGGCAGGTGTTTTCGAATTTTTTTCTCCTTTTGAAAAACAACTATGATATTCCAAAATCTTAAATCCTTATAGTGGTTTTCTTTCAATGTTGTCTACATATTATCAATACTTTAATAAGCTTAGGTACCCTACTGAGAATATCTAGGCAACAGAGAAGGCAAACCACATGATGATTCACATGAATGTTGTAGAAGGAATTCTAAACATATGTAATTTTTCTGACTGGAATATCATAGAGGTTTCTCGAAAGAGAAAATTTGAAAACAGCTGCTTTGCCATTGACCAAAGGCCCATACAAGCCTTATGAAAGCAACAGTTGTTAGATATTCATAAATCTTTAAATGTGACTTCAAAACTCTTAATTCCTGTTCCTGGATTATTTTCAGATTGTGCACAAGCAGTTCAACTCACCCATTAACCTTTATTCTGACCAGAACATAGCCGAGACGATTGCAACACAGACAGGCGTTACTCCGTAAGTACCTCGAGGAGGGTAACAAGGGGGGAAACAGTGGTAGTGGTGAAGAAACTTTTATAAAATGTGCTTCTGACAAAGTAAACTTATGTCTTTTGAAATTACTTAAGTGTTGCCAGGGCATATTGTTTTGGAATTCTCTTTGCAATTACCATCTGGTGACAGTGTAAAGAAATAATCGGGAAGGACAGATTGGGCACTGCAGCCACAATAACATTTTATTTGCACAAAATATCATACTAAAAAAAGTGTCTTAACCTTTTATGCTTTTTTGGGGTGTGTAACCACTTTTCTTATCCATGAATTTCACAGATTTGAAGTGTTATTTACCTTTTAATGTGTACTAAAGTAATAATTACATGGCTATTTTGTTATTCTTTGAAGATTTTTTTGTTTGTGCTTATTCACATAATGTTTGCTGACATCTTATTAAACTACCCACGCAGGCAAAATTCGCCAAGACAATTATACCAGGCTCCTATGTCTCCGAAGTCGCCAGCTCTTTCACCAAGACCTTCGAAACTAAGGCAAGTAAAGTTAACGCATAATGCAAATTGTTTTGCAATGTTCGTTTCGCCAGCTAAAACAAATGCACGGCTATATCTTTTCTTCTCTTTCTCACATACTGGAATTTCTTCTAACTTTCTGTAGCATCAGACTTGCCTTGTTTATTTTTGTTGACAGCATATTTAACTTTGGTAGATGCACAAAATTCTAGAAAGGCATGGTAGCTACTAAGCGTGGAGTTTCTTACATTAGTATTATTTGATTAGAACTTTGGATAATCTCTCTCTATTTCTGGGAATGAATAAGTTATACTCTACCATTAAATTTGCAATTCCTTTTCGGTACCATAATGAAGTAAACTGCTCTCTCACAATGTTGAATTTTTTTGGAAGAATACAATGGAATATACTACAATTAGAAAAGTAGCATTATTACTAATTGTTGTTGGCATGCACATTCAGCAGTGACATGGTGAAGTCAAATATCTCTGTAGCACATTCTTGTATCTCAATAACTCTTGTATTATTGTTCAACTTGCAATTAGATTGTTTTGTAAAGTGAGCATTTTAAAATTACGTCCATGAATTTAACTACACAGAATGTTCATAAAAGCATAATTTTAATCATTTCTGCTTTCCCGCCCAATTCCAGGACATTAGTGCATCCCAAAGAAACTTTTCACAACACCAGAATAAATTATACTGGGACTGTCTTAGAAAATCAGGGATGCACAGCAACCCTAGTCTTCCATTGAAACTTACCTACCAGAATCTAGAAAGGCAGTTCACAGAAGTGAGAAAAACTTGGCAACTCTGTTTCATCCAATAAATGACAGATCAATAAGTACTCTATTGGTATCTATGCCGATATATGCCTATTGGTGAAGTTGCCAATAATATCACCAATCCATCCATAACTATCTTTAATCTAGTGCAAAATTCTTCCATTTGTTTTATTGTTATAAATAGAGAACGGATTTTTATGAAATTTCATATTCTCTATTTTTACTACACAGCAAAAAAACTTGAGATCTATACGTTCTGATAAGCATAGACTCCATTGCCCATGAAAAAATCATATTTCATAATATTTTGACAAGAGCTTCATATTAAGTTTATATTTTAATGTTTTAAGCCGAAGTTGTCTTAATTATATTACAAAAATCTTTGTGGAAACACCAACAATATGTTTACGGTATATTTGTTCTTTGGGTTCTTCCAAGCATTTCTGGAGCAAAATGCTGGGAAAGCATGTTGTCTTAGGCCATAAATCTATGTTGACCTTCAGCGATTGCTGAGGATGACTATTTCTCAAACCCTTGGGGGTGTTTGGGAGGGAGGGGCTAGTGAATGGAATTTCTCTGTCCATCAGTTGCTGTGCGTCATTCTTAGTCGTGACTTCTGGCTGTTGTGATCAGGACGTGGAGAATTGTATGCTAGAAATAAGTGATACCAAGATGCCTAAATCTGGAATTTCAGATTGGTGCTCTGAATTTAAATGTTACTGTACAGATGGGAAATCAGTTTTCTGCACCTACTGTACGAAAGAGATATGTATATTTTTACATACAGGATACAAGTATGCTCCTATCACTTCATGCGATGTGGAGCAAAGCTCTCATCACGCAAAACTATCTTGACAGACAGAAGATTTAAACTGCTTCCGGACAACATGGAGAAACTTGTCGTTATTTACTGCAATAAATAGGAGTTCTACCAGTAGCGGCTCGTGCCTAAAATAACAGGTGAAGAAGTATATTTATAGGCAATGAAAAACAAATAGTAAGTGCCAGTGCCCCCCCCCCAATTTAAAACGTCTTTTTTGTCTTCATCCGTCCATCTGGAAAATGTTGTCTGCAACAAATTACACACTAAGTCATTTACTGGGTTCATTGTAAAAACCACAGCTCAACACATGAACACAACACACGATAGGAAACGCGAAACACACACGCGGAACAAGATCTCGCGAGAACGCAAAGATTTTGCCACAACCACTGGATGCAATGTTTTCTCCGACGAGACAACTGCTTCATCTAGGAGGCGACACCTGTTCAAGGCCAACGCTAGGTGACGTCACCGTTGCCATGACAACCGGCTAAGTTTTCCGCAACCTGGCGGTGTTTGCTCTTGGGTTGGGACGAACTCTTCACGTGCGTAGCGCCGAGCGGCGTGTTGTTTGAGTATTATCGTGTGCGTTCTGCTGGAAAATAGTTTAACAAGCAAATGAAAAATGTCAATATTAATTTGAAAATTAGGTGAAAACATCTGCACTTGTTGCACTTGGCCAGCCGCCACTGAGTTCTACGTATGATGTGCAGTATATACTGAGGAAGCAATTTTGTGACCAAAGTCGTTTATTCCATTTATATTTGAAACATGTAGAAATACTTCGAAATAAAGATTCATATTTCTTCATATTTTGGCATTTTCAATTTCATACTTTCCTAAAATTTTCTTCATAAATATCAGTTCTTTAGTTATAAATATAAACAAATAAATTATAATTAATATGCCCTAGTTTTGTATGTCAATTACAGGCAAAATGTATTATCAGTTCATTCCTGCCATCTAATGATTTCACTTATTTGAATGTGATACCAGCGAGACTAAGGAATCAACGAAATACCCAAAGGGAGCTTCTTTGACATACATTGTGAATAATATGGCAATTGTCAATGTTTCTTGTAATTCTATTTTATGTGCAGATAGGCAAATTGAGAGTGGACATACAATATAAAGTTTGATCCAAATCACTCACTGAGATATCTTGATTACAAGACAACAGCAATACCATCCCCACTTTTGCTCGCTCATACTCATTCAAGTCTCCCACCCTCGAGTGTAATACACTACAGCTTATGCAATCATATATAATTTTAATGGGACAATAATTCATACAGACACGTGGGCCATTTTATCTCAAGTCATACAGGTAAGTAATAAATGTGTCACTTTCAAATTTCAAAATCACCTAAAAAAAATATATGTTAAAGGACCACATGATACATGTCTAAAATTAAAATATTTTTCTTTTCTGTTGATTTGTTACAGTGTTACAAGCTCACAAAGAAAGACACTATTTGATAAAAAAAAAACTGTGTAATGGAAATAATGCAATTTTCAAACCACTATGTATAAATCAAAAACAAAAAATGGTAGAGACTTGAGGTTTCTTTTATTTGAAAGCTTGTTCAAAGCACTTTCAAAACCTTATTAAGGAATATATTTATGAAACCCGAAGAACTCAGGACACGAGTTTTGCTGTGATAATATAATATGAGAACTGGACTAACTATTTGCAATGTCATTTCTGAACTTACTTCTAACATTATGTAGAAAATACTTTTTTTTAAAAAATGAAAAAATTCATTTTGACCATTTTTCAGAAATCATTTTCTCAAAATTTCTGAAAATTGTACAACATAGTCTTTGGTTACTGTACTTGCAGGAGGTGCAATCAGACCTTGCAATATTTTTGTGTATAACCGGGCAGAAGTTTTAAAAAATGTTCTCCATGTTCCATATTTTTTTTATTTTTACTGTAAAATATGTTACACTGGCAACACTGTTCTAACTGCTGCTTGTCAGGAAACCTGTAAAGCATCAAATATATTATTGGTAACATTTTGTTCGTGCATGCTCTCTCGCGTGTACACGAGTGTGTAGTGGTGAGAAACCACTTAAAAATAGGGTCATTCCATACCATTTCAACCAACACCTGTTGTATCATATTTTTTTAAAAAATATCAATAAATAAATGACTTATTTCTATATCCTTCAAGTGTTGAAATTGACATTTCAGGCTTGCGTTTAGATCTATCGGCAATTTTTAATTTGTCATATTCAATAATTTTACTGTTTTCAGATGTTTATGAAAATTGGTGATAATTTGATGAAGTATTCCTGAATATTTTGTATCGATGGCAGGGTAACCACATTCATGCTATAGAATATTTAATACCTGCCTAGGAACATCTATTGAAATATAAATGTTTCTTGTACTATGTTATGAAGATAGTAAATCCCTAACACAAAATATTTTCTAAAATAATAGAAGAGAGTATGAAGTATATGAAATTTTAGGCTACATGCCCACAGAGTTCACCATGGTCATGGGTTGCTGTCGATTTTCATCAAATCCAGCTTGTGAATATGTTTAGGACAGGCTTATTGTTTTTAGAGCAAATTATTTGAGTTTACATATACATTCTAATGCAGTGGGAAAATGTGAAGTAATTTTATATTAATTCAAATTTCTTCTGGATTGCAGTTTCAGATCTAACAAAAGCATGTTACAATGTTTGAATTAATTTTCAAAATTGACATTGACATTTCGTATTCTATTGCATATATGTTAATTGCTTGCTAAATTAATATAACAACTTTTTGTAGTGCTTGGCTGTAGTGTCCATCTGTCTGTTTTTCTGTAACAGCTGCTTTGTAGGGATTTTTTTAAGGTTGGTTAGAAGACAGCATTTCTACTTGCTTGTTATTACTTGTCTTCAGTTTATTCTTTTGTAGTCTGTAGTAATTTCTTTTCATATTTGTATTAGACTGAATAACATGTATTTCTGTAGATCATTATTCTGTACTACCTAGTATATCATAAATACTGACACAACATTGAAAGTGAATTATGACGAAAGTGTTAAAGATACTTTAATGTCCTGATTGTATAGGTTACTTACAGGTCTAACGAACACATAACACCAATCATTTTTCAAAATGGCCACCTTTGGCCTTCACACAGGCCTGAAGTCTCTGCGGCCACTCATCTACAGCATTACGCACTGTCTCCATAGGGAAAGTCGCCACTGCCTTCACCAGGGACCGTTTCAGACTGTCAATATTGGCATGCCTCCTCGTACAGACCATGCCCTCAAGCACTGACCACAATTTGTAGTCTAACGGGTTGAGGTCAGGGTTGCTAGCAGGCCAATCAGCTGGAGCAATGAAGTCCGGGACATTGCTCTTGAGCCACTCCTGGGTAGAGTGTGCCTTATGGGCAGGTGCGGAATCCTGTTGGAAGGTCCAATGTTGGTTCCTGAACAAAGTGTCACTCAAAGGCTTCACAACAGAGTTCAACACAGTATTTTCGTACACTCTGGCTGACGTTTTCACCCCTTTTTCACAAAAATGCAGCTTGGTGGTGCCATCATACGCCACGCCCCACCAAACCATGACTGAGGCTGGATGATGACCCCTCTGGATCTTCGGGGCTTTCTCCCGAGCTTCGTGGGATGTTGACGCATACATCCGGTCATTTTGGCGATTGAAAGTTTCCTCAATATTGAATATCTTTTCATCTGTGAAAAGAATTTTCCTGTGGCCATTGTTGGCGTAACGCTGCAGGAGGCGTTTTGCTTTTATCACCCTCTGCTCTTTCAGACGTGCATTGAGGAAGTGACCTGTACTTCGCCGGTAAGCCTTCAACCCCAAGTCACTTCTTAACACACGAGACACTGACATTTTGGAAATGTTCAGCTCACGAGCAAGCACTGCCTGCTTTCGTACAGGATTTCTCCGAATACGGGCTGCCACTGCTTGCACTAACTTTTTGGTTTGTACGCTGCGTGGGCGGCCTTGCCTTGGGCGATCATCAACTGTCCCAGTCTCTGTGAATCGCTTGATGGTCCGATACACGAAAGATTTGCTGATATTCAACTTTTTAAGTGTTCTGAATATCATGGGGGCTGTTTGACCCACTTTATGAAGCGCTATTACTGCCACACGATTTTCGTAATCGCCCCACTCCATAGCTACACTTTTACGAACACACTTCCTCTATGACAGCTCAACTCACAATGGCCCACTCCAGCCTCTTGCACAGGAAGGTCGGCCACGACCTTGAAAACCGGTTGTACACACTGCCTCAAACTTTCTGTCAGTATTTTATGATACGACTAGGTAGAATTACATAGTGTTCAGATAGAGAAAGAGGAAAATTAACAAATTTATTTTCTCTTGTTAGTATGAATAGGACAGATTAATTGGTATATTTATAAATATCCTGTAACTTAGTGCACAATTCTGCCATTTTTATGGATATAAATACTAAGGATGGGACAGATAATTTAATCAGTACTCTATCGGTATTGGCCGATGTAGGCATATCAGTGTATTGGTAAAATTAGCGATTATTTTACTGATCCGATATATCTATAAATATCCTATAATTTAGTGCAAAATTCTGCCCTTTTGCTATAATTTTTATGGATATTCTTAAAGTAAATATCTAAATATGCAACTTTTTTTTGCATTGCATTGACCTGGAAATACACATTTATTAAGGAGGTCAATGAACCATTCAGGTTCTTCATGTATTATTGAGATTTTATATCGGATCGATAGAATATCAGTTATCGGTATTAGTACTTTTTCGGTATCGGCCAAAATTTTATATCAGACCATCCCTAATAAATACAGGTTCCGGCAGAGGAGTTAGACGATTTTGAAATGTGAATAACACACTTAATTTTCAAAGGTACAGAAATGTATGCCATTTTTATTTACTACGACAGTTCGTGCAAAAATAAAAATGATGCCTTCAATTTACTTCTATACACATTCGATGGCCTTTTTCCTTTCCTTTTAAATGACCTACGTAAGATCTTGAGTCAGCGCTTTGTCCGTTTGAACAATTGAAATAAATTCAAATCAACAATCGGCGATCCAGTGAGAAGTTGGTGGCCTGCTTAACTGTTTGTCAGCCCAGTAAGCATGGAGCCCTGGAATGTTCAACATCGAGCGTTTGTTGTGGAGGGATTCTTCAAGACTGGAGAACCTGTATTGAAAATGCAGTCTTTTTCGACGTCATTTTCATGTGGCACGTCATGGACGTGTACCAAGCTGCAACACTATCATCACGTGGGTGCAGAACTTCAGATTGACAGCATCAGCTATGAATAGGTCACCACCTGGCCGTGTTCGAACCGTAAGGACACCAGAAAACATACGACAAGTAAGGGAAGCTATTGTTAGGAGCCCAAGACAGTCTGCCAGCCAGCATGCTGTAGCATTGGGGATTTCAGATCACTCTGTACGACGAATGTTACATCTGGATCTAAAATTTCACCCGTACAAGATTATGCTTGTGCAGGAGCTGCATGATGATGACTTTGTCAATTGTAAAAGATTTGCTGAATGGATGCTCCAAATGTCCGAGGAAACTATTATTCTTATGAGTGATGAGGCACATTTCCATTTAAATGGATCTGTAAACAAGCAAAACTTTAGATATTGGTCAAACGAAAACCCTCAGGAGCTTCATGAACGGCCGCTTCACAGCTCACGAGTGATGGTGTGGTGTGGTGTAGCTGCATTTGGTGTCATCCGTCCGCATTTCTTCGAAGATGAAGATGGGGATTTTGCGACGGTGAACTCCGAACGCTATATCGCAATGATGAATACTTTTGTTTTACCAGAACTTCGTCGGCTTCGGCGTAGGATAAATCAGCAAGACACATGGTTCCAACAAGATGGAGCAACGGCTCACACATCTAGATCCTCTATGGCTGTTGTTCGTCAACTTTTTTTAGGACATGCCATTTCCCGGTTTGGTGACATACCCTGGCCTCCTCGGTCACCAGACCTTACAATCTGTGATTTTTTCTGTGGAGATTCCACAAATCCAAAGTGTATGTGAATAAACCTCGCACATTACACCACCTGAAGCTTGCAATTAGAGATGAAATTGCAAACATTGATGGTGAAATATTGCAACGTGCCATCCGCAACTACTGGGAGAGGCTTCGAATGTGTGTACGCGTAAATGGAAGTCACTTGAAGGACATCATTTTTAAGTCATAAAGAATTGCCATGGCAATTGGCATACAATAACTTCTATTTCTGTAGTAATACATTTCTGTACCTTTGAAAATTAGGTGTGTTATTCACATTTCGAAACCGTCTAACTCTTCTGCTGGACTCTGTATACAATTTGTGAAGAAAATGCATAAATATGGAGTGGTTATGTAAAAGGAAAACCTACAACAGTTACCTGGTTGCATAAATTAATTAGGAACCACTCATGGTTCTAAGAAACTATCGCCAATTTATCACATCAGAAAAATATTTGTTATTGACAGTGCTTGAAATGAAGGGGGGGGGTTATCCCTTCAGATAGCTAACTTGATTCAAAGCATCCCCCACTTGTCTCATTGCTGCTTTGTTAAGAACAAGGGACTCCAGCTAACCACATAGGTATGCCAAACATATCCACACCTAACAATTCCACTTTGAGTGCTGGTTAACTGAGTAAATTTTATATCAGTGCTGTATCAAACTGGTGCAATTTGAAGCCACCATGCTCACACTGTCCCCAGCTAACAGATGATCTTCATGAAACAAACCTGCCTTTAACTATGCATTTTATGCAATAATGAACTTCATTCATTGCACATTTAATAACACCACAATGAACATCACACCCTTCATGAGAGGACTTAAGGAATGGCCAATTGCCATAATTAATTTAACACACTAAACTTGTGTGACTCAAAACACACCCTATGGCAAGTAGGTAGGTTGAGAGAGACCCGATTTATTTGGAGCTCGGGCTCGCTTATTTTTATCCGTGGTTTGATTTCTTGCAGTGTTGCTGCAGGTGCAATAAGCATCATTATTGGGGAAACGGGAGGGACAAATCCCCCAATCAATCATTATAGAATGATTTGGTTTATTTTACTTCATTTTTCTGCTACTTTTGGCTGTCGATGACTGATGAAATTTATGAAGGAACACTGACAAAGAACACCCATGCCGAGATTTGAATGCAGGACTCCTGGAATTATACCACTCTGCCATGAAGGTCAGTCACCCCAAACAATCCTGAAAAATGTGTTGTGTATATGGAAGATACTGATGTATTATACAGGGTGAGCCTACAAGAAATAGACAGTTTCAAAGAGTTTTAATAACATGCCTGAAATACTTACATGGTTGGAAGAGTATTTCCTGAAGTTTACATGGTTAAGTTACAAATGTTCTATGTGTGACCCTTTTGTAACACGACAGATATCAATACAATAGTCCAGTTCTCTTCGAACATGTCTCAGCATGTACACAGACAACCAGTTTCCTCACATTTCTTGCTTCAACCATAGATGGACTGCCTTGTGGGTGGTTGTGTGCCATAAAGTGTTCTAAATGACACTGTATGACAGTAACAGAATTTGTTTCTGCAAATGCAAGCACACATAAAGTGGGATTTGTAAACTTCAACGGTTTTCTCTATAAAACAGTACTAAATGCATACACCCATCTATTTCCTTTACACTCACCCTGTACTTCATGTCTTCCCCCATAACAATGCCTATGGCCATTACCACAAACTAGCATCAAAGATTGAGGTCAGTGTTTAGTTGCTTACCTTGTATCATAATTCAGAATAAAATGAGTATTTTTTTTTATCTTTTCATTTTTTTAAATATTAGTGATTTTTTGCTCAATTAGTTGTACCAATGGACATGTCCGCACACCTAATGTAGTATTTTCATTGATCTTTCATTCCTCCAACGTAAAATTGACGTCAAACATCAACAACAACAATCGCCTTCTGCTTCTACGTCTCAACACCCACCATGGAAAAATTAATCCCGGAAATGGACCACGGGACCACACTACCCACGTCGTTTCTACCTCCTCTTCTACCTCTCTTGATTGGATACAACAGCTATGCTCGCAAGCCAACAGTTGTCTACGACCCGCAGAAGTCCGAGACATTCAAAGCACTACGGGAAGCTGAGTTTGACGATAGGGTTCACGAGGTGACTATCCCTGTGCAGCAGAAAATCTTTACGCCAACTAGAATCCAGCCTGCTAGGGTGAGTAGAATTGCTTAGTTTTTGACTCAATATTCCTTATGGGCTTGTGTTTACTTGATCAATATAAGAAAAATTATCTTCAATTCATTAATTTGAAGAAACAGTTTGAAGTTCATGTTTCTGGAAATACTGGATAAGTGAGGGGAAAAGTAAAAATCATGGAATGGTCAGTGAATATTGAATGACTGATCATAAGCTACAAATGTACTTTGACGTCAAACAGATCAAACAGGATAACTGTACATTAGATATTTGAGTAGATCAGTAGTAGTATACAGTTATGAAAGTGTATAAAATTACTATACTGATTGCAGACCCAACTGGCAGCTGGCCTACTTTTTGCTAGATTGCTCCATCTGTCCACCAATCGTCATTAGGGGTGTGTGGCTCGATGAGTGTCAACATCCTTAGTTCTGAAGTTACAGCTGTAGGGGTAACATCAGTCTCACATTACAACATTGCCAAGCGTACATCTGTTTTTGCCAGTTGTTTTTATTGGCTTCTTTGTACAGTGTTTTGTGTACTATTGTAGAAGATTTATCCAGTAACGGCAACAATCTACACTCCCTCTTCCCCATTTTACAGTACGTTTGGCAACATGCTGTGTATCCGATGCTCATTTGTTTCATCCCACCAACAACTTTTGGTGCCTTGTGACTCGAAAATGCCATGTCTCATTCCAAGAGAATTCAACTGATCGCTGATTCGTTGTTTCCCAGCTGCCAGTTGGAATTGCGAGGGTAGAAGTCTGATAAGAATGAGCCTATTTTTTTTTGGGGGGGGGCAGGACAAAAAATCCTTCCCATAAAAGTGGGGTTCAAGACTATTTTCATAAATAACTATTAACATTAGGGAAATAATAAAAAATGGCTCGGGCCTCAAAAAATTAATTAAAATGCTCAATCTGTACGTTTTAATAAACCTGGCAATTGGGAGGGTGCCCTCACCCCTTCTTCTCATCGAGTTACGCCCATCGCCTGTCTGTGCAGCATATAGAGATGTTATAGATCAGGGTGTCTACTGAAGTAACAAATCCAAAATTCTTTACTTTTTCTAACATTCATTTAATCGCCCCCTACTTAGGAAAGTTAGAAATTAAGAAAATATATATTTATATTCAATGAAAAATCCCTACCACAAGGCTGCTTAAGATGAAAACTGAAGTTGTACTTTAAAAATAGATTTAGACTTGCTTTAAGTATTAATGCTTCAGACTTCATCCTGGTTGTGGAATGGCCACATTACTTTATTTAATATTTTTACAAAACTTTACACATAGAAGAACGTAATTCTTAAGAAAAAAAGTGATTTTTTTTTAACCACAACTCAATACAATTTTAGATTACCAAATATTCAATTTTACCGAATTCCAGTACAGGTATATAACAACGTAAATTCACTATTCTATAAAAATAGCATAATTTCTTGACATTCTTGACTGGTAGACACCTGCAGATTTATAGAAGGCAAATCATGTTGAGGCATGGAGCACACATACTTTTTGCCTACCCTCAATTTTATCATATATTTGAGAGCTGCAGTATTGGCCTATGTGGTAAAACGATCAGTTCATCATCATGGTTATCTAGAGGAGTGGTTCCAAAGTATGCACTGCAGCATCCTGGATTACAGAGGTGCTGTAAAATGTTCCAATATTTTCACTGAAATGATAGGGTTGCTCCAAATATGTGCTTATTTAGTACTTTTAACATACAAAAATGTTTCTGAATTTGAAATGTGTGTTTGCTTTTTAACTTAATGCAAGCAACGTAATTACACTAACTTGGGTGCCGCAGAACATCTTGAAACACTAAGGATGCCGTCAAGGAAAAAGTTTGGGAACCCCTGATTTAGAGAGACAGATTAAAAGTAAAAAAATAATCGAACAGAAGGTCTCTTGTGTAAAATGGTGTTTTCTTGCAGGTTGGGCCAAAAGCTGTTTGTTGCCAATTTTATTGCATTGTATAATATTATTCCTTTCTCATTTTTTATAACACTGTACAAAGTTTTTTCTTCCATTTCACTGCATGTTAACATTTTCAAGTTATTTTGTAAGAAATTTACATTAGCACTAATGTTACATATGCTTGTGTTCTTTGAGATCTAGAAAGTACTCAGTGATGTTTAGAGTTTGATAAACAATTTATTCTTGCGCATACTCTATGCTTAAATCACATCTTTATTTACTTGTAGCATACAGAGAAGTTCTTTTAGTTATTTTTTCGTTCATTTATTTCTAGAAACCGGCTGCCCAGCAAGATTATGTAAGTTTTGTTGTGCTTCATTAACATAATTTTTTCCAGCTTTACTAATAAAAGAAATTCCTGGCATGTATAATACAGCATCATCAAATATATCTTTAAATCTCCCAATGTCTTAAGTAATAAGGTTTTGGGTTTAGTAAGGGATAAAACAAATTCTAATTTGCCCCTTAATAGCTAATACCAAGAAATGTTACGTTTACACGTATTAAAATTTCAAGTCTATGATAGACAATTTTATGGAAATTGTATTGAAGTGGAATGGGATTAATCCGAATAATTTTCAAGTAGTATTTGATTTTTTTTTAATAATAATAATATAATACTCCTGTCAACCTCCAATACATATCTGAATTGAATTTGATCTCTTAATGTAACAAATAATGCCAGGAAGTTCATATTATTTGATTTAGGATTTGTTTGTTTGGTTCCTGTTTAGAATTATTTCCCAAAATGATGCTTCAGTGAACAGCTGTGAATGTTGTTTACATGTTTTCTGTTTCTTTAAGTATACTAGCTTCTATTTATTTTCTCAAGCAGCAATGCATGATATATATATTTTTTTAACTTCAGTTTCGGGAGTGTTATCCAGATTTTCTTTCTTTGGTTCAACAACAAACTAACACAAGGAGAGAATTTTCGTGTGAGAGTGGAATTTTGTGTGATTTGATTCAACAATCTGAATATACATTATGTATATATACTTTATTTTCGGGTGTTATTTATACATTGCAATACCTGTACACATTATATGTATAATGTGCAAGTTAAATGTATTGTCCAATAAGAAAATAGCATAGAATGCACATAATTAAAAATTTGGAACATTAATATATTTTTAATGGGGTTCTAACTAGGTTTCAATATTTAAGCACTATTTTGTAACGAATTCATAAAAGTTAAGCACTAATACTGACAACTTAGTTATATGGACACAATTCAAAAGCAAATAATCAGAGCATAAGGTGGACATCTGCCGAAACTGACCACCAGCGTGAATTTTTTAAAAAAATTCTTTGAACACATTAAAATGTTGTTTTTTGTAAGGTGGAACACTTAGTTTAAGATAATGCTTTAAAAATCTGTTCATATGTTGCATTATGGTTCATGACTGTAAGACAAGGTAAAGTATGCAAAAATTCCATGAAACTAGGATGCCACACATCAACAATATTGGTCCTATTTTTAGATGTGATTAGCACCATGATCCAGCTGCCTTTACCTGCAGGTGGCCAGTGAATCCCAGTCTCACTTAATGCAGGGACAAGGTGAGAAAAAAATTCACCTGAATAAACCCATGATGAAAATCAAACCTATGCCTCCTGTGGAGCAGTCAGTCTCCGTACTGACTGGAACACTGCAACTCTCGTATGACAGTGTAGGAAACAACAAATTGATTTTTGCTGTGGAGCTAAAGATTGTCAACATGAATCTAGGTTAGGATATTCTTTGTGGTTTTGCTATAATGAATTCTAATCCAAATTATGCTTAGAAAGAGTAATAAACGTATGATTTGAAGGGATTCCTTGATTCTTCCTATCTCTACATGGATTTGATTTGATTTGGTTCATTTTACTTTGTTCTTTGTGCCACTTTTGGCTAATTTGCGAAGATGGGGATGAGTGATGACATGATGAAATTGATGAATGGACACTTGCCAACATCCATGCCAAGGCCAGGATTCAAACCCAGGACCCCTAGAGTCATAGCACGATGTGCTAACCACTCTGCCATGGGGGCCGGCTATCTCTACATGGAGAAGTTGCAAGTTCATAAAAATTGAAAATAAGCAAGTGTATTAGTTACCATGTGTTACTTGTTCACTGGTGTACTAACATTTTCAGTTTTGTAAGTATTTTGACACTATTAGCTGACATGCACAGATCAGACATACACCGGGATTTATTAATAATTTTCCACCTGGATGGTGCAAGCCCATATTTAGAGGGTGTAAAGGTAATTTAGAGCCAAAATGACCAGAAATTGGCCCTTTTTTGGAAAGGGTTTAGATACATGGCCCCCTTTTTTTTGCACTTGTACAGTTGTTGCATGTGAACTTTACATAATTTTTCCAGCTGTAGGTGCTCTCTTTTGGAATTGACCATTCTAGTCAAGGGGTTACAGTCTTGCCGGGACAATCTTTCTTGCACAAACTTTATGCTTAAATCATATTTTTATTTGCAATGAGTGTACAAGCAAGACCTTTTATTGTTTTTTTGGTTTATTTACTTTCATGTCTAGAAACCAGCTATCCAGCAAGATTATGTAAGTTTTGTTCTGTTTTTTTAAAAACATGGTATTTTTCAGCTTTACTAATGTAAGAACTTTTGGCGTGTGTTTTATAACAGTTATAAAACAATTAATAGGAATTATGATGGCGACAGCATGGTGACTCTTCAATGACAGAGAACTACCATGAACCAAATTTTCTTTTATGAGAATCTATGCTCAGTATTCATTGGAGCATTAACTATTCTTTTGTGTGTGAATGCAGTGCGTATTAAAATCAGAACAACATTCATTCTACTTGCTATGCATTGTTGCAGACATGGACAAAAAATATGCAAAAAATGTGTTACAGGGTTGAACCTTGTGTTTTTCAATTAAATATATAATCCGTTAATTATTATGAATATTCACTTTCACATTTTTTTTTAGCAAAATTCATTCTACACACACAAGAGTACATGAAAATTTTAAGACTAAAATGTAAAATTACAATCGGCATCAAATGTATTGGGTGCTACAATCACGTGCATCTAACCATGAGGCTAAGGTTAACAGGTACATTATTATTTCACCATAACAGATCTCCACAACATAAAAACAACAGATAAAGTTCATAAACCATACACAATTTTTCATTTTCTAGCAGATTTATAGTGTCGTAGAAAATGCTGCTTTCTGGTTTACATTTATAAGTACACACCATCTGGAGAAATTTTTGTTGTATATAGGATTTCTATAGGAAATGCCAACAAGACTAAGGTCTATAAAATAATAGACAATCACATCATCTTCACCAACCTTTCTGATAATTATGATCATATTGTCAATGTACTTTAGTTATCAATCAGATATCTGGGCTGCAAGTTTTACTTTCATATTCTTTCTAATATCTAGTATTATAAAAGTGACAATTTATACAGAAATTCGAAGGAACCATAATTTTGCATAACAACAAAAGAAACAAATTAATAAACTGAATCTTTTTTTGGGAGTGGAATCACTAGAACTAAATCCAGAAGTGGAAGTGAACTGCTTGTTCATTTTGCAACCATTTCTCTTGCAGACTCCAAAATGCATGTAAATTCTAGACGATCTGCAAAATTCCCTGACATTTCTCTGTTTTCCAGACACGCGGCAACCCTGATTTATTATGATTAGGGTTGAGCTAGCTGATACCAATTTGAACCAATATCAGTGACAATACTTGAAAATTGTAACAATTCAAAGTATTTTAGAATATTTATAAATTTCTTTTTAGGAACCATGCCTTAGCTATGCACAAATGTTTTTTGCTTTACATTCATACCTTCATATGAGAATCATAAGATCGATTTCTCTCGTCATTATAAAATAACATTATTTCCAGGATACTTTAAATCTGACAAAGTGTTGCGTGGCATTTTCATGGATTCAGGTATCAGTAAATAAATTCAGACTGATCTTGATATAAGTGGTATCAGCCCATACAGATGCATAAGTATCATTATCGGCTTAGCCCTAATTGTGTCAAAAGTGAGCTTTTTAAATTTAGTTTGCGCTTAAATAAGATTTCTAAGAAGCAGTAATGCATGCTCTTTTCATTGATAACGTATTTCTATAATTTTTCATAACTCAAGGTATTAAGATTTTTTGTGTCAAATAACTGTCAGTTCAAAGGATGGCATTTATTGTTGCGAGTGTGTTTGGAGTTGTGTGTGTTTAAATTTAATTACATGGATTTGTCTTTTTTTTATCATATGTTACTTTGATTTAAAGTTTTCCCACAATAAACAAAAATACGTTAGAGTATTCAAATTGGTCTACTTACGCAAGTGAGTATGTATTCTTATGTGAACGACGTTTCGGAAGCTTTACTGCTTCCTTCCTCAGGTTGTCGTTTTCGGCTCGGAATATCAAGCCATGTCAGAGAAGTGTCACGTAAGGATACTGGGTGAAAGGTTTGGGTTAAAAACACTTCATAGTGCTTGGCATATACAGAATTAAAACTACCTTTGTTAAAAACCCTTAAAACTCACAATAAAACATAGTTTACCGTAGCGGTGGTTTTAACATGTTTTATTGTGAGTTTTAAGGGTTTAACAAACTCCAGTTTACCGTAGCGGTGGTTTTAACATGTTTTATTGTGAGTTTTAAGGGTTTTTAACAAAGGTAGTTTTAATTCTGTATATGCCAAGCACTATGAAGTGTTTTTAACCCAAACCTTTCACCCAGTATCCTTACGTGACACTTCTCTGACATGGCTTGATATTCCGAGCCGAAAACGACAACCTGAGGAAGGAAGCAGTAAAGCTTCCGAAACGTCGTTCACATAAGAATACATACTCACTTGCGTAAGTAGACCAATTTGAATACTCTAACATATTTTTGTTTATTGTTAGTGAGTAACACGCACGTAACCAATATGCTATAGTTTTCCCACATAATACACTTAACATGTAATAATAATATACACATGAAACTTTCTTACATATTCGCATACCAGTTTATTTAATTTTGGAAACACTTTACACCATCCACAAACTTGTAGTAGTCCACTTTGTATGCTTCCGGTCTGTGCTGCTGTCGTCGATTGTATGCTCTGTCGTAGACTGACAATCCCAACACATTTGGCTTTTTCATCTTGAGTAAAGTAAAAGCAAGGAGCTGTACATGACACGGCAATTAACCAAATAAAATAAACAGGTATGTGGATACACACACACACACACCATGTGTATATTAATAACTTAGTATGTAGAAATTTCAGCAAAAAATGCAGGCTCAACCAGGACTTTTACCTGGGTCTCTGGCATACCTACAGAACCAACCCTGGCTTCGATTGATTTTTTGCCGTTTTATCCATGTGGAATTTTGTCTGCCAGAGCTACCGCAACAAGATCTGTGGTCTTTGAAACGCTGTGGCATCAGTGCCTAGTTTCTCCCAGCGTAGAGTTTTAAATTACACAGATTTGGCACACACAGGAGACGTACAAAATTTCAGTGAAAACTGCAGGCTTTACCAGCACTCGAACCTGTGTGTCTTGCATACAATGCCATTGCTCTGTATCTAAAATCCCGGAACATGAAATACCTCCTTTGTTGGTCTCTATTTTTTCTATTTTACTTAATTTTCCTGTCACAATTAACGAATTGCAATGATGAAGATGGAGGATAATTACATGAAATAACTAAATGATGCTCACACAGGAACACCCATGGTCAAAGTGGGGTTTGAATCCAGAACCTTTGGTGGTACAAGAACATGAGTTGAACCTGGGACACTGAAGCAACCATTTGCAGCTGTTAAAAGAATGTTCATATTCTACATAATGTCTAGACATGTACCCTTAGAATGAAGATCCAAATGTTTAAACCTACTGCATTCAACCCATATGTTACACTTACTTCTTTCTTGTCTGACAAAAAATCCAAGTGGATTTGAAAATTTGGATCTGCCTTAACCTTTAGGTGTCCGATCGTCTCGAACGAGATGCATTGTCTATTTTTGGCTAGAATTCCATTTTTTTTCTTCATATTATTGTTAACACATATATTTAACAGACATTTTTGTTGTATGTTTTCTCTTTTCATGAAAATGACTGGAAAAAGGAGACTTCTTTTTTGCATCTTTTTTTCAAGGGAAAAATTTTGCTGACAAAGTAAGGCCGGCTTTGTTGTTCCAAAGCAATGCGTTTACCTCACCCCTGGAAACTGCATTCGAAAGAAGTTTGTTTATCGGTACCCGAGGTCAAAAAGAATGTTTTCAGTCCTTTTTCTAAAGAGGGGGGAACCCAATTTTTTTTAAAAAAAAAAATACGCCATATATACGCCGAATGTGCATAAATTTTATATCGTCTGAATCTGTGATTCATTTAACGTACAACGGCATATCATTCATCTCTCTAGGGCAATTAGCCTCTGAGCTACAGTCATTTCAAGGAACTGCTGCATTTTGAAGCTTGAATCAGCGGCGTGCTGACCATTCCTTTTGGGGGTACAACTCGCGTTACCTTGGTCATACGATAATAACGCAAATAATTGTGTGTTCCTTACATGCCAGCGATAATTCCCATGTGCATGTCGACATTGTCATGTATTTTTTTCTAGGGGGAGGGTGGAAATCCCCATTTTTTCCTGAAATTTTGGGGGTTCTCCCCTCCACCCTGCCACATATATGCTGAATTTGCATACATTTTATATAGTCTGAATCTCTGTTTCATTCCGCGTACAACGTTATATCATTCATCCCTCTAAGGCAATTAGCCTCCGATCTACACATTTAATTGAAACTCTGCATTTTGCTCGAAATCTGCTCGGGCACCAAAAGGTTAAAGATACATTTTTAATATTTACAATCATCCCTTACTAAGTCACATATACCGGGTGTTACAAAAATGTATTGCAAGTAAACTATTGCACTGACGTTAATGAAACCAGTCCACAACGATCAAAGAACTCCGAATATTTGTAGGTGTAAAAAAAAACAAAAAAACAATGTGTGCACCATGGGTGACAAGACACACATCAACATGGGCCTGTTAATAGTGATACACTCCCTTGGGCAGCGATATCATACGGCATCGGTGGGATGAATACCCTGTCTTTGATGAAACCTCACACAAAAAAGTCGCACGGTGTGAGGTCCGGTGATCTTGGGGACCAAAAACTTGCACAAAACACTTGAGTGTAGTGGATGATTTGAGTGTCGCCTAGTGGCAGGGATATGAACTCTCAGCTTAACAAAACATACACATAGAAACTGTTTGCGTTCCTTGATTGTTCTGTAGTGGTTTCATTAACGTAAGTTCAATAGTTTACTTGCAATAAATTTTTGTAATCTCTCAATTAGTTATGAAATACCCAGTATGTTACTGAGTTACACCATTTAAATTTAAGCATTCATTAGATCCTGCTACCTTCATAACAGATGCTCTAATCAATACATATAACTACAAGGGTCGTTCAAGGTTGACCGGGACTTTTATTTCTGCAGAGGAAATAGGTAGCAGAAGAAACACCAAACTATGCCAGTTTTTCAAAGTATTCTCCGTGCGCGCCGAGGCACCGTTGCCATCGTTCTGGCAGCTCCCGAATTCCTTTGGCGTAGAAAGAACTTGGTTGTTGTCGTAGCCACTGGAGGACATCGCTCCGCAGTGCTTCGTCTGTCATGAATTTCTTCCCTCCCAGATGGTCTTTAAGGGGTGCAAACAAATGATAATCACTGGGGGCTAAATCCAGACTGTAGGGGGGATGGGGCAGAACTTCCCAGCGCATGTTGGCCAGAGTTGTTGTTGTCACTGACCGTGTGAGGGCGGGCATTGTCATGGAGAAGAATGACATTCCCAGACAACATCCCAGGTCTTTTCTTGCGAATGGACTTTCGTACAGCACCACTCAACAATGTGGAGTAATACTGGGCATTAATCGTGCTCCCTTTGTCCAGAACATCCACATGGATAACACCCTTCATGTCCCAGAAGACACTTGCCATGATCTTTCCAGCGGTCGGCTGCGTTTTGCTTTTCTTTCCGCCACTCCATGCTGCGTCTTTTGGTCTCTGGGGTTGAATTGTGCAACCATGTTTCATCACACGTGATGATGGATTGCAACAATTCATCACCTTCTGCTCGAAACCGATTCAGAAGCTGTTCACAGACCGTCCTGCGTGTCCACTTCTGATCGAATGTCAGCTGGCAGGGAACCCACCTTGCACAGATTTTGCGGAAGCGTAAGTGGTCGTGAATGATTGTCTCAACACTCCCGACACTGATATTCACCTCGGCAGCAATATCCTGCACTGTTACTCGCCGGTTCTCAAGAATCATTTGCTCAACACGTGCGATATTCACTGGTGTGACTGCAGTCGGGCAAATGTGTCCAAGCGCTTCATTTGTCACCAGCTCCCGTCCTTCGCGAAACTGCTGACACCATTCGTACACACTCGTCCGCGACATCGTTTGTTCACCATACTGTGCTTGCAATCGTCTGAAAATCTCAGCTGGTTTCACTTTCTCCTTCACGAGAAATTTGATTACATACCACTGCTCCACAGCCACAGACACACTGCTTGCCGCCATGTTCGCTGCAACTGCTGTGCATGCGCGAAATATGTCATGCCGGGCGCTAGTTACTCGCGAAGGAATACATTACGTCACCTGCTAGTTTCATAATGATCCAGCTATTCATTGATTTTTTACGTATGAAAATCCCGGTCAACCTTGAACGACCCTTGTATATCCACGAGACTTACACCCCTTAAGTGTGGATGGTGAATATATATGCTTTGAGTTTGCTTTGACTAGATTTGAATGCAGGTGGTGTATACATATGACAAGACATTGAGAACATAATTGCGTTAGGCGAGATTGTGCTAGCTGTAGTAACAACAACAGTAGCAAGAGGAAGGTGAAAAAGAATATAAGTTAGACATAAGAAAAGTTGTGTGCTGTTGTTTTTGTCTAGTTTGAAGTTTTAAGTCTGCTTCATCCACATATAGACAAATCGGTACTGGACCTACGGTTTAAAGTGGGATCTGAATCACTATGCAATGTACCTTCACAGGGTATCGAACCTGTGACCTCTTGATGAGAAGGTGACTATGACCTCAAAGTAGTGACAGTAAATCTGAATTGGAAAATGAAGAAAGGGAGTGATGAAACTGAATTTTGCTTTTTTTTTAAAAAAAAAACTATTTTAGTGACTTGATCACAAAAATTCCACATGTAAGAGGTAAATGCTTCTATTAATTTTGGTTGTCCTCGCCACCATCCACAAGGTCAGAAGTGGATGGTTGCAGGGGCCACTGAAAGTAAATCTTGCGAATAAAGTTAGTAATTTGCTTCCATGTATTTATTATCTTACTGGGTCTCCACCCCCCAAACACACAGGATGCTATTAAAATTAAATTGTGTTTTGAACCAATCGTGCCCTGCAATATATTATTCTTTCTTTTAAGACACTTTTTAAGTTGTCACTGTTAATTTATTAGTGTAAACTCTAATTAAAATGCTCTTGTATGACTCTTTTCAGATCAATTCTCTAGGGCAATCTGATGAGAGAATCCAGCAAAGCAACAGCTTCCGTCGTCTGATGGCTGAAGTTCTTGGGGAAACTGAATTCTAAACACAAGAATGAATTGAAAGACTTTTCTGATTTTAAAATATGCCACATATGGTGTTCAAGCATGTGCATACTAAAATAAAAAATGACTTGGTCCTCCTTTTGTGAATAAAAATGAGACGCAAGTTGCAAACATGGATATTCAAAAATAAAAATATATATTAATAATGTATATATATGCACACCGTGCTGGTGATATGTAAAGAGCATTGGATACATAGATATACATATTCATGTATGTATACGTGTCCGTGACGTTTCCTAGAAAAATGATTTTTTTTTAGATTTGTCTAGTCAGCCCATTGTTCTAACTTATTCAGCAACAAAAACAAAGCGGAATAGCTTCCTAAGAACTTCACATTTTGCATAGCATTTGCCAGTGTTCCATAAAAAAAAACCTTACTGCTAGTGCATAACGACATGGATGGTTTAAATACATATTTTATTAAGGTGATTTGATGTAAAATGCAAATAACTTTACAGCTGATGTTAATACAAACTTGTAGACACCTTGATGGTTTAGTAAGCATAGTTTCAAATTACGAAACAAATTTCGATAGGGATGTGGTCCCACTTACATAACACTGAATAAAAGAAAGTAGAAAATTAGGAAGTGTGCAGTTATGAAGTGAGATTACATTTCTTTAACCTTTCTTTTGGGCGATTATCATTCTGCAGTTGTTTTTTATGATTTTTTTTTAACTGCAGATATATTTTCCAGTATGGAATTTTGGCTGAAAAAGTAATCGTGTTATTACTTATACGGAGCAATTTTACTTAATAGATTTTTTTTCCTGAGGACTGTTACCTGCTCATCCGTTAGTCAGCTTTGTACATCCAGCTCTTGTTGTGGTGTGAATAAAAATTACTGTTTTCAATAAAGAGTTCTTTTATTCTTACTGTAGGAATGAGTAGGAACGGTGAAATACCTTAAGGAAAACTACGTCAGTGTGTGCTCAACATTTATTCAAGAATAATCTAACCTATAGAAGGCTACACTGAGGACATCTGCAAACATTCAAACATCAAGAATGTACAACATAATGCGAGACAAAAACACCTTTCACCACGACAAACTAAATGTTGCAGTTTGTCAAAGAACCTAAAATTACTTACCATGTCATATTGTGATTGTGAAAACAAAATGCCAACATCTGATAAACCTGGTCTGCCTTCCTTAGTTGGTTTCCTTTCTTCAACTATAGAAGCAGGACTGGTTTCAGGATGCTTATAGGGGGTGAATCATGATGCACCTGTGTCATGGGAATTTTTGGGGGGACAAAATTTTATAGTTTAGCTACCAATTCTATATATCTTCACACAAAAATTGGGGGGGGGGGATTGTTTCATTTGATTGACTTGTTAGTTATTGGTTCTTAGTTAAGGTCATTATTTACAGTTTTTTTTTTTTTACCTGCCTTTGGGTGATCAATGGGGTTGAAATGAACCACCACCACTTATGCCTTTAGAATCGGTTTGGAAGGTGGGGCGTGCTGTTCGCATTTATACAAATGGTGGCGGCAATTAGGGAGAGCAGTTGCCCTCCTCCCCCAATTTTTGCAACTTTTGCTCGCGCACTATACTAAACCTTATCTACCAAGGGAAAGTAATCTGTCCTTGCTTCCCTAGTTTTGGAACCCAATCGCCGCCACTGTATACAAGTTTAGTCAAGCAGACGAAATGTTAAAAATAAGGCTTAGTACACTAACAATGGCAGTGAGTCTAGACAGTTTTGTATGTTTTATGTTAGGAAAGATGAAAGTGAACCGTGCTTTTTCTTCCTTTAGTCTTTTAATTTCAACTGCAATGAAAAGTTTCGAATGTTATGCGGCTTTAGATTGTTGGCATCTCAGCCAGTGGTAAACAATGTCTGGTGTTTTCTATGTTCGGACCCTGCAGACTTCAGTTTAGTGTTTGATGATTTCAGGCACGATTTCTTTCACTTGCAGTGGTGGCAAGTGCTACTTTAGCCCCTGCACTATACTAAACCTAATCTACCAAGAGAAAGTAAATTGTTTTGGATTTGTGATAGCTGGCACTGTAATTGGAAAAAGTAAGATTAGGCGCAATTCTCGAGAACACTGTCCTCTTCGTCAGGCTTCGTGGCAGATTATGCCGTGTCTGTTTGACCAGGAAATAAGGTGTAATGGTTTGTAAGATGAAACATGCTCGGCAATCTGTTAAAAACAAGGTTAACCAATTATAAAACTGTAAAACGTTGAAGAAAGGGAATGTAGAGGAAAAGATGTTAAACAAAATGGAAGAAGATAAAAACAAATAGGCTGTAATGTAACGAAAGAAATGACACTAGCGTTCATGATGATAGAGGAGTTCCAAGGCTAAGGGATGACGTAATAATGCAGGAGTAGCGGGGAAAAGGAGGGGGTGGGAGGAAGCAGGTGGGTGGGGCCAGTACCAGCCATCGGCAGCACAGCAGCACAACATTAGCTGTGAAGACGACTAATTCTACGATCCATTCTGCAGAAGTGAGATTGTTTATTTTCACATGGTCAAAGGTTTTTACGGAGCTCTGAAACCTTCAACGTTTTTGAACAGATTGCCGAGCGTGTTTCAAGACCGCATATTTTCTCCTAAAGACCATTTGACCTTGATTCCTAGTCAGACACACAATAATCTGCCACGAAGCCTGAAGAGGAGGATGGAAGAAGTGTTTTTCTTCCTTGACTCCATTAGTGGTGATAATGCAGGCTATAACAGTGCAAGAGGAAATTGAAATGGTGTACATTTATGTAGAAAGTGGCAGGAATATCAATGATGCTGTGATTCTTTATGTTCAACGTTTTCCAGACCGGGTGCAATCACACGCTTCTTTTCGCTGAGCTGTTCAACAGTTCTCCACTGAGAGAACTGAAAAAAAAAAAAAGGAATCGCCGAAGAACAATTGCTGGAGAAAATAATAAAATTGCGGTATTAGCTGCAGTGGCTCATAACCCCCACGTTAGTATTCAACAAATAAGTCGTGAATCAGGAATTTCGCAGACTACTGTGTGCCAAATACTGAAGCGTAGAAAATATCATCCGTTTCATGTTTCGTTGCATCAAGAACTTCATGGCGATGATTTGCAGAACTGAGTGACATTCTGTCAATGGGCGCTTGCACAAATACAAGGAGACCCCAATTTCTTTACTCGAGTTTTGTTCTCTGACGAGTCAACTTTTACAAACCATGGTATGATGACTTTTACAAACCATGGTATGATTAATCGACACAACATGCATTATTGGAGTGTCGAAAACCCGCATTGGTTATGCCAAGTTGAACATCAGCACCCTTGGAATGTAAATGTTTGGTGTGGAATAATTGGCGATAAACTTCTTGGTCCCTATTTTATCGATGGGAACTTAAATGGTGAGAAATATCGAAACTTCTTGCAGACCGAACTTCCAGTTTTGCTTGCAGACCTTCCCTTAGATGTGTGACAAACAATGTGGTTTCAACATGACGGTTGTCCAGCACATTATTCCGTTGCAGCACGGGAAGTATTAGATCGCGTGTACAAACGTCGGTGGATCGGAAGAGGTGGTCCAGTGTCTTGGCCTGCAAGATCGCCAGATCTTACTTTGTCTGACTTTTGTTTGTGGGGCTATGTGAAGAGTGAAGTTTATAATGAACTGCCAACAACGCGTGACAACATGATTGAGCGAATCACCAATGCATGTCAAAAGATTACACCGGGCACGCTTCTCAGTTGTGTCCAATCATTCCAAGTGCGGATCAATTAGTGTATTGAAGTGGGTGGTGACATTTTTGAGCACTTATTGTAAAATGATTACAGTCAACTCTCGATTCAACGACCTTTCACAGTTCCCAGGAAAAGGGTCGTTATTTCGAAGGGGTCGTTATTGGAATTTGCACCAATTTTCAGCTTAAAGGGAGCTCAAACGGACACAAGGATGCCTAGGAGATGGTAACTCCATTTATCCTGGTAGTTATACAACCTGTTATGCACAGGATGCGTGTTGTGAGAAGGAAAATAGAACATGAAAAAGTTTTCACAAACAAGAATTTAAAATAATGTTACTTTGTTTCAATTGCGCACAGTCGTTGCTTTTCCAGGAAATTCTTACAATTCTAGTTCATGAGAAACCAGTTTGCACTGAGACCAATGGAAAGGAAAACAATCTCTCGCTTATTGCAAGCGAAACTCGAAGAATCTTGACACCAGTCAGACTGGTGCCAGCAAAAGATAATCGGGCTGAATGAACGTTGGATTTTATACGGGTTTACTGGAGCATTGTCTGTTACAAGATTATATAACTAGTAAGATTAGATCTCTTGGGAGAAACAACACAACCTCTCTAGTTACCAGACAAAAAAAAATAAAGGCAGGGCTATAATTTTCGTTCTGGTTCGGCTGTGTAAAATACATCGTAAAAAAAAAGTCACTTTTCTTTGCTTCTACCAACTTCATTCACCCTCCTTCCCCATTCAAGGGAGCAGTCCAAACTCCTTCCTTGACTTGCATTGTAATCCAGGGTGAAAAAGGAAACGTGCAACTTGCGATCTGTTTTCACCCAATGCGTATTCTAGGACACGTCATAAAACAGCAAACAGCGTGGCAGTCGATAATCATTCGGGTTTGGAATTGAATTTCACTTTAAACTGTTTATTTAGTCCCAATTAGCCCATCAGCATAAAATGAACTGAAAACAAGCTTTATGAAACTGCGCATTTTCACATATCAAAATGGTAGATCGTTATTTACTCTCACGTTAATCGACCATTTAATGTTGGATTTAGGAGTATTCTCGATGTCACACACCCACCCCTCCAAACGTTTTCCCCTTAAACAATGTCCTTTTAATATTTTAATCGGTCTCAGCGACCATTCCTACATTGAACTCATTTTTTTTTTCTCCACATGAATGGTTTTGAAGAAAAGCGGATGCAAATTAAATTTACAGATTTGCTTATCAGAAGGCGCAGAACATGAAGTTATTTTGACTCTTGTTTTCCTTTCTGGAGATCGAATATCTTTATCGTCAAATCAAAACAGCTTTGCGAGATTCAAAACAATAACTTTTTCCTTCACGCTGGATGAGTCATCGCTGTTATCGGCAAGCAAGAGCTTTGCAGACGGTAGACAAAACACTGGCGCCAGCTGCATCGTAAAAACAAGGAGACCGGCTGGAAATTCGAGCAACAGGTGGCGGAAGAGAAAAATCCCAGCATTTTAAAGATAACGCAACTGTCGAAGACGGAACTTTTTACAGCAGTGTAAAGAAGAAAGAAATGACCCTTGCTTTACGTTTTACCATGCAACAGACAATAATACGGGCAATATTTCCTATGCAGACAACAGCATAAAAAAAAACCTAAAAAAAAACCTGAATTCTGCAATTATCAACATTGCCGTGCACACCAGTGGCGGAGAATGAGCTGGGGAAAGGGAGTTGGATCACTTTTTTTTTACTTGTTCTATGGTTTTTGTTCGTTTCAAGAATATATCCAGAACTGGTTGCCCCATTTTAGACGTCAAAGGAAAGGAAGAGGGGTGGGTCCTTTACCACCCTCGCCTGTAATCAGCCCGCATCAGCAAGAAAATTGTGGCTGAAACAATCTGCATCGCACCCCCCCCCCCCTACGTTTGCTGACAGGAAAAGAGGGAGAAGTCAGTCAGCCAACGGAACACTTTTTTGGCAGATATTACGACATCGACACAATTAGGAAAACGTATGAAGTGGGAAACGGTAGTTATGATGCACGTAAGATCGAAGTAAACTTTTGTGGAAACCTGGATGACAATGCATTAAGCGGGTTGACGATCTTGAGTTCACCAATGTGGTTTTGATTATCTCTAAAAGTTTCACTTTTTTTTGAAGTGTTGCAGGGAACAAAGAACACATTTTGAATGAAAGCGGTTACCGGAAGTTGTCGTCTACAAGGCCGAGAGTTGCTCACTCACGGGAACCTGCTGAACTCTAGGTCAGAGCTGGACAGATGGGCCAGACTTCCAGGCGCCACCACGCATCTGTATTTTCGAACATTCCTGCAATCTTATCTCTCAAGGTGGCATATTTATCGCTGAAAGAGCTTGACCTGCCATACACATTGGCAAAGACTGCAAGTCCAGCAGTCATTTCAGGCTGCTCCACCCCACCCCCCTCCTCCGCGAGTTTTCAGCAGCTCTTAGGACAAGGAAACGAGTCAAGTCGTTTCACTAAAAAGTCGTATTTTTAGTTCAGACCCAATTGTGAGCGGTAGAACCCTCGTAAAGGGAATGAGTGGAGGAAAAAACAACGCATTTTTCGGCCGATTTCCTTGAATTTTTCAACTTTTTTTTCCCAAATGTTTCTAATTTTTTATAAATTTTTCACGGTTCCCGGGAAAAGGGTCGTTACTTCGAGAGGGTCGTTATACCCGGGGTCGTAGAATCGAGAGTTGACTGTATTTAAAACAAGCACCCCGATGGTGAGAGGTGAGGGGACTCACCTAAAACAAGCACCCCGATGGGAACAAAATAATGCTACGTCCACGTCGTTGTTCTTGCGTTATGCTAAATGCAGTTTCTTATAAAAATTCAACATGCCTCACATCATTTTGCGATTAAAAGTGCATTTTTTACCATTTCCGCAATATTTCATTTTTGCGATTACAGCGCCATCTATCACAAATCCACACACATATTTAAGAGAAAACCTACGTATTTTTGTCTGGAGAATCCGAATCTGCAATACAAAATGGGGGTTCCCATTTGAGATTTTAAAGTTGCCCCTCGCCCCACCCAGGAAGTGGGTGGGTGGGTGGGTGTGTGTGTGTGTGTCTATATATATATATATATATATATATATATATATATATATATATATATATATATATATATATATATATATATAATGGATAAAAGCAAGGAGGGCCAAAAGGGCTAAGTAAAAATCAAATAAGGTAAAAGGAAACACTCACCGGACAGTAGGAAAATTCAAAATTTTCGCTAATTTATAGCATCGTCGGTGTGAGAAGAAACAGAAGACGGAACCGTCTTCTGTTTCTTCTCACACCGATGATGCTATAAATTAGCGAAAATTTTGAATTTTCCTACTGTCCGGTGAGTGTTTCCTTTTACCTTATTTGATTTTTATATATATATATATATATATATATATATATATATATATATATATACACACACACACACACACACAGGAATAGGATCAGAAAAGGTGCCAGAAGGGCGGATAAATACAAATGATGAAGAAGACAGTAAACATTTACCACACGAAGAGAAATAATTCTATATTCCGCGATCTGAGTCACATTTTCAAGATAGAAGGAAAAAAGATCGGTGTCACTTGGAGAAGAGGCACAGAATACTGACCGTAGCATCTCTACGATCAGTGTTGCCAGAAACAGTTGAGAGATAACGAAAAGTACTTTAACCAGTGTTTACTGTAAGGTGGGTGGGTAGTTTCGGGGAGGAGAGGAAAGGGTTACTGGTTGGCTAGGTTGAGTCCGGGGGGTATACTGGCATGCATGCCTGCTATATAGGCCCTTTCCCATCGCCTGCGGAAAGATGTGTCAGAGGGGGGGTAAAAGATGGATGATGGCAACACAGAAGCAGTTATTGAAGGTGGTGTTATGGCTGTTGGTGTGGATGGCAACTGTGAAATCCGAGTTTTGGGTGGAGGAACTGTGATTATTTATCCTTAGATTCAAGGGGGTGGAGGTTTCGCCTAAGTAGAAGTTGCCGCAGATTTGGCAGATGAGGGTGTAAATTAGGTTGGATGAGTGGCAGGTGGCCTTAGGGTGAAGGGTGAACTTACCTGCTGTTGTGGGGATCAGGAGGGTGGGGGGGAGGTGATGAGTATAGGGCAGGTCTTGCATCTGGGTTTGTTGCACCTGTGAGCTGGGGGGGAGTGTTTCGGACCAAGATGTTTTGGAGGTTGGGGGGGCGACGGAAGATGACCCTTGGTTTATTCCGAAAGATGTCCCTGGTATCAGGATCACTGTGCAGGATGGGGAGGAGGGAGTGGAGGGTATGTCTGATTTTCATAATGTGCGGATGGTATTGGGTGATCAGAGTTGGAGGGTTGGTTTTGGGTTGTTTGGTGCGGTTGTGGGAGTTGGCTCTAGTGATTTGTTTGTTGATGAGGGGAACCAGGTGAATTTGAGGGTAGTGAAGTCCTTCAGTTGGTTTAGGAATGTAGTGAGGGAGGGTTCGCCATGTGTCCAGAGGAGAAAAATGTCATCTATGAATCTTAGCCAGAGGAGTGGTTTCAGTTGCTGGGAGTCAAGGAATTTCTGTTCCAGCCTGCCCATGAACAGATTGGCATAAGAGGGGGCCATGCGAGTAACCATAGCTGTGCCACGTATCTGCAGGTAATGTTGGTCACCGAAGCAGAAGTTGTTGCAGGTAAGTACAAGGTTGGCTAGTTGTATCAAGAAGTGAGTGCTGGGATTGTGGGGTTTGGATCATATTTGAAATCCACAGGCTTCTTCTTCTATGGACTAATGGGCTTCTACTAGGCTGCTTTTTTATTGGCTAATAGACTTCTTCTATGTACTAATGAACTTTTATTGGGCTTTTTCTTCTATTGGCTAATAGACTTCTATGTACTAATGAACTTCTATTAGGCTTCTTCTTCTATTGGCTAATAGACTACTTCTTCTGTATACTAATGAACTTTATTAGGCTTTTTCATATATATATATATATATATATATATATATATATATATATATATATATATATATATATATATATATATATATAAAAATCAAATAAGGTAAAAGGAAACACTCACCGGACAGTAGGAAAATTCAAAATTTTCGCTAATTTATAGCATCATATATATATATATATATATTCTTTCGTACATGAGATTCCACAGGTTTCTTCATCTATGAACTCATAGGCTTTATACTTATTCTACTAATGGATGTATTTCTTATTTACAAACTTCTATATACAAATTCCTTCTTCTATCCAACTTTCTTCATTGGATTGCCAGCCGCTTCTTCTTTTGGCTAATGTCTCGGATGTAATATAATAGTAATTAGGGTCACTGTCTTGCTGTGCCACTGCCTAATACAAGCAGAGAAAGGGGTTAATCAAGGGGCAATATTCTGCCATTTTGTTACAAGTTTTATGGATATAAACATACAGGGTGTCCTTAAATTTCGTTACCATTACAATCAAAGCACCTTAACATGTGCCCCTCTGGTTGCCCTCAGGATGTCAAGTTAATATTCCCCTTCTACCCATACATGTTGCAGCATATCAACATCAACTCCTTGCAGCGCTGCAATGATCCTTCTGCGAGGTGTAACAAGATCTGGAACAGGGGTTTCGTATACACAATCCTTGACGTACCCCCAAAGGATTAAAAATCAAAGGGGATGATATTAGGAGGTTGCGGGGGGCCAAGTCTGTCGTGGCCTATCTATCTCCCAGGGTAAAGTCTATCCAGAATATACAGATCATTACACTAATGCGGTGGTGCTCAGTCTTGTTGGAAAATAGTGGATGGCTGCAACTTATCCACCTGGGAAGTAGGTACTGTCATCCTAATCTCCTGTGGCTTTGCCTTCCTTGGTCATCACGTTCACACTTGCACAGAAAACCTGAGGGGACAAAAACAAAAATTTCCCAACAATACCTCAAAACATTGCATCTACAGCAGTCTCTGCAAATAAGTACAACCTTGGTGACAATGAAGTTCGACCAGAAAGGAATACGTGATTAAATGCACAGAGGCATAGGCGGTGGAATGGGTGACCTGCAGAAGTGACGCATGTGTGTAAGAGGAGGCGTGTGAGCAGGCAAGAATCGTGATCCCAGCATGTTGCACCCAAGGTCACGTAAAGAACGAAAACTGGGAACTATACACGTGACATTGAACTTCGACCAGGCACCAGACCCATACGGAAAATTCCAGATAGTGGCGTATTCGACGGAAGCATGACGTCACGGACACGATAAGGGAGTCCGCCGTATATAAGCGCGTGCTGTGCACCGAGGAACCGCAGTGCATCATCACCATGGCCAGGGGCAAACCTATTGACAACACCGTGAGGAGAAGAGTGGTAGAGTTGCAACGGGATGGACTCAGTGAACGGGAAATAGGTCGCCAACTGAACTTACCCAAGTCAACCGTCCACTGCATCATCAAACACCTCCAAAATACAGGTACTACAGAGCCAGGTAAGGCCCCCGGTCGAAAACGCCTGCTGAGCATGCGTGACCTACGGATATTTAGGCAATATATCCAGACCAACAATCATGTTTCTGTGGCCGAATTACGACTGTGGACTCGAGAACGCTTTCACATTGAAGTGTCAACCAGAACCATTCGCCGTTACCTACAGCGATGCGGTTACCGAGTGTACAAGGCGAAACGTAAACCCTTCCTCTCCATGTTGAACAAAGGCAATCGACTACGATGGGCAGGAATGTACCGGGGATGGACATTTCGGCAGTGGAACAGGGTTTTGTGGACGGACGAATCCATTTTCAATGTTGTGTATGGGAAAATACGGAAAACAGTCATTTGTCGGAAGGAGGAACAGAATGAAGCAAAATGTTATGCACATCGGGTACGGAAACCTGCGTCAGTGATGGTATGGGGATGCATGACGGCATCTGGGGTTGACCCACTACACGTCTGTGAGGGCATTGTGAATGCACACGCCTATACACGCATACTTGAGTGGCATCTTCCCACTGTGCGAAGGCACCTGTTCCACAGGCGGCGTCTCATCTTTCAACACGACAATGCCAGGCCTCATACAGCGCGGCTGACAAGAGAATGGTAGACTCGCCATCACGTGCGAACTCTGCTATGGCCACCATCGAGTCCTGACCTCTCGCCCATTGAGAATGTGTGGCGTGTTCTTAAGCGAAGTGTGCAACAGAGGGGACCCACGACAGTGGCTGCTCTTTTCGCCTGCCTGCAGGAGAAATGGCACCGCATCAATGTGGAATACCTTGAACGACTCGTCCGCAGCATGCCCCGACGCATTGCCATAGTTATTCGCTGATGGGGCGGCGTCACACCATGTTAAACAGGATCCCCTCTAACAGTGGTCGAACTTCAATGTCACGTGTAGATGGACGAAAATGTTTTACTTTGTGTGGACACCATACATAGCTGCCTTGCAGCGGAAATTTATGTTTTCCTTTGTTCCATGTAGCCTGCTGAATAAAATATGTTCAGCATATGCATGTGTTCTCCTTCTTTCACAACGCACTCCTATATTTGTGACTGGTCGAACTTCATTGTCACTAAGGTTGAAAGTTTCTCAGGTGTTGGTTTACTTTCTTCAATCTCCATTCAGAAGCAAGACTGGCAAATCTAATCATCATTGAAAAATTGAAAACTAAAACAGTTAGAAACTCTTATGTAAAATCACCCAAATGAAATTAATACACACAGGCTATTTATTTACTTGCTGTCACTAACAACAACAACAAATAATACTGCTGTTCGTCACAATGTTCTGGAATTGAAAACAGACAAACAGTGACAGTCTCTGATAGTGAACAAATGTTCTGACAAAAAAAAGCAAAAATTACAAATTTGGATTTTTTTAAATCAAGATCAAATATTGTTATGATGCAAATTCAATGATCGTTGTTTGTTCATAAATGTTGATTCAAGAGAGTAAACCACATATCACTTACCATGCCATTTTGTGAACACCGAGGACAGTCAGCCATCATCTGATATACTCCTGCTGTTTTGCCTTCTTTGGTTATCACGTTCACCCTCGCATAGAAAACCTAGGGGAACAAAAATAAATATTTACCAAAAATCTTTCAAAACATTGCATCTACAGCAGTCTGTGCAACAAACTAAGTTTCTCAGATGTTGGTTTACTTTCTTCAATCTTCATTCAGAAGCAAGACTGGTGAAAATAATCATCACTGAAAAATTGAAAACTAAAACAGTTAGCAACCATTATGTAAAACAACCCAAATTAAATTAATACCACACAAACTATTTACTGACTGTCACCAAAACCAACACAAATAATACTGCTGTTCCACACAATGTTCTAGAATTGAAAACAGACAAACAGTGACAGTCTCTCATAGTGAACCAATGTTTTGAAAAACAAAGCAAAAATTACACGTTTGGATTTTTTAAAATCAAGATCAAATAATGTTATGATGCAAATTCAATGATCCTTGTTTGTTTATAAATGTTGAATCAAGAGTAAACCACATATCACTTACCATGCCATTTTTTGAACACCGAGGACAGCCTGCCATCATCTGATATACTCCTGCTGTTTTGCCTTCTTTGGTTATCATGTTCACACTCGCATAGGAAACCTGAGGGAACAAAAACAAATATTTACCACCAATCCTTCAAAACATTGCATCTACAGCAGTCTGTGCAACAAAAAAAGTTTCTCAGATGTTGGTTTACTTTCTTCAATCTCCATTCAGAAGCAAGACTGGCGAAAATAATCATCATTGAAAAATTGGAAACTAAATCATTTAGCAACCATTATGTAAAGCCACCCAAATTAAATTAACTCTCTCGCTGCTGTCGTCGCTTTTATGCACAGCACGCCAGGTGCCTTGCTCCGCGGAAGTCACATTATTCCGAGTTCATACTTCAACTCGCTGTGGGTGTTGCATTTCTGAAGTACGTCGCTTTTAGTAGCCTTCTGACATCTGCTGATAGTATTTTGAACTATTTGAACTTGTAGTTTTGTTTTTATCCGTATCATGTCGCTAAATACGCCTCCGTTTAGAATTCTTTGACATACGAGCGTTGAGTGCTCTGACATGTCAGTTTCAAATGCATGTTCGAATGTAAACAACATGGCTTCGTCAAGTCGTCAACACTTGTCTGATAATGATGTTACTCAACTGTTATTTGCCGATTCAGAATCAGAAGGTGAATTAAGTTGTGACGAAAATAAGGACAGTTTAATGAGACTTCAAGTGGTGACAGTGATTTTGTAGTGTCTGATGAAGAATTTGTACCACCCCCCTTAACATCATGGAGCAGAGTGCAAAACAGCATTGATCTAGGTGCGGGAATTTCAAAAATTTTCAAATTATCATACCACCACGAACTACAGAATGGTTTTCCACTGCAAGGAATGACTTTTGTAAGTTTTCTCTCATACATAATGCAGTGTAATTCAGCCATTCCGGGTAAAGAGGGAATTATACCAAAAAAAAATAATAATCAAAAATATGTTCTATTTGCATGCAATGAGTAGATAAAACTTCTCATTTATGCATTCTGCCGAGATATTTTGAAAAATAATATATTTGATATGTTTTATTGTTACAAGAAGTAGCTGCTTTTAGTTGGCAATACATGGCCAGTAGCATTCACTAAGTTGGCAACTCCCTTATAGACATGCAGTTCAACTGTTAACTCCATTCTCAGGAAGTTTACTGCTGAGTTTATGTTTTGAGAGTCTACACACTGAATTTCAGAGACCAAGGTGAGTAAATTTATGAATTAAATGTAAAACAGTAATTAGATGTACATGGTGTAACATCCGTGACAAAAAGACGATACTTTTTAAAAAATACAGAATTGAACTAAATTTGTTTTTGTCAAAAGTAGATAATGTTGACATTCTAGTAAAATACTTGCATCCTACCATCTTAAAGATATTATCTGAGTTTAAATAAGAATAAAATAGATGTCACGGATGTTACATTTCTATCACCACTGATAATTTTAGGTTTGGGTTGTCTAACTTTATGAACTATAGTCCATGTTACATAACCTATTACTGGTATAATTCAGAGAGATTTAAAATATATTATTGATGTGTAGAACTTGATTTTATTAAGTCATAGAGTAAAATGAAATTATTTTTCTTCGTTCCATCTAGAATTTATTTTTTATGTTATAATTAGAGGCACATATTTTTGGTAAATAAAAAAGCAAAATTTCGGTACAAAAACGGAGTCGATTTCGGGTTCAAAAGCGGTAAATAAAATAAAATATCGGTGTTATAGCGGTGAAAAAATGGATGAAAAGTGGTATATAAAAAGACATATTAGTTTTAAAATTGTGAAAATAATCCTAAATTTGATTTAAAAACTACACTTATTCCACAGAATTAACATTTCACTTCTAATAGCACATTATCAGAGTATTAAGTTTATTTCTGTGTAAAGGAGTCCCTTTTTACTTCTCCAATATTAACAGCAGAATTAATCAATTTTCCGGGAATTGCATAACTCTCAGGATAATTCAGACCTCGGAAGGTGTCGCGTCGGTGAATAAACCCTGAATTTCGTGTTTAAGAGTTAATTTCGCTTTTTACAGCTCATTTCGCATTATTTCGTGACAAAATATGGTCACAAAATGCACCTCACACCTTTCAAAAACATGAAAAATTAACACTATAATGTGTTTTTTTAAATTTCGTTTTTTTGTCAAAAACGAAATATGCATGCCCCTAGTTATAATGAAATGTCCTTAAAATCAGTGGTAGCTAACAGAAACATAAAATAACCTATAATTTGGTCCAAGTTTATGTTTTCTCTTGTTGCAGATAATGCCACCTGCAAAGTCTGCTCCTAGAATGGCAAAAATGAGAGCTAAAATGAAATCTGAAAATCCAGAGAGATGGGCTGCATATTTGGAAAAGGATAGAGAAAGAAATAGGTTAAAAAGGCAAGAAGAAAAGGAAAAGTGTGCAAAAGACAAAAACCTTTTGAATTTGAGGAGAGAAAAGACTAGATTGAGGGTACAGGAGTGGAGGAGGAAAAAAGCCGAAGCGATGAAGACCAATACACCTCCAAACCCTTCAGCTTTGGGCTCATATTCTTCAATAGCAGTAAAATCACTACTTTGTACTGTTCAAAATGCTGAAGAATTCTTCAAAGTCACTGAAGCTCAATGTAAGTCAACTGAGGTTCTTTTTGTAACCAAGAGACAGAAGAAACTTCAGTATTTTTGAACAAACGATGGGAGTACGTGCGAACGGCACCAGGAATACAAGAAATACATCAAATCAAGAAAATTGATCTGAATCATATTCTGATGACTGTGATGATGATGCATCTGTTGAAAACAACATAAATGAACTTGGACATAACTCGAAAACCGAAGAATTTGACCTATGTGAACTCAATGTGAATATTGTACCTGAGTATACATTGAAGTCTGCATCACTAGTCATGGAAAGACTCAGGTTAGCCATAACTATGTTGCAGTGTGTCAGACAAGTGTTTTGCGAAACAGTGGTGATTTACGTGTGATCTTCTTGAAGCAGTATGGAAAAACTGGCAATTTATTCGTACCTAATAAAGAGGATGAAAAATAAATAAACATAAAGCAGGTGTGTAGATTTTCAGCGAAAAATGCAGGCTCGACCAGGACTCGAACCCGGGTCTCTGGCAATCCGTGCCATTGCTCTACCACTGAGCTACCGAGCCGGCCTGGCTTCCCCTGCATTTTTCGCTGGCGCTGTTTTACCTGTGTGAAATCGTCTCTGCAAGTGCTACTGCAACGGGATCTGTTGCCTTTGAAACACTATAGACGTCGACGTTGCCTGGTTCCTCCCAGCGTAGAGATGTCAATCCATTAAATTAGGCACACACAGGAGATGTACTATGTAGATTTTCAGCGAAAAATGCAGGCTCGACCAGGACTCGAACCCGGGTCTCTGGCAATCCGTGCCATTGCTCTACCACTGAGCTACCGAGCCGGCCTGGCTTCCCCTGCATTTTTCGCTGGCGCTGTTTTACCTGTGTGAAATCGTCTCTGCAAGTGCTACTGCAACGGGATCTGTTGCCTTTGAAACACTATAGACGTCGACGTTGCCTGGTTCCTCCCAGCGTAGAGATGTCAATCCATTAAATTAGGCACACACAGGAGATGTACTATGTAGATTTTCAGCGAAAAATGCAGGCTCGACCAGGACTCGAACCCGGGTCTCTGGCAATCCGTGCCATTGCTCTACCACTGAGCTACCGAGCCGGCCTGGCTTCCCCTGCATTTTTCGCTGGCGCTGTTTTACCTGTGTGAAATCGTCTCTGCAAGTGCTACTGCAACGGGATCTGTTGCCTTTGAAACACTATAGACGTCTACGCTGGGAGGAACCAGGCAACGTCGACGTCTATAGTGTTTCAAAGGCAACAGATCCCGTTGCAGTAGCACTTGCAGAGACGATTTCACACAGGTAAAACAGCGCCAGCGAAAAATGCAGGGGAAGCCAGGCCGGCTCGGTAGCTCAGTGGTAGAGCAATGGCACGGATTGCCAGAGACCCGGGTTCGAGTCCTGGTCGAGCCTGCATTTTTCGCTGAAAATCTACATAGTACATCTCCTGTGTGTGCCTAATTTAATGGATAAAGCAGGTGGTCCGCATTCTATCTAATCCAACTATAACGGAAAATGGAAGTAAAGTTATCTATGATTTCAAAAGCAAAATCTGCTTATAGGATTTTTATTTTTAAGAAAAGTCTTTAAAATCCTATTTATGTTATAATAATTACAAATTGGATAATGACCGCACAAGACTTTTCTTCAGTCCATGGTTTCTTCCAATAAATAAAATTATTTGCTCTGATTTCTAATTAGAGACTTAATTATGTGTCACTGCATAATTGTGTTAATTATACCATGTAATCTTATTAATTTAAGAAAGGTAGAACAGTACAAATCTTAACTGTCTGTCATATATTGTCAGATGTAACATCCGTGACGAATTCCATGTAACATCCGTGACATGAATAAAGCAATTATAAAATCAATTCCTTTTCGTTTTTCTGAATTAATAGATCAGAACTAGAATCTGTAAAGCTTGCAGATCAACACAATGAGTATAAAATGAATTTTGTCTCAGGCAGTAACCTGGATTTTTAAATTTTAGTTCACAGCCTCTAATGTGAGTTCACAAATTCTGTGACATCCGTGACTGAACATTTTTTTCAGTTTCCGGAATAGTAATACATTTTACTCAACGTAGTTTTTTCTGTAGGGAGGTCATCACCATTTACTGTGTTTCATGTTTAAAAAAGTTCACAAAATACATTTAATTTTAATGTTAAGAGCTTTAAATTAGTAAAACTGTAACGTCCGTGACAACTGGAATGGCTGCATTGTGAAAACTATTCTTTTATAAAAAAATATATATTTTCAAATTTAATTACGCAGCCAAGGGATATTGTGTGCCAGAGAATTCCGCAGCAAAAGAGTTAATACCACACAAACCATTTAGTGGCTGTCACCAACACCAACACAAATCATACTGCCGCTTTTCAGAATGCTCTAGAATTGAAAACACCAGCAATGGTCATAGTCTCTCAAAGTGAACCAATGTTTTTAAAAATATAGCCAAAATTACAAATTTGGATCTTTTTGAAGTAAGATCTTATGATGTTATGAAGCAAATTCAAGACTTTAATGATCCTTGCTTATTTATAAATGTTGATTCAAAAGAGTAAACCACAAATCACTTACCATGTCATATTGTGAACACCAAAGACAGACAGCCATCATCTGATAATTCTCCTGCTGTGTTGACTTCTTGGTCATCTCGTTCACACTGGCATAGAAAACCTGAGGGAACAAAAACAAAAATTTACCAACAATCCTTCAAATCATTCCATCTACAGCAGTCTGTGCAACAAAGTTTGTTTCTCAGATGTTGGTTTACTTTCTTCAATCTCCATTCAGAAGCAAGACTGGCGAAAATAATCATCATTGAAAAATAGAGAACGAAAAGAGTTAGCAACCATTATGTAAATCTAACCAAATTAATTTAATACCACTCAGCTATTTAGGGGCTGTCACTAAAACCAACGCAAATCATACTGCCATTCTTCAGAATGTTCTAGAATTGAAAAAAACAGCAATGGTTACAGTCTCTCACAGTGAACCAATGTTTTGAAAAATATAGCAAAAATTACAAATTTGGATTTTTTTGAATCAAGATCAAACAACATTATGAAGCAAATTCAAGACTTTAAGGATTCTAGCTTATTTATAAATGTTGATTCAAAAGAGTAAACCACAAATCACTTACCATGTATTTTTGTGAACACAGAGGACAGCCTGCCATCATCTGATATACTCCTGCTCTTTTGCCTTCTTTGGTTAACACGTTCACACTCACATAGAAAACCTGAGGGAACAAAAACAAATTTTTACCAACAATCCTTCAAAACATTGCATCTACAGCAGTGTGTCCAACAAAGTTAGTTTCTCAGATGTTGGTTTACTTTCTTCAATCTCCATTCAGAAGCAAGACTGGCGAAAATAATCATCATTGAAAAATTGAGAACTAAATCATTTAGCAACCATTATGTAGAGCCACCCAAATTAAATTAACTCTCTCGCTGCGGTCGTCGCTTTTATGCACAGCACGCCAGGTGCCTTGCTCCGCGGAAGTCACATTATTCCGAGTTCACACTTCCACTCGCTGTGGGTGTTGCATTTCTGAAGTACAGTCAACTCTCGATTCTACGACCCCGGGTATAACGACCCTCTCGAAGTAACGACCCTTTTCCCGGGAACCGTGAAAAATTTAGAAAAAATTAGAAACATTTGGAAAAAAAAAGTTGAAAAATTGAAGGAAATCGGCCGAAAAATGCGTTGTTTTTTCCTCCACTCATTCCCTTTACGAGCGGTCTACCGCTCACAATTAGGTCTGAACTAAAAATTGACACCACCACACCATGCTTGAGTGATATCCAATAGCACTTGACCTCTGCCCTCCCCTCCCTCAAGCGCACCAATGTTACACCGCACCCGACGGCCGTTACCCAACGCGCCAGGCTTGCTCTTGGATACGCGAGAAAAGAAAATCGAATGTGCTTGGATGTTATTTTAAATCGACTTGACTTGTTTCCTTGTCCTAAGAGCTGCTGAAAACTCGCGGAGGAGGGGGGTGGGGTGGAGCAGCCTGAAATGACTGCTGGACTTGCAGACTTTGCCAATGTGTATGGCAGGTCAAGCTCTTTCATCGATAAATACACCAACTTGAGAGATAAGATCACAGGAATGTTCGAAAATACAGATGCTTGGCACCTGGAAGTCTGGCCCATCTGTCCAGCTCTGACCTAGAGTTCAGCAGGTTCCCGTGAGTGAGCAACTCTCGGCCTTGTAGACAACTTCCGGTAGCAGCTTTCATTCAAAAAGTGTTCTTTGTTCCCTGCAACATTTCATAAAAAAGCGAAACTTTTAGATAATCAAAACCACATTGGTGAACTAAAGATCGTCAAGCCGCTTAATGCGTTGTCATCCACGTTTCCATAAAAGTTTACTTCGATCTTACGTGCATCATAATCCCACTTCATACGTTTTCCTAATTGTGTCGATGTCGTAATATCTGCCAAAAAAGTGTTCCGTTGGCTGACTGACTTCTCCCACTTTTCCTGTCAGCAAACGGGGGGGAGGGGGGATGCAGATTTTTTCAGCCCCGATTTTCTTGCTAATGCGGGCTGATTACAGGCGAGGGTGGAAAATCACCCACCCCTCTTCCTTTCCTTTGACGTCTAAAATGGGGCAACCAGTTCTGGATATATTCTTGAAACGAACAAAAACCATATAACAAGTAATAAAAAACGTGACCCAACTCCCTTTCCCCAGCTCATTCTCCGCCACTGGTGTGCACGGCAATGTTGATAATTGCAGAATTGTTTTTTTTTTGTTTTTTTTAATGCTGTTGTCTGCATAGGAAATATTGCCCCTATTATTGTCTGTTTCATGGTAAAACGTAAAGCAAGGGTCATTTCTTTCTTCCTTACACTGCTGTTAAAAGTTCCGTCTTTGACAGTTGCGTTATCTTTAAAATGCTGGGATTATTCTCTTCCGCCACCTGTTGCTCACTTCCAGCCGGTCTCCTTGTTTTTACGATGCAGCTGGCGCCAGTGTTTTGTCTAGCATCTGCAAAGCTGTCCCTTGCCGATAACAGCGATGACTCATCCAGCTTGAAGGAAAAGGTTATTGTTTTAAATCTCGCAAAGCTGTTTTGATTTGACGATAACGAAATTTGATCTCCAGAAAGGAAAACAAGAGTTAAAATAACTTCATGTTCTGCGCCTTCTGATAAGCAAATCTTTAATTTAATTTGCGTCGGCTTTTTTTCAGAACCATTCATGTGGAGGAAAAAAAAAAAAAAAGAGTTCAATGTAGGAATGGTCGCTGAGACTGATTAAAAAGACATTATTCAAGGGGAAAACGTTTGGAGGGGTGGGTGTTTGACATCGAGAATACTCCTAAATCAAACATTCAATCGTCCATTAACATGAGAGTAAATAACGATCTACCATTTTGATATGTGAAAATGCGCAATTTCATAAAGCTTGTTTTCAGTTCATTTTATGCTGATGGGTTAATCGGGACTAAATATACAGTTTAAAGTGAAATTCAATTCAAAACCCGAATGATTATCGACTGCCACGCTGTTTAATGACGTGTCCTAGAATACGCATTGGGTGAAAACAGCTTGCGCGTATCCTTTTTCACACTGGATTACAATGCAAGTCAAGGAAGGAGTTTGGACTGCTCCCTTGAATGGGGAAGGAGGGTGAATGAAGTTGGTTGAAGCAAAGAAAAGTGACTTTTTTTACGATGTATTTTACACAGCCGAATCAGAACGAAAATTACAGCCCTGCCTTTATTTTTTTTGTCTGGTACCTAGAGACAACCTGTGTTGTTTCTCCCGAGAGATCTAATATTACCAGTTAATCTTGTAACAGACAATGCTCCAGTGCACCTGTATAAAATCCAACATTCATTCTGCCCGATTATCTCCCGACTTTTGCTGGCACCAGTCTGACTGGTGTCAAGATTCTTCGAGTTTCGCTTGCAATAAGCGAGAGATTGTTTTCCTCTCCATTGGTCTCAGTGCAAACTTTTTCATGTTCTATTTTCCTTCTCACAACACGCATCCTGTGCATAACAGGTTGTATAACTACCAGGATAAATGGTGTTACCATCTCCTAGGCATCTTTCTGTCCGTTTCAGCTCCCTTTAAGCTGAAAATTGGTGCAAATTCCAATAACGACCCCTTCGAAATAACGACCCTTTTCCCGGGAACTGTGAAAGGTCGTTGAATCGAGAGTTGACTGTACGTCACTTTTAGTAGCCTTCTAACATCTGCTGATAGTATTTTGAACTATTTGAACTTGTAGTTTTGTTTTTATCCGTATCATGTCGCTAAATACGCCTCCGTTTAGAATTCTTTGACAAACGAGCGTTGAGTGCTCTGACATGTCAGTTTCAAATGCATGTTCGAATGTAAACAACATGGCTTCGTCAAGTCGTCAACACTTGTCTGACAATGATGTTACTCAACTGTTATTTGCAAACTCAGAATCGGAAGGTGAATTAAGTTGTGACGATAATAAGGACAGTTTAATGAGACTTCAAGTGGTGACAGTGATTTTGTAGTGTCTGATGAAGAATTTGTACCACCCCCCTTAACATCATGGAGCAGAGTGCAAAACAGCATTGATCTAGGTGCGGGAATTTCAAAATTTTTCAAAATATCATACCACCACGGACTACAGAATGGTTTTCCACTGCAAGGAATGACTTTTGTAAGTTTTCTCTCATACATAATGCAGTGTAATTGTGAAAATTATTTTTTTATAAAAAAAATATATTTTCAAATTTAATTACGCAGCCAAGGGATATTGTGTGCCAGAGAATTCCGCAGCAAAAGAGTTAATACCACACAAACAATTTAGTATCTGTCACCAACACAAATCATACTATTTAGTGGCTGTCATCAACACCAACACAAATCATACTGCCGCTTTTCAGAATGCTCTAGAATTGAAAACACCAGCAATGGTCATAGTCTCTCGAAGTGAACCAATGTTTTGAAAAATATAGCCAAAATTACAAATTTGGATCTTTTTGAAGCAAGATCTAATAATGTTTTGAAGCAAATTCAAGACTTTAATGATCCTTGCTTATTTATAAATGTTGATTCAAAAGAGCAAACCACAAATCACTTACCATGCCATTTTGTTAATACTAAAGACAGCCAGCCATCATCAAATCATTCTAATGTCCTGTGGCTTTTCCTTCCTTGGTCACCATGTTCACACTCTCATAGAAAACCTGAGGGAACAAAAACAAAAATTCACCAACAATACCTCAAAACATTGCATTTACAGCAATCTCTGCAAATAAATAAGTTTCTCAGGTGTTGGTTTACTTTCTTCAATCTCCATTCAGAAGCAAGACTGGCGAAAATAATCATTGAAAAATTGAAAACTAAAACAGTTAGAAACCTTTATGTAAAAACACCCAAATGAAATTAATACCACACAGACTATTTACTTGCTGTCACTAACAACAACACAAATAATACTGCTGTTCCACACAATGTTCTAGAATTGAAAACAGACAAACAGTGACAGTCTCTCATAGTGAACCAATGTTTTGAAAAACAAAGCAAAAATTACAAATTTGTATTTTTTTTAAATCAAGATCAAATAATGTTAGGATGCAAATTCAATGATCGTTGTTAGTTTATAAATGTTGATTCAAAAGAGTAAACCACATACACTTACCATGCCATTTTTTGAACACCGAGGACAGCCTGCCATCATCTGATATACTCCTGCTGTTTTGCCTTCTTTGGTTATCACGTTCACACTTGCATAGAAAACCTGAGGGAACAAAAACAAATATTTACCAACAATCCTTCAAAACATTGCATCTACAGCAGTCTATGCAACAAATAAGTTTCTCAGATGTTGGTTTACTTTCTTCAATCTTCATTCAGAAGCAAGACTGGCAAAAATAATCATCATTGAAAAATTGAAAACCAATGTCTTGAAAAAATAAAGCAAAAATTACAAATTTGGAATTGTTGGAATCAAGATCAAATAACATTATGAAGCAAATTGAAGACTTTAAGGATTCTTGCTTGTTTATAAATGTTGATTCAAAAGAGTAAAGCACAAATAACTTACCATGTCATATTGTGAACACCAAAGACAGACAGCCATCATCTGATAATTCTCCTGCTGTGTGTGACTTCTTGGTCATCTCGTTCACACTGGCATAGAAAACCTGAGGGAACAAAAACAAAAATTTACCAACAATCCTTCAAATCATTCCATCTACAGCAGTCTGTGCAACAAAGTTTGTTTCTCAGATGTTGGTTTACTTTCTTCAATCTCCATTCAGAAGCAAGACTAGCGAAAATAATCATCATTGAAAAATAGAGAACTAAAAGAGTTAGCAACCATTATGTAAATCTAACCAAATTAATTTAATACCACTCAGCAATTTAGGGGCTGTCACTAAAACCAACGCAAATCATACTGCCATTCTTCAGAATGTTCTAGAATTGAAAAAAACAGCAATGGTTACAGTCTCTCACAGTGAACTAATGTTTTGAAAAATATAGCAAAAATTACAAATTTGGATTTTTTTGAATCAAGATCAAACAACATTATGAAGCAAATTCAAGACTTTAAGGAATCTAGCTTATTTATAAATGTTGATTCAAAAGAGTAAACCACAAATCACTTACCATGTCTTTTTGTGAACACAGAGGACAGCCTGCCATCATCTGATATACTCCTGCTCTTCTGCCTTCTTTGGTCACCATGTTCACACTCTCATAGAAAACCTGAGGGAACAAAAACAAAAATTCACCAACAATACCTCAAAACATTGCATTTACAGCAATCTCTGCAAATAAATAAGTTTCTCAGGTGTTGGTTTACTTTCTTCAATCTCCATTCAGAAGCAAGACTGGCGAAAATAATCATTGAAAAATTGAAAACTAAAACAGTTAGAAACCTTTATGTAAAAACACCCAAATGAAATTAATACCACACAGACTATTTACTTGCTGTCACTAACAACAACACAAATAATACTGCTGTTCCACACAATGTTCTAGAATTGAAAACAGACAAACAGTGACAGTCTCTCATAGTGAACCAATGTTTTGAAAAACAAAGCAAAAATTACAAATTTGTATTTTTTTTAAATCAAGATCAAATAATGTTAGGATGCAAATTCAATGATCGTTGTTAGTTTATAAATGTTGATTCAAAAGAGTAAACCACATACACTTACCATGCCATTTTTTGAACACCGAGGACAGCCTGCCATCATCTGATATACTCCTGCTGTTTTGCCTTCTTTGGTTATCACGTTCACACTTGCATAGAAAACCTGAGGGAACAAAAACAAATATTTACCAACAATCCTTCAAAACATTGCATCTACAGCAGTCTATGCAACAAATAAGTTTCTCAGATGTTGGTTTACTTTCTTCAATCTTCATTCAGAAGCAAGACTGGCAAAAATAATCATCATTGAAAAATTGAAAACCAATGTCTTGAAAAAATAAAGCAAAAATTACAAATTTGGAATTGTTGGAATCAAGATCAAATAACATTATGAAGCAAATTGAAGACTTTAAGGATTCTTGCTTGTTTATAAATGTTGATTCAAAAGAGTAAAGCACAAATAACTTACCATGTCATATTGTGAACACCAAAGACAGACAGCCATCATCTGATAATTCTCCTGCTGTGTGTGACTTCTTGGTCATCTCGTTCACACTGGCATAGAAAACCTGAGGGAACAAAAACAAAAATTTACCAACAATCCTTCAAATCATTCCATCTACAGCAGTCTGTGCAACAAAGTTTGTTTCTCAGATGTTGGTTTACTTTCTTCAATCTCCATTCAGAAGCAAGACTAGCGAAAATAATCATCATTGAAAAATAGAGAACTAAAAGAGTTAGCAACCATTATGTAAATCTAACCAAATTAATTTAATACCACTCAGCAATTTAGGGGCTGTCACTAAAACCAACGCAAATCATACTGCCATTCTTCAGAATGTTCTAGAATTGAAAAAAACAGCAATGGTTACAGTCTCTCACAGTGAACTAATGTTTTGAAAAATATAGCAAAAATTACAAATTTGGATTTTTTTGAATCAAGATCAAACAACATTATGAAGCAAATTCAAGACTTTAAGGAATCTAGCTTATTTATAAATGTTGATTCAAAAGAGTAAACCACAAATCACTTACCATGTCTTTTTGTGAACACAGAGGACAGCCTGCCATCATCTGATATACTCCTGCTCTTCTGCCTTCTTTGGTCACCATGTTCACACTCTCATAGAAAACCTGAGGGAACAAAAACAAAAATTCACCAACAATACCTCAAAACATTGCATTTACAGCAATCTCTGCAAATAAATAAGTTTCTCAGGTGTTGGTTTACTTTCTTCAATCTCCATTCAGAAGCAAGACTGGCGAAAATAATCATTGAAAAATTGAAAACTAAAACAGTTAGAAACCTTTATGTAAAAACACCCAAATGAAATTAATACCACACAGACTATTTACTTGCTGTCACTAACAACAACACAAATAATACTGCTGTTCCACACAATGTTCTAGAATTGAAAACAGACAAACAGTGACAGTCTCTCATAGTGAACCAATGTTTTGAAAAACAAAGCAAAAATTACAAATTTGTATTTTTTTTAAATCAAGATCAAATAATGTTAGGATGCAAATTCAATGATCGTTGTTAGTTTATAAATGTTGATTCAAAAGAGTAAACCACATACACTTACCATGCCATTTTTTGAACACCGAGGACAGCCTGCCATCATCTGATATACTCCTGCTGTTTTGCCTTCTTTGGTTATCACGTTCACACTTGCATAGAAAACCTGAGGGAACAAAAACAAATATTTACCAACAATCCTTCAAAACATTGCATCTACAGCAGTCTATGCAACAAATAAGTTTCTCAGATGTTGGTTTACTTTCTTCAATCTTCATTCAGAAGCAAGACTGGCAAAAATAATCATCATTGAAAAATTGAAAACCAATGTCTTGAAAAAATAAAGCAAAAATTACAAATTTGGAATTGTTGGAATCAAGATCAAATAACATTATGAAGCAAATTGAAGACTTTAAGGATTCTTGCTTGTTTATAAATGTTGATTCAAAAGAGTAAAGCACAAATAACTTACCATGTCATATTGTGAACACCAAAGACAGACAGCCATCATCTGATAATTCTCCTGCTGTGTGTGACTTCTTGGTCATCTCGTTCACACTGGCATAGAAAACCTGAGGGAACAAAAACAAAAATTTACCAACAATCCTTCAAATCATTCCATCTACAGCAGTCTGTGCAACAAAGTTTGTTTCTCAGATGTTGGTTTACTTTCTTCAATCTCCATTCAGAAGCAAGACTAGCGAAAATAATCATCATTGAAAAATAGAGAACTAAAAGAGTTAGCAACCATTATGTAAATCTAACCAAATTAATTTAATACCACTCAGCAATTTAGGGGCTGTCACTAAAACCAACGCAAATCATACTGCCATTCTTCAGAATGTTCTAGAATTGAAAAAAACAGCAATGGTTACAGTCTCTCACAGTGAACTAATGTTTTGAAAAATATAGCAAAAATTACAAATTTGGATTTTTTTGAATCAAGATCAAACAACATTATGAAGCAAATTCAAGACTTTAAGGAATCTAGCTTATTTATAAATGTTGATTCAAAAGAGTAAACCACAAATCACTTACCATGTCTTTTTGTGAACACAGAGGACAGCCTGCCATCATCTGATATACTCCTGCTCTTCTGCCTTCTTTGGTTATCACGTTCACACTCACATAGAAAACCTGAGGGAACAAAAACAAATTTTTACCAACAATCCTTCAAAACATTGCATCTACAGCAGTCTGTCCAACAAAGTTAGTTTCTCAGATGTTGGTTTACTTTCTTCAATCTCCATTCAGAAGCAAGACTGGCAAAAATAATCATCATTGAAAAATTGGAAACTAAATCATTTAGCAACCATTATGTAAAACCACCCAAATTAAATTAACTCTCTCGCTGCTGTCGTCGCTTTTATGCACAGCACACCAGGTGCCTTGCTCCGCGGAAGTCACATTATTCCGAGTTCATACTTCCACTCGCTGTGGGTGTTGCATTTCTGAAGTATGTCGCTTTTAGTAGCCTTCTGACATCTGCTGATTGTATTTTGAACTTGTAATTTTGTCTTTATCCGTATCATGTCGCTAAATACGCCTCCATTTAGAATTCTTTGACATACGAGCATTGAGTGCTCTGACATGTCAGTTTCAAATGCATGTTCGAATGTAAACAACATGGCTTCCTCAAGTCGTCAACACTTGTCTGATAATGATGTTACTCAACTGTTATTTGCCGATTCAGAATCAGAAGGTGAATTAAGTTGTGACGAAAATAAGGACAGTTTAATGAGACTTCAAGTGGTGACAGTGATTTTGTAGTGTCTGATGAAGAATTTGTACCACCCCCCCTTAACATCATGGAGCAGAGTGCAAAACAGTATTGATTTAGGTGCGGGGAATTTCAAAATTTTTCAAATTATCATACCACCACGGACTACAGAATGGTTTTCCACTGCAAGGAATGACTTTTGTAAGTTTTCTCTCATACATAATGCAGTGTAATTGTGAAAACTATTTTTTTATAAAAAAATATATATTTTCAAATTTAATTACGCAGCCAAGGGATATTGTGTGCCAGAGAATTCCGCAGCAAAAGAGTTAATACCACACAAACCATTTAGTGGCTGTCACCAACACCAACACAAATCATACTGCCGCTTTTCAGAATGCTCTAGAATTGAAAACACCAGCAATGGTCATAGTCTCTCAAAGTGAACCAATGTTTTTAAAAATATAGCCAAAATTACAAATTTGGATCTTTTTGAAGCAAGATCTAATGATGTTATGAAGCAAATTCAAGACTTTAATGATCCTTGCTTATTTATAAATGTTGATTCAAAAGAGTAAACCACAAATCACTTACCTTGTCATATTGTGAACACCAAAGACAGACAGCCATCATCTGATAATTCTCCTGCTGTGTTGACTTCTTGGTCATCTCGTTCACACTGGCATAGAAAACCTGAGGGAACAAAAACAAAAATTTACCAACAATCCTTCAAATCATTCCATCTACAGCAGTCTGTGCAACAAAGTTTGTTTCTCAGATGTTGGTTTACTTTCTTCAATCTCCATTCAGAAGCAAGACTGGCGAAAATAATCATCATTGAAAAATAGAGAACTAAAAGAGTTAGCAATAATTATGTAAATCTAACCAAATTAATTTAATACCACTCAGCTATTTAGGGGCTGTCACTAAAACCAACGCAAATCATACTGCCGCTTTTCAGAATGCTCTAGAATTGAAAAAAACAGCAATGGTTACAGTCTCTCACAGTGAACCAATGTTTTTAAAATTATAACCAAAATTACAAATTTGGATCTTTTTGAAGCAAGATCTAATGATGTTATGAAGCAAATTCAAGACTTTAATGATCCTTGCTTATTTATAAATGTTGATTCAAAAGAGTAAACCACAAATCACTTACCATGCTATTTTGTTAATACTAAAGACAGCCAGCCATCATCAAATCATTCTAATCTCCTGTGGCTTTGCCTTTCTTGGTCACCACGTTCACACTCTCATAGAAAACCTGAGGGAACAAAAACAAAAATTTACCAACAATACCTCAAAACATTGCATCTACAGCAGTCTCTGCAAATAAGTAAGTTTCTCAGCTGTTGGTTTACTTTCTTCAATCTCCATTCAGAAGCAATACTGGCGAAAATAATCATCATTGAAAAATTGAAAACTAAAACAGTTAGAAACCCTTATGTAAAATCACCCACATAAAATTAATACCACACAGGCTATTTACTTGCTGTCACTAACAACAACAAATATAATACTGCTGTTCCACACAATGCTCTAGAATTGAAAACAGACAAACAGTGACAGTCTCTCATAGTGAACCAATGTTTTGAAAAATAAAGCAAAAATTACATATTTGGATTTTTTTAAATCAAGATCAAATAATGTTATGATGCAAATTCAATGATCGTTGTTAGTTTATAAATGTTGATTCAAAAGAGTAAACCACATATCACTTACCATGCCATTTTTTGAACACCGAGGACAGCCTGCCATCATCTGATATACTCCTGCTGTTTTGCCTTCTTTGGTTATCACGTTCACACTTGCATAGAAAACCGGAGGGAACAAAAACAAATATTTACCAACAATCCTTCAAAACATTGCATCTACAGCAGTCTGTGCAACAAATAAGTTTCTCAGATGTTGGTTTACTTTCTTCAATCTTCATTCAGAAGCAAGACTGGCAAAAATAATCATCATTGAAAAATTGAAACCAATGTCTTGAAAAAATAAAGTAAAAATTACAAATTTGGAATTGTTGGAATCAAGATCAAATAACATTATGAAGCAAATTCAAGACTTTAAGGATTCTTGCTTGTTTATAAATGTTGATTCAAAAGAGTAAAGCACAAATCACTTACCATGTAATATTGTGAACACCAAAGACAGACAGCCATCATCTGATAATTTTCCTGCTCTTTTGCCTTCTTTGGTTATCACGTTCACACTCACATAGAAAACCTGAGGGAACAAAAACAAATGTTTACCAACACTCCTTCAAAACATTGCATCTACAGCAGTCTGTCCAACAAAGTTAGTTTCTCAGATGTTGGTTTACCTTCTTCAATCTCCATTCAGAAGCAAGACTGGCGAAAATAATCTTCATTGAAAAATTGAAAACTAAATCATTTAGCAACCATTATGTAAAGCCACCCAAATTAAATTAACTCTTTCGCTGCGGTCGTCGCTTTTATGCACAGCACGCCAGGTGCCTTGCTCCGCGGAAGTCACATTATTCCGAGTTCATACTTCCACTCGCTGTGGGCGTTGCATTTCTGAAGTACGTCGCTTTTAGTAGCCTTCTGACATCTGCTGATAGCATTTTGAACTATTTGAACTTGTAATTTTGTTTTTATCTATATCATGTCGCTAAATATGCCTCCGTTTAGAATTCTTTGACATACGAGCGTTGAGTGCTCTGACATGTCAGTTTCAAATGCATGTTCGAATGTAAACAACATGGCTTCCTCAAGTCGTCAACACTTGTCTGATAATGATGTTACTCAACTGTTATTTGCAGACTCAGAATCAGAAGGTGAATTAAGTTGTGACGAAAATAAGGACAGTTTAATGAGACTTCAAGTGGTGACAGTGATTTTGTAGTGTCTGATGAAGAATTTGTACCACCCCCCTTAACATCATGGAGCAGAGTGCAAAACAGCATTGATCTAGGTGCGGGAATTTCAAAATTTTTCAAATTATCATACCACCACGGACTACAGAATGGTTTTCCACTGCAAGGAATGACTTTTGTAAGTTTTCTCTCATACATAATGCAGTGTAATTGTGAAAACTATTTTTTTATAAAAAAAAATAAATTTTCAAATTTAATTACGCAGCCAAGGGATATTGTGTGCCAGAGAATTCCGCAGCAAAAGAGTTAATACCACACAAACCATTTAGTGGCTGTCACCAACACCAACACAAATCATACTGCCGCTTTTCAGAATGCTCTAGAATTGAAAACACCAGCAATGGTCATAGTCTCTCAAAGTGAACCAATGTTTTTAAAAATATAGCCAAAATTACAAATTTGGATCTTTTTGAAGCAAGATCTAATGATGTTATGAAGCAAATTCAAGACTTTAATGATCCTTGCTTATTTATAAATGTTGATTCAAAAGAGTAAACCACAAATCACTTACCATGTAATATTGTGAACACCAAAGACAGACAGCCATCATCTGATAATTTTCCTGCTCTTTTGCCTTCTTTGGTTATCACGTTCACACTCACATAGAAAACCTGAGGGAACAAAAACAAATGTTTACCAACACTCCTTCAAAACATTGCATCTACAGCAGTCTGTCCAACAAAGTTAGTTTCTCAGATGTTGGTTTACCTTCTTCAATCTCCATTCAGAAGCAAGACTGGCGAAAATAATCATCATTGAAAAATTGAAAACTAAATCATTTAGCAACCATTATGTAAAGCCACCCAAATTAAATTAACTCTTTCGCTGCGGTCGTCGCTTTTATGCACAGCACGCCAGGTGCCTTGCTCCGCGGAAGTCACATTATTCCGAGTTCATACTTCCACTCGCTGTGGGCGTTGCATTTCTGAAGTACGTCGCTTTTAGTAGCCTTCTGACATCTGCTGATAGCATTTTGAACTATTTGAACTTGTAATTTTGTTTTTATCTATATCATGTCGCTAAATATGCCTCCGTTTAGAATTCTTTGACATACGAGCGTTGAGTGCTCTGACATGTCAGTTTCAAATGCATGTTCGAATGTAAACAACATGGCTTCCTCAAGTCGTCAACACTTGTCTGATAATGATGTTACTCAACTGTTATTTGCAGACTCAGAATCAGAAGGTGAATTAAGTTGTGACGAAAATAAGGACAGTTTAATGAGACTTCAAGTGGTGACAGTGATTTTGTAGTGTCTGATGAAGAATTTGTACCACCCCCCTTAACATCATGGAGCAGAGTGCAAAACAGCATTGATCTAGGTGCGGGAATTTCAAAATTTTTCAAATTATCATACCACCACGGACTACAGAATGGTTTTCCACTGCAAGGAATGACTTTTGTAAGTTTTCTCTCATACATAATGCAGTGTAATTGTGAAAACTATTTTTTTATAAAAAAAAATAAATTTTCAAATTTAATTACGCAGCCAAGGGATATTGTGTGCCAGAGAATTCCGCAGCAAAAGAGTTAATACCACACAAACCATTTAGTGGCTGTCACCAACACCAACACAAATCATACTGCCGCTTTTCAGAATGCTCTAGAATTGAAAACACCAGCAATGGTCATAGTCTCTCAAAGTGAACCAATGTTTTTAAAAATATAGCCAAAATTACAAATTTGGATCTTTTTGAAGCAAGATCTAATGATGTTATGAAGCAAATTCAAGACTTTAATGATCCTTGCTTATTTATAAATGTTGATTCAAAAGAGTAAACCACAAATCACTTACCATGCTATTTTGTTAATACTAAAGACAGCCAGCCATCATCAAATCATTCTAATCTCCTGTGGCTTTGCCTTTCTTGGTCACCACGTTCACACTCTCATAGAAAACCTGAGGGAACAAAAACAAAAATTTACCAACAATACCTCAAAACATTGCATCTACAGCAGTCTCTGCAAATAAGTAAGTTTCTCAGCTGTTGGTTTACTTTCTTCAATCTCCATTCAGAAGCAAGACTAGCGAAAATAATCATCATTGAAAAATTGAAAACTAAAACAGAAACCCTTATGTAAAATCACCCAAATAAAATTAATACCCCACAGGTTATTTACTTGCTGTCACTAACAACACAAATAATACTGTTGTTCCACACAATGCTCTAGAATTGAAAACAGACAAACAGTGACAGTCTCTCATAGTGAAACAATGTTTTGAAAAATAAAGCAAAAATTACAAATTTGGATTTTCTTAAATCAAGATCAAATAATGTTATGATGCAAATTTAATGATCGTTGTTAGTTTCTAAATGTTGATTCAAAAGAGTAAACCACATATCACTTACCATGCCATTTTTTGAACACCGAGGACAGCCTGCCATCATCTGATATACTCCTGCTGTTTTGCCTTCTTTGGTTATCACGTTCACACTTGCATAGAAAACCCGAGGGAACAAAAACAAATATTTACCAACAATCCTTCAAAACATTGCATCTACAGCAGTCTGTGCAACAAATAAGTTTCTCAGATGTTGGTTTACTTTCTTCAATCTTCATTCAGAAGCAAGACTGGCAAAAATAATCATCATTGAAAAATTGAAACCAATGTCTTGAAAAAATAAAGTAAAAATTACAAATTTGGAATTGTTGGAATCAAGATCAAATAACATTATGAAGCAAATTCAAGACTTTAAGGATTCTTGCTTGTTTATAAATGTTGATTCAAAAGAGTAAAGCACAAATCACTTACCATGTCATATTGTGAACACCAAAGACAGACAGCCATCATCTGATAATTTTCCTGCTCTTTTGCCTTCTTTGGTTATCACGTTCACACTCACATAGAAAACCTGAGGGAACAAAAACAAATTTTTACCAACACTCCTTCAAAACATTGCATCTACAGCAGTCTGTCCAACAAAGTTAGTTTCTCAGATGTTGGTTTACCTTCTTCAATCTCCATTCAGAAGCAAGACTGGCGAAAATAATCATCATTGAAAAATTGAAAACTAAATCATTTAGCAACCATTATGTAAAGCCAGCCAAATTAAATTAACTCTTTCGCTGCGGTCGTCGCTTTTATGCACAGCACGCCAGGTGCCTTGCTCCGCGGAAGTCACATTATTCCGAGTTCATACTTCCACTCGCTGTGGGCGTTGCATTTCTGAAGTACGTCGCTTTTAGTAGCCTTCTGACATCTGCTGATAGCATTTTGAACTATTTGAACTTGTAATTTTGTTTTTATCTATATCATGTCGCTAAATACGCCTCCGTTTAGAATTCTTTGACATACGAGCATTGAGTGCTCTGACATGTCAGTTTCAAATGCATGTTCGAATGTAAACAACATGGCTTCCTCAAGTCGTCAACACTTGTCTGATAATGATGTTACTCAACTGTTATTTGCAGACTCAGAATCAGAAGGTGAATTAAGTTGTGACGAAAATAAGGACAGTTTAATGAGACTTCAAGTGGTGACAGTGATTTTGTAGTGTCTGATGAAGAATTTGTACCACCCCCCTTAACATCATGGAGCAGAGTGCAAAACAGCATTGATCTAGGTGCGGGAATTTCAAAATTTTTCAAATTATCATACCACCACGGACTACAGAATGGTTTTCCACTGCAAGGAATGACTTTTGTAAGTTTTCTCTCATACATAATGCAGTGTAATTGTGAAAACTATTTTTTTATAAAAAATATATATTTTCAAATTTAATTACGCAGCCAAGGGATATTGTGTGCCAGAGAATTCCGCAGCAAAAGAGTTAATACCACACAAACCATTTAGTGGCTGTCACCAACACCAACACAAATCATACTGCCGCTTTTCAGAATGCTCTAGAATTGAAAACACCAGCAATGGTCATAGTCTCTCAAAGTGAACCAATGTTTTTAAAAATATAGCCAAAATTACAAATTTGGATCTTTTTGAAGCAAGATCTAATGATGTTATGAAGCAAATTCAAGACTTTAATGATCCTTGCTTATTTATAAATGTTGATTCAAAAGAGTAAACCACAAATCACTTACCATGCTATTTTGTTAATACTAAAGACAGCCAGCCATCATCAAATCATTCTAATCTCCTGTGGCTTTGCCTTCCTTGGTCACCACGTTCACACTCTCATAGAAAACCTGAGGGAACAAAAACAAAAATTTACCAACAATACCTCAAAACATTGCATCTACAGCAGTCTCTGCAAATAAGTAAGTTTCTCAGGTGTTGGTTTACTTTCTTCAATCTCCATTCAGAAGCAAGACTGGCGAAAATAATCATCATTGAAAAATTGAAAACTAAAACAGTTAGAAACCCTTATGTAAAATCACCCAAATAAAATTAATACCACACAGGCTATTTACTTGGTGTCACTAACAACAACAAATATAATACTGCTGTTCCACACAATGATCTAGAATTGAAAACAGACAAACAGTGACAGTCTCTCATAGTGAACCAATGTTTTGAAAAATAAAGCAAAAATTACATACAGTCAACTCTCGATTCTACGACCCCGGGTATAACGACCCCCTCGAAGTAACGACCCTTTTCCCGGGAACCGTGAAAAATTTAGAAAAAAGTTGAAAATTTTGGAAAAAAAAGTTGAAAAATTGAAGGAAATCGGCCGAAAAATGCGTTTCCCCCCCCCCCCCAAATCATTCCCTTCACGAGCGCTCTACCGCTCACAATTGGGTCTGAACTAAAAATAGACACCACCACACCATGCTTGAGTGATATCCAATAGCACTTGACCTCTGCCCCCCCCCTCAAGAGCACCAATGTTTCCCCCCCACCCGACCGCCGCTACCCAACGTGCCAGGCTTGTTTTGCCATGCTTTCTCTTGGATACGCGAGAAGAGAAGATGGAATGTGCTTGGATGTTATTTTAAATCGACCTTGACTTGTTTCCTTGTCGTAAGAGCTGCTGAAAACTCGCAGGTGAGGAGGGGGGGAGCAGCCCGAAATGACTGCTGGACTTGCAGTCTTTGCCAATGTGTATGGCAGGTCAAGCTCTTTCATCGATAAATACACCACCTTGAGAGATAAGATCGCAGGAATGTTCGAAAATACAGATGCGTGGCGCCTGGAAGTCTGGCCCATCTGTCCAGCTCTGACCTAGAGTTCAGCAGGTTCCCGTGAGTGAGCAACTTTTGGCCTTGTAGCCGACAACTTCCGGTAACCGCTTTCATTCAAAACGTGTTCTTTGTTCCCTGCAACACTTCATAAAAAAGCGAAACTGTTAGAGATAATCAAAGCCACATAGGCAAACTAAAGATCGTCAACCCGCTTAATGCGTTGTCATCCAGGTTTCCACAAAAGTTTACTTCGATCTTACGTGCATCATAACTCCCGTTTCCCCACTTCATACGTTTTCCTAATTGTGTCGTAATATCTGCTATCTGCCAAAAAAGTGTTAAGTTGGCTGACTGACTTCTCCCCTTTTTCCTATCAGCAAAGGGGGGAGGGGCGATTTTCTTGCTCGCGTGCGCACACGGGCTGATTACAGGCGAGGGTGGAAGTGGACCCACCCCTCTTTCTTTAACGTCTAAAATGGGGCAACCAGTTCTGGATATATTCTTGAAAACGAACAAAAACAGAATAAAAAAAATTAACCCTCCTCCCTTTTCCCAGCTTATTCTCCGCCACTGGTGTGCACGGTACCTCCCCCCTTTTCCCAGCTTATTCTCCGCCACTAGTGTGCACGGCAATGTTGATAATTGCAGAATTCAGGTCTTTTTTTATGCTGTTGTCTGCATAGGAAATATTACCCGTATTATTGTCTGTTGCATGGTAAAACGTAAAGCAAGGGACATTTCTTTCTTCTTTACACTACTGTTAAAAGTTCAGTCTTCGACAGTTGCGTTATCTTTAAAATACTGCGACTTTTCTCTTCCGCCACCTGTTGCTCGAACTTCCAGCAGGTCTCCTTGTTTTTACGATGCAGCTGGCGCCAGTGTTTTGTCTAGCGTCCGCAAAGCTCTTGCTTGCCGATAACAGCAATGACTCATCCAGCGCGAAGAAAAATGTTATTGTTTTGAATCTCGCAAAGCTGTTTTCATTTGACGATAACGAAATTCGAAAGGAAAACAAGAGTTAAAACAACTTCATGTTCTGCGCCTTCTGATAAGCACATCCGCTTTTCTTCAGAACCATTCATGTGAAGAAAAAAAAGTGCTCAATGTAGGAATGGTCGCTGAGATCGATTAGAAAGACATTATTCAAGGGGAAAACTTTTGGAGGAGTGGGTGTTTGACATCGGGAATACTCCTAAATCCAACATTAAATCATCGATTAACGTGAGAGTAAATAACGATCTACCATTTTGACATGTAAAAGTGCGCAGTTTCATAAAGCTTGTTTTCAGTTCATTTTATGCTGATGGGCTAATCGAGACTAAATATACAGTTTAAAGCGAAATTCAATTCCAAACCTAAATGACTTTCGACTGGGACGCTGCTGTTTAATGACGTGTCCTAGAATACGCATTGGGTGAAGACAAATCGCAAGTTGCGCGTTTCCTTTTTCACACTGGATTACAATGCAAGTCAAAGAAGGAGTTTGGACTGCTCCCTTGAATGGGGAAAGGGGGGAGGGTGAATGGGGTTGGTTGAAGCAAAGAAAACGTGTTTTTTTTTTGCGATGTATTTTACACAGCCGAACCAGAACGAAAATTACAGCCCCGCCTTTTTTTTTGTCTGGTGCCTAGAAAGGTTGTGTTGTTTCTCCCGAGAGATCTAATCTTACCAGTTAATCTTGTAACAGACAATGCTCCACTAGACACGTATAAAATCCAACATTCATTCTCTCCGATTATCTCCCGACTTTTGCTGGCGCCAGTGTAACTGGTGTCAAGATTCTTCGAGTTTCGCTTGCAATAAGCGAGATTGTTTTCCTTTCCATAGGTCTCGGTGCAAACGGCTTTCTCATGAACTATAATTGTAAGAATTTCCTGGAAAAGCAACGACTGTGCACAATTGAAAGAAAGTAACATTATTTTTTGTGAAAACGTTTTCATGTTCTATTTTCCTTTTCACAACACGCGTCCTGTGCATAACAGGTTGTATAACTACCAGGATAAATGTTTTTTTCCATCTCCTATGCATCTTTGTGTCCGTTTGAGCTCCGTTTAAGCAGAAAATTGGGGCAAATTCCAATAACGACCCCTTCGAAATAACGACCCTTTTCCCGGGAACTGTGAAAGGTCGTTGAATCAAGAGTTGACTGTATTTGGATTTTTGTAAATCAAGATCAAATAATGTTATGATGCAAATTCAATGATCGTTGTTAGTTTATAAATGTTGATTCAAAAGAGTAAACCACATATCACTTACCATGCCATTTTTTGAACACCGAGGACAGCCTGCCATCATCTGATATACTCCTGCTGTTTTGCCTTCTTTGGTTATCACGTTCACACTTGCATAGAAAACCTGAGGGAACAAAAACAAATATTTACCAACAATCCTTCAAAACATTGCATCTACAGCAGTCTGTGCAACAAATAAGTTTCTCAGATGTTGGTTTACTTTCTTCAATCTTCATTCAGAAGCAAGACTGGCAAAAATAATCATCATTGAAAAATTGAAAACCAATGTCTTGAAAAAATAAAGCAAAAATTACAAATTTGGAATTGTTGGAATCAAGATCAAATAACATTATGAAGCAAATTCAAGACTTTAAGGATTCTTGCTTGTTTATAAATGTTGATTCAAAAGAGTAAAGCACAAATCACTTACCATGTCATATTGTGAACACCAAAGACAGACAGCCATCATCTGATAATTTTCCTGCTCTTTTGCCTTCTTTGGTTATCACGTTCACACTCACATAGAAAACCTGAGGGAACAAAAACAAATTTTTACCAACAATCCTTCAAAACATTGCATCTACAGCAGTCTGTCCAACAAAGTTAGTTTCTCAGATGTTGGTTTACTTTCTTCAATCTCCATTCAGAAGCAAGACTGGCGAAAATAATCATCATTGAAAAATTGAAAACTAAATCATTTAGCAACCATTATGTAAAGCCACCCAAATTAAATTAACTCTTTCGCTGCGGTCATCGCTTTTATGCACAGCACGCCAGGTGCCTTGCTCCGCGGAAGTCACATTATTCCGAGTTCATACTTCCACTCGCTGTGGGCATTGCATTTCTGAAGTACGTCGCTTTTAGTAGCCCTCTGACATCTGCTGATAGTATTTTGAACTATTTGAAGTTGTAGTTTTCTTTTTATCCGTATCATGTCGCTAAATACGCCTGCGTTTAGAATTCTTTGACATACGAGCGTTGAGTGCTCTGACATGTCAGTTTCAAATGCATGTTCGAATGTAAACAACATGGCTTCGTCAAGTCGTCAACACTTGTCTGATAATGATGTTACTCAACTGTTATTTGCCGTCTCAGAATCAGAAGGTGAATTAAGTTGTGACGAAAATAAGGACAGTTAAATGAGACTTCAAGTGGTGACAGTGATTTTGTAGTGTCTGATGAAGAATTTGTACCACCCCCCTTAACATCATGGAGCAGAGTGCAAAACAGCATTGATCTAGGTGCGGGAATTTCAAAAATTTTCAAATTATCATACCACCACGAACTACAGAATGGTTTTCCACTGCAAGGAATGACTTTTGTAAGTTTTCTCTCATACATAATGCAGTGTAATTGTGAAAACTATTTTTTTTTTAAAAATATATATTTTCAAATTTCATTACGCAGCCAAGGGATATTGTGTGCCAGAAAATTCCGCAGCAAAAGAGTTAATACCACACAAACCATTTAGTGGCTGTCACCAACACCAACACAAATCATACTGCCGCTTTTCAGAATGCTCTAGAATTGAAAACACCAGCAATGGTCATAGTCTCTCAAAGTGAACCAATGTTTTTAAAAATATAGCCAAAATTACAAATTTGGATCTTTTTGAAGCAAGATCTAAAGATGTTATGAAGCAAATTCAAGACTTTAATGATCCTTGCTTATTTATAAATGTTGATTCAAAAGAGTAAACCAAAAATCACTTACCATGTCATATTGTGAACACCAAAGACAGACAGACATCATCTGATAATTCTCCTGCTGTGTTGACTTCTTGGTCATCTCGTTCACACTGGCATAGAAAACCTGAGGGAACAAAAACAAATATTTACCAACAATCCTTCAAAACATTGCATCTACAGCAGTCTGTGCAACAAATAAGTTTCTCAGATGTTGGTTCACTTTCTTCAATCTTCATTCAGAAGCAAGACTGGCAACAATAATCATCATTGAAAAATTGAAAACCAATGTCTTGAAAAAATAAAGCAAAAATTGCAAATTTGGAATTGTTGGAATCAAGATCAAATAACATTATGAAGCAAATTGAAGACTTTAAGGATTCTTGCTTGTTTATAAATGTTGATTCAAAAGAGTAAAGCACAAATCACTTACCATTTCATATTGTGAACACCAAAGACAGACAGACATCATCTGATAATTCTCCTGCTGTGTTGACTTCTTGGTCATCTCGTTCACACTGGCATAGAAAACCTGAGGGAACAAAAACAAATATTTACCAACAATCCTTCAAAACATTGCATTTACAGCAATCTCTGCAAATAAATAAGTTTCTCAGGTGTTGGTTTACTTTCTTCAATCTCCATTCAGAAGCAAGACTGGCGAAAATAATCATCATTGAAAAATTGAAAACTAAAACAGTTAGAAACTTTTATGTAAAAACACCCAAATGAAATTAATACCACAAAGACTATTTACTTGCTGTCACTAACAACAACACAAATAATACTGCTGTTCCACACAACGTTCTAGAATTGAAAACAGTGACAGTCTCTCATAGTGAACCAATGTTTTGAAAAACAAAGCAAAAATTACATATTTGGATTTTTTTTAAATCAAGATCAAATAATGTTAGGATGCAAATTCAATGATCGTTGTTTGTTTATAAATGTTGATTCAAAAGAGTAAACCACATATCACTTACCATGCCATTTTTTGAACACCGAGGACAGCCTGCCATCATCTGATATACTCCTGCTGTTTTGCCTTCTTTGGTTATCACGTTCACACTTGCATAGAAAACCTGAGGGAACAAAAACAAATATTTACCAACAATCCTTCAAAACATTGCATCTACAGCAGTCTGTGCAACAAATAAGTTTCTCAGATGTTGGTTTACTTTCTTGAATCTTCATTCAGAAGCAAGACTGGCAAAAATAATCATCATTGAAAAATTGAAACCAATGTCTTGAAAAAATAAAGTAAAAATTACAAATTCGGAATTGTTGGAATCAAGATCAAATAACATTATGAAGCAAATTCAAGACTTTAAGGATTCTTGCTTGTTTATAAATGTTGATTCAAAAGAGTAAAGCACAAATCACTTACCATGTAATATTCTGAACACCAAAGACAGACAGCCATCATCTGATAATTTTCATGCTCTTTTGCCTTCTTTGGTTATCCTGTTCACACTGGCATAGAAAACCTGAGGGAACAAAAACAAATTTTTACCAACAATCCTTCAAAACATTACATCTACAGCAGTCTGTCCAACAAAGTTAGTTTCTCAGATGTTGGATTACTTTCTTCAATATCCATTCAGAAGCAAGACTGGCGAAAATAATCATCATTGAAAAATTGAAAACTAAATCATTTAGCAACCATTATGTAAAGCCACCCAAATTAAATTAACTCTTTCGCTGCGGTCGTCGCTTTTATGCACAGCACGCCAGGTGCCTTGCTCCGCGGAAGTCACATTATTCAAGTTCATACTTCCACTCGCTGTGGGCGTTGCATTTCTGAAGTACGTCGCTTTTAGTAGCCATCTGACATCTGCTGATAGCATTTTGAACTATTTGAACTTGTAATTTTGTTTTTATCCGTATCATGTCGCTAAATACGCCTCCGTTTAGAATTCTTTGACATACGAGCGTTGAGTGCTCTGACATGTCAGTTTCAAATGCATGTTCGAATGTAAACAACATGGCTTCCTCAAGTCGTCAACACTTGTCTGATAATGATGTTACTCAACTGTTATTTGCCGACTCAGAATCAGAAGGTGAATTAAGTTGTGACGAAAATAAGGACAGTTTAATGAGATTTCAAGTGGTGACAGTGATTTTGTAGTGTCTGATGAAGAATTTGTACCACCCCCCTTAACATCATGGAGCAGAGTGCAAAACAGCATTGATCTAGGTGCGGGAATTTCAAAATTTTTCAAATTATCATACCACCACGGACTACAGAATGGTTTTCCACTGCAAGGAATGACTTTTGTAAGTTTTCTCTCATACATAATGCAGTGTAATTGTGAAAACTATTTTTTTATAAAAAAATATATATTTTCAAATTTAATTACGCAGCCAAGGGATATTGTGTGCCAGAGAATTCCGCAGCAAAAGAGTTAATACCACACAAACCATTTAGTGGCTGTCACCAACACCAACACAAATCATACTGCCGCTTTTCAGAATGCTCTAGAATTGAAAACACCAGCAATGGTCATAGTCTCTCAAAGTGAACCAATGTTTTTAAAAACATAGCCAAAATTACAAATTTGGATCTTTTTGAAGCAAGATCTAATGATGTTATGAAGCAAATTCAAGACTTTAATGATCCTTGCTTATTTATAAATGTTGATTCAAAAGAGTAAACCACAAATCACTTACCATGTCATATTGTGAACACCAAAGACAGACAGCCATCATCTGATAATTCTCCTGCTGTGTTGACTTCTTGGTCATCTCGTTCACACTGGCATAGAAAACCTGAGGGAACAAAAACAAAAATTTACCAACAATCCTTCAAATCATTCCATTTACAGCAGTCCGTGCAACAAAGTTTGTTTCTCAGATGTTGGTTTACTTTCTTCAATCTCCATTCAGAAGCAAGACTGGCGAAAATAATCATCATTGAAAAATAGAGAACTAAAAGAGTTAGCAACCATTATGTAAATCTAACCAAATTAATTTAATACCACTCAGCTATTTAGGGGCTGTCACTAAAACCAACGCAAATCATACTGCCATTCTTCAGAATGTTCTAGAATTGAAAAAAACAGCAATGGTTACAGTCTCTCACAGTGAACCAATGTTTTTAAAAATATAGCCAAATTTACAAATTTGGATCTTTTTGAAGCAAGATCTAATGATGTTATGAAGCAAATTCAAGACTTTAATGATCCTTGCTTATTTATAAATGTTGATTCAAAAGAGTAAACCACAAATCACTTACCATGCTATTTTGTTAATACTAAAGACAGCCAGCCATCATCAAATCATTCTAATCTCCTGTGGCTTTGCCTTCCTTGGTCACCAAGTTCACACTCTCATAGAAAACCTGAGGGAACAAAAACAAAAATTTACCAACAATACCTCAAAACATTGCATCTACAGCAGTCTCTGCAAATAAGTAAGTTTCTCAGGTGTTGGTTTACTTTCTTCAATCTCCATTCAGAAGCAATACTGGCGAAAATAATCATCATTGAAAAATTGAAAACTAAAACAGTTAGAAACCCTTATGTAAAATCACCCAAATAAAATTAATACCACACAGGCTATTTACTTGCTGTCACTAACAACAACAAATATAATACTGCTGTTCCACACAATGCTCTAGAATTGAAAACAGACAAACAGTGACAGTCTCTCATAGTGAACCAATGTTTTGAAAAATAAAGCAAAAATTACATATTTGGATTTTTTTAAATCAAGATCAAATAATGTTATGATGCAAATTCAATGATCGTTGTTAGTTTATAAATGTTGATTCAAAAGAGTAAACCACATATCACTTACCATGCCATTTTTTGAACACCGAGGACAGCCTGCCATCATCTGATATACTCCTGCTGTTTTGCCTTCTTTGGTTATCACGTTCACACTTGCATAGAAAACCTGAGGGAACAAAAACAAATATTTACCAACAATCCTTCAAAACATTGCATCTACAGCAGTCTGTGCAACAAATAAGTTTCTCAGATGTTGGTTTACTTTCTTCAATCTTCATTCAGAAGCAAGACTGGCAAAAATAATCATCATTGAAAAATTGAAAACCAATGTCTTGAAAAAATAAAGCAAAAATTACAAATTTGGAATTGTTGGAATCAAGATCAAATAACATTATGAAGCAAATTCAAGACTTTAAGGATTCTTGCTTGTTTATAAATGTTGATTCAAAAGAGTAAAGCACAAATCACTGACCATGTCATATTGTGAACACCAAAGACAGACAGCCATCATCTGATAATTTTCCTGCTCTTTTGCCTTCTTTGGTTATCACGTTCACACTCACATAGAAAACCTGAGGGAACAAAAACAAATTTTTACCAACAATCCTTCAAAACATTGCATCTACAGCAGTCTGTCCAACAAAGTTAGTTTCTCAGATGTTGGTTTACTTTCTTCAATCTCCATTCAGAAGCAAGACTGGCGAAAATAATCATCATTGAAAAATTGAAAACTAAATCATTTAGCAACCATTATGTAAAGCCACCCAAATTAAATTAACTCTTTCGCTGCGGTCATCGCTTTTATGCACAGCACGCCAGGTGCCTTGCTCCGCGGAAGTCACATTATTCCGAGTTCATACTTCCACTCGCTGTGGGCATTGCATTTCTGAAGTACGTCGCTTTTAGTAGCCCTCTGACATCTGCTGATAGTATTTTGAACTATTTGAAGTTGTAGTTTTCTTTTTATCCGTATCATGTCGCTAAATACGCCTGCGTTTAGAATTCTTTGACATACGAGCGTTGAGTGCTCTGACATATCAGTTTCAAATGCATGTTCGAATGTAAACAACATGGCTTCGTCAAGTCGTCAACACTTGTCTGATAATGATGTTACTCAACTGTTATTTGCCGTCTCAGAATCAGAAGGTGAATTAAGTTGTGACGAAAATAAGGACAGTTAAATGAGACTTCAAGTGGTGACAGTGATTTTGTAGTGTCTGATGAAGAATTTGTACCACCCCCCTTAACATCATGGAGCAGAGTGCAAAACAGCATTGATCTAGGTGCGGGAATTTCAAAAATTTTCAAATTATCATACCACCACGAACTACAGAATGGTTTTCCACTGCAAGGAATGACTTTTGTAAGTTTTCTCTCATACATAATGCAGTGTAATTGTGAAAACTATTTTTTTTTAAAAATATATATTTTCAAATTTCATTACGCAGCCAAGGGATATTGTGTGCCAGAAAATTCCGCAGCAAAAGAGTTAATACCACACAAACCATTTAGTGGCTGTCACCAACACCAACACAAATCATACTGCCGCTTTTCAGAATGCTCTAGAATTGAAAACACCAGCAATGGTCATAGTCTCTCAAAGTGAACCAATGTTTTTAAAAATATAGCCAAAATTACAAATTTGGATCTTTTTGAAGCAAGATCTAAAGATGTTATGAAGCAAATTCAAGACTTTAATGATCCTTGCTTATTTATAAATGTTGATTCAAAAGAGTAAACCAAAAATGACTTACCATGTCATATTGTGAACACCAAAGACAGACAGACATCATCTGATAATTCTCCTGCTGTGTTGACTTCTTGGTCATCTCGTTCACACTGGCATAGAAAACCTGAGGGAACAAAAACAAATATTTACCAACAATCCTTCAAAACATTGCATCTACAGCAGTCTGTGCAACAAATAAGTTTCTCAGATGTTGGTTCACTTTCTTCAATCTTCATTCAGAAGCAAGACTGGCAACAATAATCATCATTGAAAAATTGAAAACCAATGTCTTGAAAAAATAAAGCAAAAATTGCAAATTTGGAATTGTTGGAATCAAGATCAAATAACATTATGAAGCAAATTGAAGACTTTAAGGATTCTTGCTTGTTTATAAATGTTGATTCAAAAGAGTAAAGCACAAATCACTTACCATGTCATATTGTGAACACCAAAGACAGACAGACATCATCTGATAATTCTCCTGCTGTGTTGACTTCTTGGTCATCTCGTTCACACTGGCATAGAAAACCTGAGGGAACAAAAACAAATATTTACCAACAATCCTTCAAAACATTGCATTTACAGCAATCTCTGCAAATAAATAAGTTTCTCAGGTGTTGGTTTACTTTCTTCAATCTCCATTCAGAAGCAAGACTGGCGAAAATAATCATCATTGAAAAATTGAAAACTAAAACAGTTAGAAACTTTTATGTAAAAACACCCAAATGAAATTAATACCACACAGACTATTTACTTGCTGTCACTAACAACAACACAAATAATACTGCTGTTCCACACAATGTTCTAGAATTGAAAACAGTGACAGTCTCTCATAGTGAACCAATGTTTTGAAAAACAAAGCAAAAATTACAAATTTGTATTTTTTTTAAATCAAGATCAAATAATGTTAGGATGCAAATTCAATGATCGTTGTTTGTTTATAAATGTTGATTCAAAAGAGTAAACCACATACACTTACCATGCCATTTTTTGAACACCGAGGACAGCCTGCCATCATCTGATATACTCCTGCTGTTTTGCCTTCTTTGGTTATCCCGTTCACACTTGCATAGAAAACCTGAGGGAACAAAAACAAATATTTACCAACAATCCTTCAAAACATTGCATCTACAGCAGTCTGTGCAACAAATAAGTTTCTCAGATGTTGGTTTACTTTCTTGAATCTTCATTCAGAAGCAAGACTGGCAAAAATAATCATCATTGAAAAATTGAAACCAATGTCTTGAAAAAATAAAGTAAAAATTACAAATTCGGAATTGTTGGAATCAAGATCAAATAACATTATGAAGCAAATTCAAGACTTTAAGGATTCTTGCTTGTTTATAAATGTTGATTCAAAAGAGTAAAGCACAAATCACTTACCATGTAATATTCTGAACACCAAAGACAGACAGCCATCATCTGATAATTTTCATGCTCTTTTGCCTTCTTTGGTTATCCCGTTCACACTGGCATAGAAAACCTGAGGGAACAAAAACAAATTTTTACCAACAATCCTTCAAAACATTACATCTACAGCAGTCTGTCCAACAAAGTTAGTTTCTCAGATGTTGGATTACTTTCTTCAATATCCATTCAGAAGCAAGACTGGCGAAAATAATCATCATTGAAAAATTGAAAACTAAATCATTTAGCAACCATTATGTAAAGCCACCCAAATTAAATTAACTCTTTCGCTGCGGTCGTCGCTTTTATGCACAGCACGCCAGGTGCCTTGCTCCGCGGAAGTCACATTATTCAAGTTCATACTTCCACTCGCTGTGGGCGTTGCATTTCTGAAGTACGTCGCTTTTAGTAGCCTTCTGACATCTGCTGATAGCATTTTGAACTATTTGAACTTGTAATTTTGTTTTTATCCGTATCATGTCGCTAAATACGCCTCCGTTTAGAATTCTTTGACATACGAGCGTTGAGTGCTCTGACATGTCAGTTTCAAATGCATGTTCGAATGTAAACAACATGGCTTCCTCAAGTCGTCAACACTTGTCTGATAATGATGTTACTCAACTGTTATTTGCCGACTCAGAATCAGAAGGTGAATTAAGTTGTGACGAAAATAAGGACAGTTTAATGAGATTTCAAGTGGTGACAGTGATTTTGTAGTGTCTGATGAAGAATTTGTACCACCCCCCTTAACATCATGGAGCAGAGTGCAAAACAGCATTGATCTAGGTGCGGGAATTTCAAAATTTTTCAAATTATCATACCACCACGGACTACAGAATGGTTTTCCACTGCAAGGAATGACTTTTGTAAGTTTTCTCTCATACATAATGCAGTGTAATTGTGAAAACTATTTTTTTATAAAAAAATATATATTTTCAAATTTAATTACGCAGCCAAGGGATATTGTGTGCCAGAGAATTCCGCAGCAAAAGAGTTAATACCACACAAACCATTTAGTGGCTGTCACCAACACCAACACAAATCATACTGCCGCTTTTCAGAATGCTCTAGAATTGAAAACACCAGCAATGGTCATAGTCTCTCAAAGTGAACCAATGTTTTTAAAAACATAGCCAAAATTACAAATTTGGATCTTTTTGAAGCAAGATCTAATGATGTTATGAAGCAAATTCAAGACTTTAATGATCCTTGCTTATTTATAAATGTTGATTCAAAAGAGTAAACCACAAATCACTTACCATGTCATATTGTGAACACCAAAGACAGACAGCCATCATCTGATAATTCTCCTGCTGTGTTGACTTCTTGGTCATCTCGTTCACACTGGCATAGAAAACCTGAGGGAACAAAAACAAAAATTTACCAACAATCCTTCAAATCATTCCATTTACAGCAGTCCGTGCAACAAAGTTTGTTTCTCAGATGTTGGTTTACTTTCTTCAATCTCCATTCAGAAGCAAGACTGGCGAAAATAATCATCATTGAAAAATAGAGAACTAAAAGAGTTAGCAACCATTATGTAAATCTAACCAAATTAATTTAATACCACTCAGCTATTTAGGGGCTGTCACTAAAACCAACGCAAATCATACTGCCATTCTTCAGAATGTTCTAGAATTGAAAAAAACAGCAATGGTTACAGTCTCTCACAGTGAACCAATGTTTTTAAAAATATAGCCAAATTTACAAATTTGGATCTTTTTGAAGCAAGATCTAATGATGTTATGAAGCAAATTCAAGACTTTAATGATCCTTGCTTATTTATAAATGTTGATTCAAAAGAGTAAACCACAAATCACTTACCATGCTATTTTGTTAATACTAAAGACAGCCAGCCATCATCAAATCATTCTAATCTCCTGTGGCTTTGCCTTCCTTGGTCACCAAGTTCACACTCTCATAGAAAACCTGAGGGAACAAAAACAAAAATTTACCAACAATACCTCAAAACATTGCATCTACAGCAGTCTCTGCAAATAAGTAAGTTTCTCAGGTGTTGGTTTACTTTCTTCAATCTCCATTCAGAAGCAATACTGGCGAAAATAATCATCATTGAAAAATTGAAAACTAAAACAGTTAGAAACCCTTATGTAAAATCACCCAAATAAAATTAATACCACACAGGCTATTTACTTGCTGTCACTAACAACAACAAATATAATACTGCTGTTCCACACAATGCTCTAGAATTGAAAACAGACAAACAGTGACAGTCTCTCATAGTGAACCAATGTTTTGAAAAATAAAGCAAAAATTACATATTTGGATTTTTTTAAATCAAGATCAAATAATGTTATGATGCAAATTCAATGATCGTTGTTAGTTTATAAATGTTGATTCAAAAGAGTAAACCACATATCACTTACCATGCCATTTTTTGAACACCGAGGACAGCCTGCCATCATCTGATATACTCCTGCTGTTTTGCCTTCTTTGGTTATCACGTTCACACTTGCATAGAAAACCTGAGGGAACAAAAACAAATATTTACCAACAATCCTTCAAAACATTGCATCTACAGCAGTCTGTGCAACAAATAAGTTTCTCAGATGTTGGTTTACTTTCTTCAATCTTCATTCAGAAGCAAGACTGGCAAAAATAATCATCATTGAAAAATTGAAAACCAATGTCTTGAAAAAATAAAGCAAAAATTACAAATTTGGAATTGTTGGAATCAAGATCAAATAACATTATGAAGCAAATTCAAGACTTTAAGGATTCTTGCTTGTTTATAAATGTTGATTCAAAAGAGTAAAGCACAAATCACTGACCATGTCATATTGTGAACACCAAAGACAGACAGCCATCATCTGATAATTTTCCTGCTCTTTTGCCTTCTTTGGTTATCACGTTCACACTCACATAGAAAACCTGAGGGAACAAAAACAAATTTTTACCAACAATCCTTCAAAACATTGCATCTACAGCAGTCTGTCCAACAAAGTTAGTTTCTCAGATGTTGGTTTACTTTCTTCAATCTCCATTCAGAAGCAAGACTGGCGAAAATAATCATCATTGAAAAATTGAAAACTAAATCATTTAGCAACCATTATGTAAAGCCACCCAAATTAAATTAACTCTTTCGCTGCGGTCGTCGTTTTTATGCACAGCACGCCAGGTGCCTTGCTCCGCGGAAGTCACATTATTCCGAGTTCATACTTCCACTCACTGTGGGCATTGCATTTCTGAAGTACGTCGCTTTTAGTAGCCTTCTGACATCTGCTGATAGTATTTTGAACTATTTGAACTTGTAGTTTTCTTTTTATCCGTATCATGTCGCTAAATACGCCTCCGTTTAGAATTCTTTGACATACGAGCGTTGAGTGCTCTGACATGTCAGTTTCAAATGCATGTTCGAATGTAAACAACATGGCTTCGTCAAGTCGTCAACACTTGTCTGATAATGATGTTACTCAACTGTTATTTGCCGTCTCAGAATCAGAAGGTGAATTAAGTTGTGACGAAAATAAGGACAGTTTAATGAGATTTCAAGTGGTGACAGTGATTTTGTAGTGTCTGATGAAGAATTTGTACCACCCCCCTTAACATCATGGAGCAGAATGCAAAACAGCATTGATCTAGGTGCGGGAATTTCAAAATTTTTCAAATTATCATACCACCACGGACTACAGAATGGTTTTCCACTGCAAGGAATGACTTTTGTAAGTTTTCTCTCATACATAATGCAGTGTAATTGTGAAAACTATTTTTTTATAAAAAAATATATATTTTCAAATTTAATTACGCAGCCAAGGGATATTGTGTGCCAGAGAATTCCGCAGCAAAAGAGTTAATACCACACAAACCATTTAGTGGCTGTCACCAACACCAACACAAATCATACTGCCGCTTTTCAGAATGCTCTAGAATTGAAAACACCAGCAATGGTCATAGTCTCTCAAAGTGAACCAATGTTTTTAAAAACATAGCCAAAATTACAAATTTGGATCTTTTTGAAGCAAGATCTAATGATGTTATGAAGCAAATTCAAGACTTTAATGATCCTTGCTTATTTATAAATGTTGATTCAAAAGAGTAAACCACAAATCACTTACCATGTCATATTGTGAACACCAAAGACAGACAGCCATCATCTGATAATTCTCCTGCTGTGTTGACTTCTTGGTCATCTCGTTCACACTGGCATAGAAAACCTGAGGGAACAAAAACAAAAATTTACCAACAATCCTTCAAATCATTCCATTTACAGCAGTCCGTGCAACAAAGTTTGTTTCTCAGATGTTGGTTTACTTTCTTCAATCTCCATTCAGAAGCAAGACTGGCGAAAATAATCATCATTGAAAAATAGAGAACTAAAAGAGTTAGCAACCATTATGTAAATCTAACCAAATTAATTTAATACCACTCAGCTATTTAGGGGCTGTCACTAAAACCAACGCAAATCATACTGCCATTCTTCAGAATGTTCTAGAATTGAAAAAAACAGCAATGGTTACAGTCTCTCACAGTGAACCAATGTTTTTAAAAATATAGCCAAATTTACAAATTTGGATCTTTTTGAAGCAAGATCTAATGATGTTATGAAGCAAATTCAAGACTTTAATGATCCTTGCTTATTTATAAATGTTGATTCAAAAGAGTAAACCACAAATCACTTACCATGCTATTTTGTTAATACTAAAGACAGCCAGCCATCATCAAATCATTCTAATCTCCTGTGGCTTTGCCTTCCTTGGTCACCAAGTTCACACTCTCATAGAAAACCTGAGGGAACAAAAACAAAAATTTACCAACAATACCTCAAAACATTGCATCTACAGCAGTCTCTGCAAATAAGTAAGTTTCTCAGGTGTTGGTTTACTTTCTTCAATCTCCATTCAGAAGCAATACTGGCGAAAATAATCATCATTGAAAAATTGAAAACTAAAACAGTTAGAAACCCTTATGTAAAATCACCCAAATAAAATTAATACCACACAGGCTATTTACTTGCTGTCACTAACAACAACAAATATAATACTGCTGTTCCACACAATGCTCTAGAATTGAAAACAGACAAACAGTGACAGTCTCTCATAGTGAACCAATGTTTTGAAAAATAAAGCAAAAATTACATATTTGGATTTTTTTAAATCAAGATCAAATAATGTTATGATGCAAATTCAATGATCGTTGTTAGTTTATAAATGTTGATTCAAAAGAGTAAACCACATATCACTTACCATGCCATTTTTTGAACACCGAGGACAGCCTGCCATCATCTGATATACTCCTGCTGTTTTGCCTTCTTTGGTTATCACGTTCACACTTGCATAGAAAACCTGAGGGAACAAAAACAAATATTTACCAACAATCCTTCAAAACATTGCATCTACAGCAGTCTGTGCAACAAATAAGTTTCTCAGATGTTGGTTTACTTTCTTCAATCTTCATTCAGAAGCAAGACTGGCAAAAATAATCATCATTGAAAAATTGAAAACCAATGTCTTGAAAAAATAAAGCAAAAATTACAAATTTGGAATTGTTGGAATCAAGATCAAATAACATTATGAAGCAAATTCAAGACTTTAAGGATTCTTGCTTGTTTATAAATGTTGATTCAAAAGAGTAAAGCACAAATCACTGACCATGTCATATTGTGAACACCAAAGACAGACAGCCATCATCTGATAATTTTCCTGCTCTTTTGCCTTCTTTGGTTATCACGTTCACACTCACATAGAAAACCTGAGGGAACAAAAACAAATTTTTACCAACAATCCTTCAAAACATTGCATCTACAGCAGTCTGTCCAACAAAGTTAGTTTCTCAGATGTTGGTTTACTTTCTTCAATCTCCATTCAGAAGCAAGACTGGCGAAAATAATCATCATTGAAAAATTGAAAACTAAATCATTTAGCAACCATTATGTAAAGCCACCCAAATTAAATTAACTCTTTCGCTGCGGTCATCGCTTTTATGCACAGCACGCCAGGTGCCTTGCTCCGCGGAAGTCACATTATTCCGAGTTCATACTTCCACTCGCTGTGGGCATTGCATTTCTGAAGTACGTCGCTTTTAGTAGCCCTCTGACATCTGCTGATAGTATTTTGAACTATTTGAAGTTGTAGTTTTCTTTTTATCCGTATCATGTCGCTAAATACGCCTGCGTTTAGAATTCTTTGACATACGAGCGTTGAGTGCTCTGACATGTCAGTTTCAAATGCATGTTCGAATGTAAACAACATGGCTTCGTCAAGTCGTCAACACTTGTCTGATAATGATGTTACTCAACTGTTATTTGCCGTCTCAGAATCAGAAGGTGAATTAAGTTGTGACGAAAATAAGGACAGTTAAATGAGACTTCAAGTGGTGACAGTGATTTTGTAGTGTCTGATGAAGAATTTGTACCACCCCCCTTAACATCATGGAGCAGAGTGCAAAACAGCATTGATCTAGGTGCGGGAATTTCAAAAATTTTCAAATTATCATACCACCACGAACTACAGAATGGTTTTCCACTGCAAGGAATGACTTTTGTAAGTTTTCTCTCATACATAATGCAGTGTAATTGTGAAAACTATTTTTTTTTTAAAAATATATATTTTCAAATTTCATTACGCAGCCAAGGGATATTGTGTGCCAGAAAATTCCGCAGCAAAAGAGTTAATACCACACAAACCATTTAGTGGCTGTCACCAACACCAACACAAATCATACTGCCGCTTTTCAGAATGCTCTAGAATTGAAAACACCAGCAATGGTCATAGTCTCTCAAAGTGAACCAATGTTTTTAAAAATATAGCCAAAATTACAAATTTGGATCTTTTTGAAGCAAGATCTAAAGATGTTATGAAGCAAATTCAAGACTTTAATGATCCTTGCTTATTTATAAATGTTGATTCAAAAGAGTAAACCAAAAATCACTTACCATGTCATATTGTGAACACCAAAGACAGACAGACATCATCTGATAATTCTCCTGCTGTGTTGACTTCTTGGTCATCTCGTTCACACTGGCATAGAAAACCTGAGGGAACAAAAACAAATATTTACCAACAATCCTTCAAAACATTGCATCTACAGCAGTCTGTGCAACAAATAAGTTTCTCAGATGTTGGTTCACTTTCTTCAATCTTCATTCAGAAGCAAGACTGGCAACAATAATCATCATTGAAAAATTGAAAACCAATGTCTTGAAAAAATAAAGCAAAAATTGCAAATTTGGAATTGTTGGAATCAAGATCAAATAACATTATGAAGCAAATTGAAGACTTTAAGGATTCTTGCTTGTTTATAAATGTTGATTCAAAAGAGTAAAGCACAAATCACTTACCATGTCATATTGTGAACACCAAAGACAGACAGACATCATCTGATAATTCTCCTGCTGTGTTGACTTCTTGGTCATCTCGTTCACACTGGCATAGAAAACCTGAGGGAACAAAAACAAATATTTACCAACAATCCTTCAAAACATTGCATTTACAGCAATCTCTGCAAATAAATAAGTTTCTCAGGTGTTGGTTTACTTTCTTCAATCTCCATTCAGAAGCAAGACTGGCGAAAATAATCATCATTGAAAAATTGAAAACTAAAACAGTTAGAAACTTTTATGTAAAAACACCCAAATGAAATTAATACCACACAGACTATTTACTTGCTGTCACTAACAACAACACAAATAATACTGCTGTTCCACACAACGTTCTAGAATTGAAAACAGTGACAGTCTCTCATAGTGAACCAATGTTTTGAAAAACAAAGCAAAAATTACATATTTGGATTTTTTTTAAATCAAGATCAAATAATGTTAGGATGCAAATTCAATGATCGTTGTTTGTTTATAAATGTTGATTCAAAAGAGTAAACCACATATCACTTACCATGCCATTTTTTGAACACCGAGGACAGCCTGCCATCATCTGATATACTCCTGCTGTTTTGCCTTCTTTGGTTATCACGTTCACACTTGCATAGAAAACCTGAGGGAACAAAAACAAATATTTACCAACAATCCTTCAAAACATTGCATCTACAGCAGTCTGTGCAACAAATAAGTTTCTCAGATGTTGGTTTACTTTCTTGAATCTTCATTCAGAAGCAAGACTGGCAAAAATAATCATCATTGAAAAATTGAAACCAATGTCTTGAAAAAATAAAGTAAAAATTACAAATTCGGAATTGTTGGAATCAAGATCAAATAACATTATGAAGCAAATTCAAGACTTTAAGGATTCTTGCTTGTTTATAAATGTTGATTCAAAAGAGTAAAGCACAAATCACTTACCATGTAATATTCTGAACACCAAAGACAGACAGCCATCATCTGATAATTTTCATGCTCTTTTGCCTTCTTTGGTTATCCTGTTCACACTGGCATAGAAAACCTGAGGGAACAAAAACAAATTTTTACCAACAATCCTTCAAAACATTACATCTACAGCAGTCTGTCCAACAAAGTTAGTTTCTCAGATGTTGGATTACTTTCTTCAATATCCATTCAGAAGCAAGACTGGCGAAAATAATCATCATTGAAAAATTGAAAACTAAATCATTTAGCAACCATTATGTAAAGCCACCCAAATTAAATTAACTCTTTCGCTGCGGTCGTCGCTTTTATGCACAGCACGCCAGGTGCCTTGCTCCGCGGAAGTCACATTATTCAAGTTCATACTTCCACTCGCTGTGGGCGTTGCATTTCTGAAGTACGTCGCTTTTAGTAGCCATCTGACATCTGCTGATAGCATTTTGAACTATTTGAACTTGTAATTTTGTTTTTATCCGTATCATGTCGCTAAATACGCCTCCGTTTAGAATTCTTTGACATACGAGCGTTGAGTGCTCTGACATGTCAGTTTCAAATGCATGTTCGAATGTAAACAACATGGCTTCCTCAAGTCGTCAACACTTGTCTGATAATGATGTTACTCAACTGTTATTTGCCGACTCAGAATCAGAAGGTGAATTAAGTTGTGACGAAAATAAGGACAGTTTAATGAGATTTCAAGTGGTGACAGTGATTTTGTAGTGTCTGATGAAGAATTTGTACCACCCCCCTTAACATCATGGAGCAGAGTGCAAAACAGCATTGATCTAGGTGCGGGAATTTCAAAATTTTTCAAATTATCATACCACCACGGACTACAGAATGGTTTTCCACTGCAAGGAATGACTTTTGTAAGTTTTCTCTCATACATAATGCAGTGTAATTGTGAAAACTATTTTTTTATAAAAAAATATATATTTTCAAATTTAATTACGCAGCCAAGGGATATTGTGTGCCAGAGAATTCCGCAGCAAAAGAGTTAATACCACACAAACCATTTAGTGGCTGTCACCAACACCAACACAAATCATACTGCCGCTTTTCAGAATGCTCTAGAATTGAAAACACCAGCAATGGTCATAGTCTCTCAAAGTGAACCAATGTTTTTAAAAACATAGCCAAAATTACAAATTTGGATCTTTTTGAAGCAAGATCTAATGATGTTATGAAGCAAATTCAAGACTTTAATGATCCTTGCTTATTTATAAATGTTGATTCAAAAGAGTAAACCACAAATCACTTACCATGTCATATTGTGAACACCAAAGACAGACAGCCATCATCTGATAATTCTCCTGCTGTGTTGACTTCTTGGTCATCTCGTTCACACTGGCATAGAAAACCTGAGGGAACAAAAACAAAAATTTACCAACAATCCTTCAAATCATTCCATTTACAGCAGTCCGTGCAACAAAGTTTGTTTCTCAGATGTTGGTTTACTTTCTTCAATCTCCATTCAGAAGCAAGACTGGCGAAAATAATCATCATTGAAAAATAGAGAACTAAAAGAGTTAGCAACCATTATGTAAATCTAACCAAATTAATTTAATACCACTCAGCTATTTAGGGGCTGTCACTAAAACCAACGCAAATCATACTGCCATTCTTCAGAATGTTCTAGAATTGAAAAAAACAGCAATGGTTACAGTCTCTCACAGTGAACCAATGTTTTTAAAAATATAGCCAAATTTACAAATTTGGATCTTTTTGAAGCAAGATCTAATGATGTTATGAAGCAAATTCAAGACTTTAATGATCCTTGCTTATTTATAAATGTTGATTCAAAAGAGTAAACCACAAATCACTTACCATGCTATTTTGTTAATACTAAAGACAGCCAGCCATCATCAAATCATTCTAATCTCCTGTGGCTTTGCCTTCCTTGGTCACCAAGTTCACACTCTCATAGAAAACCTGAGGGAACAAAAACAAAAATTTACCAACAATACCTCAAAACATTGCATCTACAGCAGTCTCTGCAAATAAGTAAGTTTCTCAGGTGTTGGTTTACTTTCTTCAATCTCCATTCAGAAGCAATACTGGCGAAAATAATCATCATTGAAAAATTGAAAACTAAAACAGTTAGAAACCCTTATGTAAAATCACCCAAATAAAATTAATACCACACAGGCTATTTACTTGCTGTCACTAACAACAACAAATATAATACTGCTGTTCCACACAATGCTCTAGAATTGAAAACAGACAAACAGTGACAGTCTCTCATAGTGAACCAATGTTTTGAAAAATAAAGCAAAAATTACATATTTGGATTTTTTTAAATCAAGATCAAATAATGTTATGATGCAAATTCAATGATCGTTGTTAGTTTATAAATGTTGATTCAAAAGAGTAAACCACATATCACTTACCATGCCATTTTTTGAACACCGAGGACAGCCTGCCATCATCTGATATACTCCTGCTGTTTTGCCTTCTTTGGTTATCACGTTCACACTTGCATAGAAAACCTGAGGGAACAAAAACAAATATTTACCAACAATCCTTCAAAACATTGCATCTACAGCAGTCTGTGCAACAAATAAGTTTCTCAGATGTTGGTTTACTTTCTTCAATCTTCATTCAGAAGCAAGACTGGCAAAAATAATCATCATTGAAAAATTGAAAACCAATGTCTTGAAAAAATAAAGCAAAAATTACAAATTTGGAATTGTTGGAATCAAGATCAAATAACATTATGAAGCAAATTCAAGACTTTAAGGATTCTTGCTTGTTTATAAATGTTGATTCAAAAGAGTAAAGCACAAATCACTGACCATGTCATATTGTGAACACCAAAGACAGACAGCCATCATCTGATAATTTTCCTGCTCTTTTGCCTTCTTTGGTTATCACGTTCACACTCACATAGAAAACCTGAGGGAACAAAAACAAATTTTTACCAACAATCCTTCAAAACATTGCATCTACAGCAGTCTGTCCAACAAAGTTAGTTTCTCAGATGTTGGTTTACTTTCTTCAATCTCCATTCAGAAGCAAGACTGGCGAAAATAATCATCATTGAAAAATTGAAAACTAAATCATTTAGCAACCATTATGTAAAGCCACCCAAATTAAATTAACTCTTTCGCTGCGGTCATCGCTTTTATGCACAGCACGCCAGGTGCCTTGCTCCGCGGAAGTCACATTATTCCGAGTTCATACTTCCACTCGCTGTGGGCATTGCATTTCTGAAGTACGTCGCTTTTAGTAGCCCTCTGACATCTGCTGATAGTATTTTGAACTATTTGAAGTTGTAGTTTTCTTTTTATCCGTATCATGTCGCTAAATACGCCTGCGTTTAGAATTCTTTGACATACGAGCGTTGAGTGCTCTGACATATCAGTTTCAAATGCATGTTCGAATGTAAACAACATGGCTTCGTCAAGTCGTCAACACTTGTCTGATAATGATGTTACTCAACTGTTATTTGCCGTCTCAGAATCAGAAGGTGAATTAAGTTGTGACGAAAATAAGGACAGTTAAATGAGACTTCAAGTGGTGACAGTGATTTTGTAGTGTCTGATGAAGAATTTGTACCACCCCCCTTAACATCATGGAGCAGAGTGCAAAACAGCATTGATCTAGGTGCGGGAATTTCAAAAATTTTCAAATTATCATACCACCACGAACTACAGAATGGTTTTCCACTGCAAGGAATGACTTTTGTAAGTTTTCTCTCATACATAATGCAGTGTAATTGTGAAAACTATTTTTTTTTAAAAATATATATTTTCAAATTTCATTACGCAGCCAAGGGATATTGTGTGCCAGAAAATTCCGCAGCAAAAGAGTTAATACCACACAAACCATTTAGTGGCTGTCACCAACACCAACACAAATCATACTGCCGCTTTTCAGAATGCTCTAGAATTGAAAACACCAGCAATGGTCATAGTCTCTCAAAGTGAACCAATGTTTTTAAAAATATAGCCAAAATTACAAATTTGGATCTTTTTGAAGCAAGATCTAAAGATGTTATGAAGCAAATTCAAGACTTTAATGATCCTTGCTTATTTATAAATGTTGATTCAAAAGAGTAAACCAAAAATGACTTACCATGTCATATTGTGAACACCAAAGACAGACAGACATCATCTGATAATTCTCCTGCTGTGTTGACTTCTTGGTCATCTCGTTCACACTGGCATAGAAAACCTGAGGGAACAAAAACAAATATTTACCAACAATCCTTCAAAACATTGCATCTACAGCAGTCTGTGCAACAAATAAGTTTCTCAGATGTTGGTTCACTTTCTTCAATCTTCATTCAGAAGCAAGACTGGCAACAATAATCATCATTGAAAAATTGAAAACCAATGTCTTGAAAAAATAAAGCAAAAATTGCAAATTTGGAATTGTTGGAATCAAGATCAAATAACATTATGAAGCAAATTGAAGACTTTAAGGATTCTTGCTTGTTTATAAATGTTGATTCAAAAGAGTAAAGCACAAATCACTTACCATGTCATATTGTGAACACCAAAGACAGACAGACATCATCTGATAATTCTCCTGCTGTGTTGACTTCTTGGTCATCTCGTTCACACTGGCATAGAAAACCTGAGGGAACAAAAACAAATATTTACCAACAATCCTTCAAAACATTGCATTTACAGCAATCTCTGCAAATAAATAAGTTTCTCAGGTGTTGGTTTACTTTCTTCAATCTCCATTCAGAAGCAAGACTGGCGAAAATAATCATCATTGAAAAATTGAAAACTAAAACAGTTAGAAACTTTTATGTAAAAACACCCAAATGAAATTAATACCACACAGACTATTTACTTGCTGTCACTAACAACAACACAAATAATACTGCTGTTCCACACAATGTTCTAGAATTGAAAACAGTGACAGTCTCTCATAGTGAACCAATGTTTTGAAAAACAAAGCAAAAATTACAAATTTGTATTTTTTTTAAATCAAGATCAAATAATGTTAGGATGCAAATTCAATGATCGTTGTTTGTTTATAAATGTTGATTCAAAAGAGTAAACCACATACACTTACCATGCCATTTTTTGAACACCGAGGACAGCCTGCCATCATCTGATATACTCCTGCTGTTTTGCCTTCTTTGGTTATCCCGTTCACACTTGCATAGAAAACCTGAGGGAACAAAAACAAATATTTACCAACAATCCTTCAAAACATTGCATCTACAGCAGTCTGTGCAACAAATAAGTTTCTCAGATGTTGGTTTACTTTCTTGAATCTTCATTCAGAAGCAAGACTGGCAAAAATAATCATCATTGAAAAATTGAAACCAATGTCTTGAAAAAATAAAGTAAAAATTACAAATTCGGAATTGTTGGAATCAAGATCAAATAACATTATGAAGCAAATTCAAGACTTTAAGGATTCTTGCTTGTTTATAAATGTTGATTCAAAAGAGTAAAGCACAAATCACTTACCATGTAATATTCTGAACACCAAAGACAGACAGCCATCATCTGATAATTTTCATGCTCTTTTGCCTTCTTTGGTTATCCCGTTCACACTGGCATAGAAAACCTGAGGGAACAAAAACAAATTTTTACCAACAATCCTTCAAAACATTACATCTACAGCAGTCTGTCCAACAAAGTTAGTTTCTCAGATGTTGGATTACTTTCTTCAATATCCATTCAGAAGCAAGACTGGCGAAAATAATCATCATTGAAAAATTGAAAACTAAATCATTTAGCAACCATTATGTAAAGCCACCCAAATTAAATTAACTCTTTCGCTGCGGTCGTCGCTTTTATGCACAGCACGCCAGGTGCCTTGCTCCGCGGAAGTCACATTATTCAAGTTCATACTTCCACTCGCTGTGGGCGTTGCATTTCTGAAGTACGTCGCTTTTAGTAGCCTTCTGACATCTGCTGATAGCATTTTGAACTATTTGAACTTGTAATTTTGTTTTTATCCGTATCATGTCGCTAAATACGCCTCCGTTTAGAATTCTTTGACATACGAGCGTTGAGTGCTCTGACATGTCAGTTTCAAATGCATGTTCGAATGTAAACAACATGGCTTCCTCAAGTCGTCAACACTTGTCTGATAATGATGTTACTCAACTGTTATTTGCCGACTCAGAATCAGAAGGTGAATTAAGTTGTGACGAAAATAAGGACAGTTTAATGAGATTTCAAGTGGTGACAGTGATTTTGTAGTGTCTGATGAAGAATTTGTACCACCCCCCTTAACATCATGGAGCAGAGTGCAAAACAGCATTGATCTAGGTGCGGGAATTTCAAAATTTTTCAAATTATCATACCACCACGGACTACAGAATGGTTTTCCACTGCAAGGAATGACTTTTGTAAGTTTTCTCTCATACATAATGCAGTGTAATTGTGAAAACTATTTTTTTATAAAAAAATATATATTTTCAAATTTAATTACGCAGCCAAGGGATATTGTGTGCCAGAGAATTCCGCAGCAAAAGAGTTAATACCACACAAACCATTTAGTGGCTGTCACCAACACCAACACAAATCATACTGCCGCTTTTCAGAATGCTCTAGAATTGAAAACACCAGCAATGGTCATAGTCTCTCAAAGTGAACCAATGTTTTTAAAAACATAGCCAAAATTACAAATTTGGATCTTTTTGAAGCAAGATCTAATGATGTTATGAAGCAAATTCAAGACTTTAATGATCCTTGCTTATTTATAAATGTTGATTCAAAAGAGTAAACCACAAATCACTTACCATGTCATATTGTGAACACCAAAGACAGACAGCCATCATCTGATAATTCTCCTGCTGTGTTGACTTCTTGGTCATCTCGTTCACACTGGCATAGAAAACCTGAGGGAACAAAAACAAAAATTTACCAACAATCCTTCAAATCATTCCATTTACAGCAGTCCGTGCAACAAAGTTTGTTTCTCAGATGTTGGTTTACTTTCTTCAATCTCCATTCAGAAGCAAGACTGGCGAAAATAATCATCATTGAAAAATAGAGAACTAAAAGAGTTAGCAACCATTATGTAAATCTAACCAAATTAATTTAATACCACTCAGCTATTTAGGGGCTGTCACTAAAACCAACGCAAATCATACTGCCATTCTTCAGAATGTTCTAGAATTGAAAAAAACAGCAATGGTTACAGTCTCTCACAGTGAACCAATGTTTTTAAAAATATAGCCAAATTTACAAATTTGGATCTTTTTGAAGCAAGATCTAATGATGTTATGAAGCAAATTCAAGACTTTAATGATCCTTGCTTATTTATAAATGTTGATTCAAAAGAGTAAACCACAAATCACTTACCATGCTATTTTGTTAATACTAAAGACAGCCAGCCATCATCAAATCATTCTAATCTCCTGTGGCTTTGCCTTCCTTGGTCACCAAGTTCACACTCTCATAGAAAACCTGAGGGAACAAAAACAAAAATTTACCAACAATACCTCAAAACATTGCATCTACAGCAGTCTCTGCAAATAAGTAAGTTTCTCAGGTGTTGGTTTACTTTCTTCAATCTCCATTCAGAAGCAATACTGGCGAAAATAATCATCATTGAAAAATTGAAAACTAAAACAGTTAGAAACCCTTATGTAAAATCACCCAAATAAAATTAATACCACACAGGCTATTTACTTGCTGTCACTAACAACAACAAATATAATACTGCTGTTCCACACAATGCTCTAGAATTGAAAACAGACAAACAGTGACAGTCTCTCATAGTGAACCAATGTTTTGAAAAATAAAGCAAAAATTACATATTTGGATTTTTTTAAATCAAGATCAAATAATGTTATGATGCAAATTCAATGATCGTTGTTAGTTTATAAATGTTGATTCAAAAGAGTAAACCACATATCACTTACCATGCCATTTTTTGAACACCGAGGACAGCCTGCCATCATCTGATATACTCCTGCTGTTTTGCCTTCTTTGGTTATCACGTTCACACTTGCATAGAAAACCTGAGGGAACAAAAACAAATATTTACCAACAATCCTTCAAAACATTGCATCTACAGCAGTCTGTGCAACAAATAAGTTTCTCAGATGTTGGTTTACTTTCTTCAATCTTCATTCAGAAGCAAGACTGGCAAAAATAATCATCATTGAAAAATTGAAAACCAATGTCTTGAAAAAATAAAGCAAAAATTACAAATTTGGAATTGTTGGAATCAAGATCAAATAACATTATGAAGCAAATTCAAGACTTTAAGGATTCTTGCTTGTTTATAAATGTTGATTCAAAAGAGTAAAGCACAAATCACTGACCATGTCATATTGTGAACACCAAAGACAGACAGCCATCATCTGATAATTTTCCTGCTCTTTTGCCTTCTTTGGTTATCACGTTCACACTCACATAGAAAACCTGAGGGAACAAAAACAAATTTTTACCAACAATCCTTCAAAACATTGCATCTACAGCAGTCTGTCCAACAAAGTTAGTTTCTCAGATGTTGGTTTACTTTCTTCAATCTCCATTCAGAAGCAAGACTGGCGAAAATAATCATCATTGAAAAATTGAAAACTAAATCATTTAGCAACCATTATGTAAAGCCACCCAAATTAAATTAACTCTTTCGCTGCGGTCGTCGCTTTTATGCACAGCACGCCAGGTGCCTTGCTCCGCGGAAGTCACATTATTCCGAGTTCATACTTCCACTCACTGTGGGCATTGCATTTCTGAAGTACGTCGCTTTTAGTAGCCTTCTGACATCTGCTGATAGTATTTTGAACTATTTGAACTTGTAGTTTTCTTTTTATCCGTATCATGTCGCTAAATACGCCTCCGTTTAGAATTCTTTGACATACGAGCGTTGAGTGCTCTGACATGTCAGTTTCAAATGCATGTTCGAATGTAAACAACATGGCTTCGTCAAGTCGTCAACACTTGTCTGATAATGATGTTACTCAACTGTTATTTGCCGTCTCAGAATCAGAAGGTGAATTAAGTTGTGACGAAAATAAGGACAGTTTAATGAGATTTCAAGTGGTGACAGTGATTTTGTAGTGTCTGATGAAGAATTTGTACCACCCCCCTTAACATCATGGAGCAGAATGCAAAACAGCATTGATCTAGGTGCGGGAATTTCAAAATTTTTCAAATTATCATACCACCACGGACTACAGAATGGTTTTCCACTGCAAGGAATGACTTTTGTAAGTTTTCTCTCATACATAATGCAGTGTAATTGTGAAAACTATTTTTTTATAAAAAAATATATATTTTCAAATTTAATTACGCAGCCAAGGGATATTGTGTGCCAGAGAATTCCGCAGCAAAAGAGTTAATACCACACAAACCATTTAGTGGCTGTCACCAACACCAACACAAATCATACTGCCGCTTTTCAGAATGCTCTAGAATTGAAAACACCAGCAATGGTCATAGTCTCTCAAAGTGAACCAATGTTTTTAAAAACATAGCCAAAATTACAAATTTGGATCTTTTTGAAGCAAGATCTAATGATGTTATGAAGCAAATTCAAGACTTTAATGATCCTTGCTTATTTATAAATGTTGATTCAAAAGAGTAAACCACAAATCACTTACCATGTCATATTGTGAACACCAAAGACAGACAGCCATCATCTGATAATTCTCCTGCTGTGTTGACTTCTTGGTCATCTCGTTCACACTGGCATAGAAAACCTGAGGGAACAAAAACAAAAATTTACCAACAATCCTTCAAATCATTCCATTTACAGCAGTCCGTGCAACAAAGTTTGTTTCTCAGATGTTGGTTTACTTTCTTCAATCTCCATTCAGAAGCAAGACTGGCGAAAATAATCATCATTGAAAAATAGAGAACTAAAAGAGTTAGCAACCATTATGTAAATCTAACCAAATTAATTTAATACCACTCAGCTATTTAGGGGCTGTCACTAAAACCAACGCAAATCATACTGCCATTCTTCAGAATGTTCTAGAATTGAAAAAAACAGCAATGGTTACAGTCTCTCACAGTGAACCAATGTTTTTAAAAATATAGCCAAATTTACAAATTTGGATCTTTTTGAAGCAAGATCTAATGATGTTATGAAGCAAATTCAAGACTTTAATGATCCTTGCTTATTTATAAATGTTGATTCAAAAGAGTAAACCACAAATCACTTACCATGCTATTTTGTTAATACTAAAGACAGCCAGCCATCATCAAATCATTCTAATCTCCTGTGGCTTTGCCTTCCTTGGTCACCAAGTTCACACTCTCATAGAAAACCTGAGGGAACAAAAACAAAAATTTACCAACAATACCTCAAAACATTGCATCTACAGCAGTCTCTGCAAATAAGTAAGTTTCTCAGGTGTTGGTTTACTTTCTTCAATCTCCATTCAGAAGCAATACTGGCGAAAATAATCATCATTGAAAAATTGAAAACTAAAACAGTTAGAAACCCTTATGTAAAATCACCCAAATAAAATTAATACCACACAGGCTATTTACTTGCTGTCACTAACAACAACAAATATAATACTGCTGTTCCACACAATGCTCTAGAATTGAAAACAGACAAACAGTGACAGTCTCTCATAGTGAACCAATGTTTTGAAAAATAAAGCAAAAATTACATATTTGGATTTTTTTAAATCAAGATCAAATAATGTTATGATGCAAATTCAATGATCGTTGTTAGTTTATAAATGTTGATTCAAAAGAGTAAACCACATATCACTTACCATGCCATTTTTTGAACACCGAGGACAGCCTGCCATCATCTGATATACTCCTGCTGTTTTGCCTTCTTTGGTTATCACGTTCACACTTGCATAGAAAACCTGAGGGAACAAAAACAAATATTTACCAACAATCCTTCAAAACATTGCATCTACAGCAGTCTGTGCAACAAATAAGTTTCTCAGATGTTGGTTTACTTTCTTCAATCTTCATTCAGAAGCAAGACTGGCAAAAATAATCATCATTGAAAAATTGAAAACCAATGTCTTGAAAAAATAAAGCAAAAATTACAAATTTGGAATTGTTGGAATCAAGATCAAATAACATTATGAAGCAAATTCAAGACTTTAAGGATTCTTGCTTGTTTATAAATGTTGATTCAAAAGAGTAAAGCACAAATCACTGACCATGTCATATTGTGAACACCAAAGACAGACAGCCATCATCTGATAATTTTCCTGCTCTTTTGCCTTCTTTGGTTATCACGTTCACACTCACATAGAAAACCTGAGGGAACAAAAACAAATTTTTACCAACAATCCTTCAAAACATTGCATCTACAGCAGTCTGTCCAACAAAGTTAGTTTCTCAGATGTTGGTTTACTTTCTTCAATCTCCATTCAGAAGCAAGACTGGCGAAAATAATCATCATTGAAAAATTGAAAACTAAATCATTTAGCAACCATTATGTAAAGCCACCCAAATTAAATTAACTCTTTCGCTGCGGTCGTCGCTTTTATGCACAGCACGCCAGGTGCCTTGCTCCGCGGAAGTCACATTATTCCGAGTTCATACTTCCACTCACTGTGGGCATTGCATTTCTGAAGTACGTCGCTTTTAGTAGCCTTCTGACATCTGCTGATAGTATTTTGAACTATTTGAACTTGTAGTTTTCTTTTTATCCGTATCATGTCGCTAAATACGCCTCCGTTTAGAATTCTTTGACATACGAGCGTTGAGTGCTCTGACATGTCAGTTTCAAATGCATGTTCGAATGTAAACAACATGGCTTCGTCAAGTCGTCAACACTTGTCTGATAATGATGTTACTCAACTGTTATTTGCCGTCTCAGAATCAGAAGGTGAATTAAGTTGTGACGAAAATAAGGACAGTTTAATGAGACTTCAAGTGGTGACAGTGATTTTGTAGTGTCTGATGAAGAATTTGTACCACCCCCCTTAACATCATGGAGCAGAGTGCAAAACAGCATTGATCTAGGTGCGGGAATTTCAAAATTTTTACTATTTACTTGCTGTCAATAACAACACCACAAATAATACTGCTGTTCCACACAATGTTCTGGAATTGAAAACAGACAAACAGTGACAGTCTCTCATAGGGAACCAATGTTTTGAAAAACAAAGCAAAAATTACAAATTTGGATTTTTTTAAATCAAGATCAAATAATGTTATGATGCAAATTCAATGATCGTTGTTCGTTTATAAATATTGATTCAAAAGAGTAAACCACATATCACTTACCATGCCATTTTTTGAACACCAAGAACAGCCTGCCATCATCTGATATACTCCTGCTGTTTTGCCTTCTTTGGTTATCACGTTCACACTTGCATAGAAAACCTGAGGGAACAAAAACAAATATTTACCAACAATCCTTCAAAACATTGCATCTACAGCAGTCTGTGCAACAAATAAGTTTCTCAGATGTTGGTTTACTTTCTTCAATCTTCATTCAGAAGCAAGACTGGCAAAAATAATCATCATTGAAAAATTGAAAACCAATGTCTTGAAAAAATAAAGCAAAAATTACAAATTTGGAATTGTTGGAATCAAGATCAAATAACATTATGAAGCAAATTCAAGACTTTAAGGATTCTTGCTTGTTTATAAATGTTGATTCAAAAGAGTAAAGCACAAATCACTGACCATGTCATATTGTGAACACCAAAGACAGACAGCCATCATCTGATAATTTTCCTGCTCTTTTGCCTTCTTTGGTTATCACGTTCACACTCACATAGAAAACCTGAGGGAACAAAAACAAATTTTTACCAACAATCCTTCAAAACATTGCATCTACAGCAGTCTGTCCAACAAAGTTAGTTTCTCAGATGTTGGTTTACTTTCTTCAATCTCCATTCAGAAGCAAGACTGGCGAAAATAATCATCATTGAAAAATTGAAAACTAAATCATTTAGCAACCATTATGTAAAGCCACCCAAATTAAATTAACTCTTTCCCTGCGGTCGTCGCTTTTATGCACAGCACGCCAGGTGCCTTGCTCCGCGGAAGTCACATTATTCCGAGTTCATACTTCCACTCACTGTGGGCATTGCATTTCTGAAGTACGTCGCTTTTAGTAGCCTTCTGACATCTGCTGATAGTATTTTGAACTATTTGAACTTGTAGTTTTCTTTTTATCCGTATCATGTCGCTAAATACGCCTCCGTTTAGAATTCTTTGACATACGAGCGTTGAGTGCTCTGACATGTCAGTTTCAAATGCATGTTCGAATGTAAACAACATGGCTTCGTCAAGTCGTCAACACTTGTCTGATAATGATGTTACTCAACTGTTATTTGCCGTCTCAGAATCAGAAGGTGAATTAAGTTGTGACGAAAATAAGGACAGTTTAATGAGATTTCAAGTGGTGACAGTGATTTTGTAGTGTCTGATGAAGAATTTGTACCACCCCCCTTAACATCATGGAGCAGAGTGCAAAACAGCATTGATCTAGGTGCGGGAATTTCAAAATTTTTCAAATTATCATACCACCACGGACTACAGAATGGTTTTCCACTGCAAGGAATGACTTTTGTAAGTTTTCTCTCATACATAATGCAGTGTAATTGTGAAAACTATTTTTTTATAAAAAAATATATATTTTCAAATTTAATTACGCAGCCAAGGGATATTGTGTGCCAGAGAATTCCGCAGCAAAAGAGTTAATACCACACAAACCATTTAGTGGCTGTCACCAACACCAACACAAATCATACTGCCGCTTTTCAGAATGCTCTAGAATTGAAAACACCAGCAATGGTCATAGTCTCTCAAAGTGAACCAATGTTTTTAAAAACATAGCCAAAATTACAAATTTGGATCTTTTTGAAGCAAGATCTAATGATGTTATGAAGCAAATTCAAGACTTTAATGATCCTTGCTTATTTATAAATGTTGATTCAAAAGAGTAAACCACAAATCACTTACCATGTCATATTGTGAACACCAAAGACAGACAGCCATCATCTGATAATTCTCCTGCTGTGTTGACTTCTTGGTCATCTCGTTCACACTGGCATAGAAAACCTGAGGGAACAAAAACAAAAATTTACCAACAATCCTTCAAATCATTCCATTTACAGCAGTCCGTGCAACAAAGTTTGTTTCTCAGATGTTGGTTTACTTTCTTCAATCTCCATTCAGAAGCAAGACTGGCGAAAATAATCATCATTGAAAAATAGAGAACTAAAAGAGTTAGCAACCATTATGTAAATCTAACCAAATTAATTTAATACCACTCAGCTATTTAGGGGCTGTCACTAAAACCAACGCAAATCATACTGCCATTCTTCAGAATGTTCTAGAATTGAAAAAAACAGCAATGGTTACAGTCTCTCACAGTGAACCAATGTTTTTAAAAATATAGCCAAATTTACAAATTTGGATCTTTTTGAAGCAAGATCTAATGATGTTATGAAGCAAATTCAAGACTTTAATGATCCTTGCTTATTTATAAATGTTGATTCAAAAGAGTAAACCACAAATCACTTACCATGCTATTTTGTTAATACTAAAGACAGCCAGCCATCATCAAATCATTCTAATCTCCTGTGGCTTTGCCTTCCTTGGTCACCAAGTTCACACTCTCATAGAAAACCTGAGGGAACAAAAACAAAAATTTACCAACAATACCTCAAAACATTGCATCTACAGCAGTCTCTGCAAATAAGTAAGTTTCTCAGGTGTTGGTTTACTTTCTTCAATCTCCATTCAGAAGCAATACTGGCGAAAATAATCATCATTGAAAAATTGAAAACTAAAACAGTTAGAAACCCTTATGTAAAATCACCCAAATAAAATTAATACCACACAGGCTATTTACTTGCTGTCACTAACAACAACAAATATAATACTGCTGTTCCACACAATGCTCTAGAATTGAAAACAGACAAACAGTGACAGTCTCTCATAGTGAACCAATGTTTTGAAAAATAAAGCAAAAATTACATATTTGGATTTTTTTAAATCAAGATCAAATAATGTTATGATGCAAATTCAATGATCGTTGTTAGTTTATAAATGTTGATTCAAAAGAGTAAACCACATATCACTTACCATGCCATTTTTTGAACACCGAGGACAGCCTGCCATCATCTGATATACTCCTGCTGTTTTGCCTTCTTTGGTTATCACGTTCACACTTGCATAGAAAACCTGAGGGAACAAAAACAAATATTTACCAACAATCCTTCAAAACATTGCATCTACAGCAGTCTGTGCAACAAATAAGTTTCTCAGATGTTGGTTTACTTTCTTCAATCTTCATTCAGAAGCAAGACTGGCAAAAATAATCATCATTGAAAAATTGAAAACCAATGTCTTGAAAAAATAAAGCAAAAATTACAAATTTGGAATTGTTGGAATCAAGATCAAATAACATTATGAAGCAAATTCAAGACTTTAAGGATTCTTGCTTGTTTATAAATGTTGATTCAAAAGAGTAAAGCACAAATCACTGACCATGTCATATTGTGAACACCAAAGACAGACAGCCATCATCTGATAATTTTCCTGCTCTTTTGCCTTCTTTGGTTATCACGTTCACACTCACATAGAAAACCTGAGGGAACAAAAACAAATTTTTACCAACAATCCTTCAAAACATTGCATCTACAGCAGTCTGTCCAACAAAGTTAGTTTCTCAGATGTTGGTTTACTTTCTTCAATCTCCATTCAGAAGCAAGACTGGCGAAAATAATCATCATTGAAAAATTGAAAACTAAATCATTTAGCAACCATTATGTAAAGCCACCCAAATTAAATTAACTCTTTCGCTGCGGTCGTCGCTTTTATGCACAGCACGCCAGGTGCCTTGCTCCGCGGAAGTCACATTATTCCGAGTTCATACTTCCACTCACTGTGGGCATTGCATTTCTGAAGTACGTCGCTTTTAGTAGCCTTCTGACATCTGCTGATAGTATTTTGAACTATTTGAACTTGTAGTTTTCTTTTTATCCGTATCATGTCGCTAAATACGCCTCCGTTTAGAATTCTTTGACATACGAGCGTTGAGTGCTCTGACATGTCAGTTTCAAATGCATGTTCGAATGTAAACAACATGGCTTCGTCAAGTCGTCAACACTTGTCTGATAATGATGTTACTCAACTGTTATTTGCCGTCTCAGAATCAGAAGGTGAATTAAGTTGTGACGAAAATAAGGACAGTTTAATGAGACTTCAAGTGGTGACAGTGATTTTGTAGTGTCTGATGAAGAATTTGTACCACCCCCCTTAACATCATGGAGCAGAGTGCAAAACAGCATTGATCTAGGTGTGGGAATTTCAAAATTTTTACTATTTACTTGCTGTCCCTAACAACACCACAAATAATACTGCTGTTCCACACAATGTTCTGGAATTGAAAACAGACAAACAGTGACAGTCTCTCATAGGGAACCAATGTTTTGAAAAACAAAGCAAAAATTACAAATTTGGATTTTTTTAAATCAAGATCAAATAATGTTATGATGCAAATTCAATGATCGTTGTTCGTTTATAAATATTGATTCAAAAGAGTAAACCACATATCACTTACCATGCCATTTTTTGAACACCAAGAACAGCCTGCCATCATCTGATATACTCCTGCTGTTTTGCCTTCTTTGGTTATCACGTTCACACTTGCATAGAAAACCTGAGGGAACAAAAACAAATATTTACCAACAATCCTTCAAAACATTGCATCTACAGCAGTCTGTGCAACAAAATAAGTTTCTCAGATGTTGGTTTACTTTCTTCAATCTTCATTCAGAAGCAAGACTGGCAAAAATAATCATCATTGAAAAATTGAAAACCAATGTCTTGAAAAAATAAAGCAAAAATTACAAATTTGGAATTGTTGGAATCAAGATCAAATAACATTATGAAGCAAATTCAAGACTTTAAGGATTCTTGCTTGTTTATAAATGTTGATTCAAAAGAGTAAAGCACAAATCACTTACCATGTCATATTGTGAACACCAAAGACAGACAGCCATCATCTGATAATTTTCCTGCTCTTTTGCCTTCTTTGGTTATCACGTTCACACTCACATAGAAAACCTGAGGGAACAAAAACAAATTTTTACCAACAATCCTTCAAAACATTGCATCTACAGCAGTCTGTCCAACAAAGTTAGTTTCTCAGATGTTGGTTTACTTTCTTCAATCTCCATTCAGAAGCAAGACTGGCGAAAATAATCATCATTGAAAAATTGAAAACTAAAACAGTTAGCAAACCATTATGTAAATCCTCCCAAATGAATTCTAATACCACACAGGCTATTTACTGGCTGTCACTAACACAAATAATACTGCTGCTCCTCACAGTGTTCTAGAATTGAAAATACCAACAATGGTCACAGTCTCCAATAGTGAACCAACGTTTTGAAAAAAATAAAGCAAAAAAATTACAAATTTGGATTTTTTTAAAAATCAAGATCAAAGAATGTTATGACTCAAATGATCCTTGCTTGTTTATCGTATCTAGCATGTCAGATATTGTTCTGCAAAGGACACTAACAAAGTAAACAGGTTGAGAGAATTTTGTTTTATTTTCCTTCCTCGATAATAAAAAATAAACTGTGAAAATCTGGCTCAAGGCATTTATCAATATGTATAATTCAATGGGATCTGGATTAATAAAAGTTGAAAATTTTCCCATACCATATACTATTAGGTTCTACGTATTAAAAACACATACAAATCTACTCAACTTATGTGAGTTGAGTGTGTGTTTTTTAGTCCACTTTATGCACAGTAAGGTTAATCAGGACTGGACCTACAGTTTAAAGTGGGATCCAATCCACTTGTGCCTCCACCTGGTACCTTGATTACAAGGCGACGACGCTACCAATGCAGCATCGGGGAGGGAGGCCCCTCATGTTATGTGAATATGTTTATACTACATACATATATTTAATAAGCCTACGGGAATATGAGGACAACACTCAAAAAGAATTGCCCAAAAAAAAAAAGACAGCATTCTTAAAAACACATTTTACTATCCTTCGGACACCTCTAATTTTTTCATTTCGTCAATTTTTGACATTCGTACTTACAGTTGGGAGCTGAGAAGACTGCAAGGCTGTGGAATGCGAAACTGACCTGCATGTTGTCGCCGTGTGCAGCCAGCTCGTCTTCCCTTCAGGGTGGCAGCGACATAAATAAAAAAGGCATGGTACGAAAAAGCATTGCAAATGAATGGAACATATTACATAGTAACAAATGAAAGCAATACTAATAATGGAATAAAACTTCACAAATCAAAGCAATCTGCTTCCAACGTGACTAAGAAAGTAAGAGTGTGTGCGTGCTTTTTGTGTATTTCCTAGCATCTTGTTAATGCTTCTTTCCTGGACATGGATCAATTAATTTTAACTTATGCAGGGTAGTACATTTTCTCCCTCGTTTGTATTTACATTTTGGCCAAGTCTGCTGCCAAGCACGTGTCAGCAGTAAGAATAAGCATGAAATTTGCTGCTGCCACGTAATTCGTCTGCTAAGAGGATATTATAAATCTTAAGAACAGATTAAGACGAGAGAAATGCAAGTTTATGATTAGTGGGAATGAATGTACAGGTAATTTAGAACCTTTTTCTTTTAGAAAACATTTAGCAATATTATTTTAATGCTAATAGAACTTAACCTAACTACAAGAGCATATAGGTTTATTATTAGAAGAATGCTGAGGGACCTAATCTTAAAACATTTTTGTGAAAGTAATCGCTACAACTTTACAGTATGTGTTACAGACGTAATTGCATACATAGCATGATGAAATCACGATAAAACAAAGACCGAGTCTACTGCCACGTGCATCTTTTTTGAGGTTCCAGCAGAAAAAGAACGTGGCAGCAGACACTGCCTTACATTTTGGTATGTAGCATCGCTTTTCTGCAACTTTCGGATTATGGAACATGAAGTTGTAATGTCTCGGCCCCATTGATTTATCCACCAACTACGCCCTAACACCCATGGCCGTCTGCAAGGGGGGGGGGCAAGAGGGGGCCACGCCCCCCCCCCTGGAAAATGAATGTGTACATAAAAATTATATAATTCACACATAATTTCATTTCAATCACAGTAATTTATGTTAATTATTATAAATTCGTTGAAGAAACATGATAATTTCAGACTGAAACAGTGTTTTTAGAGGGGGCATCACTATTTTAGATGAAAATATGTGTCCTTTGCCCCTCCCTGGAAAAAATTCCTTGCTTGCCCCTCCCTGGAAAGAATCCTGCGGACGTCCATGCTAACACCCCACACAATTTTTATAAAAGGACAAATTTATGGTCATTTTGGCTCTAAGTATACCTTTTCACACACATAAACACAAACTTACACCCCTCAAATAAAAAATAAATCTGAATAAACCTTTGCTCAACCCCCGAGTCGGCTTTCCCTCTTTTCGTTGCATGTTAATTCTATTGATAGTTAACTTTCAGCGACCCAGTTTACTAGATATAGTCTGCTCTATACATATACATTTACTTATACACACACGCCAGAACATTCATTCGATTTTTAAAACAAATTCATTTCAGAAAACACGGAAGAAGTGTGAATTCCTATGCCGTTGCTGGTCTTTGAGATGTCCCGTGGCTGACATCATCCGTGGAGGTTCAAGAATGGTTCCGAACTTTACCGAACGCCAGACTGCACCTCACACTGTAAGTCCCAATTCCATTATCAGATTCTCACCCTTCACACCCTTTCCTACAGGGACTTCTGCATGTCTGGCAACACTGAAAAATTGAACACCAAGTCAAAGCTTCCCTCCCCACACTACCTCCCCGTTCACCCCGCACTGGCAGTCAGCTCCCAACTGTACGTATCTGCTTCTCGGAAGATTCCTGAAGGTGTATTGACGTTGTTTTGATGAAAGTAAGAGCAATTTTTCACATTACCAGTACTTCTTTCTCCTAGTCTTTCCGCTGCCTCACACCTTCCTACATAATGATGGGTCGGGCTTGTCTTTTCTCGATCTTCAATTGTTATGCAGTGTTTCAACCTTCGGAACCCAAGAAATGCCCGTGAACAAAGTTCATCAGATCTATTTCTTTTTCATTTTTGGAGCGATTTTACAATACAGGGAATTTCTCCATTTTGTTTGAAATTCGGCATACTCACTAATTTTGGCCCCCTAATCACGAATCTGCAGTCAAAATTTGGCGCTCACACGTGGAAATAGCAAAATAATCGAAATTAAGTTCTTATTTCCACACCCTCGATTTCCAAATTTCCCGCCGGTTCCGGGCTCCGCCCCTGGGGTAATCGACCTACCGCCCCCCACCGCTATCGCGGCCCCGCCTCCGCTCCGGCTTCCCGCCTATATCTATAGACTCCCTGTTAAGGGCATGTTAGAAAGTGGCCGGATTCACCTGCCCCCAAATAAGCGCCAAATTTATACGTGAGCGCCAAATTTTAAGTGCAGATTCGTGATTAGGAGACCCAAATTAGTAAGTAACCGAAAATTCAAACAAATTGGAGAAATTCCCTGTATTGTTAAATTATACCTCATTTTTTTCTTCCACGTTGTTTTACGAAGAAAATTGTAATCTTTAGTGGCGCTATCCGTGAATGGTTTTGGGGGCTATCCGTCCTTGAATAAGTGGGAAACATCTAGAAATTGCAAAATAAGCGAAAATAAGTCTTAGTTTTCGGAATGGAAACTGTCTATTTTCCCGAATTTTTTTGTTTCACAACCAAATATATATATTCCTGATAGTACCACGACACCAAATTTTAACTATGTTTGTCTAACCTAACCACGTGCCAATGGTTCGTGGGGCTAGTGCCAATGTTTCGCAATTATTTCCAATTTCTAGATCCTGATACTAACACGACACCAAATTTTAACTATGATTGCTTACCTAACCACGTGCCAATGGTTCGTAGGGCTAGCGACACGCCATCCTTCTAACTCTCGTTGCAAACGCAGAGAGTTCGAAACACTGGATACCCAATGAACATGAACAAAACACAATCACGACGCGTCATGATACAGTCACGATGCGTGATGGTGTACGCACCAAACGCTATTCTCCGTCGGAGAATTAATTTTCAACGAACAACATGAATTTCAGCTATGAAACATTCCCACATCACACAAAACACCTTCCCGATGTTTGACAATGCTACAGGAACTTATTACAGTAAGTAGTTTGTTCTGTAAAAATAAATAAATGTGTCCGAAGGATAGTAAACTAGTACCACAATAATTTTACTGATGGCTTACAAAAATTATGATCACTGGTACAGAGTCTGTACTAAACATTAACAAATACACAAACAAGTTAGTCAGAAAAAAAAATTAAAAATATTAACCAAACCTACTATTCTTCAGTTTTGGCCACCCGATTTCCCCACTTATGGCCACCTTGTCTATGAACAAATAATGAAGTAATACAGATGAAACACAATATGTTAAAGGTAAATAACATAGTTGTCAATGGATGAACATAGTGTAAATGTAGTTGAACAACATAAATTATTAACATTTCCAGACTTCTCAGGTCACTCCGTAGTAAACGAAACAACAAAATGCCATGTAGAAATTCTCAGCAAAAAATGCAGGCTCGACCAGAACTCGAACCCGGGTCTCTGGCATACAGTTCATTTTCACGGCACAGACGGCTCAGGTGCAGTGTTAAGTGTGAACGGTGTCCATCCATAAATACAAGAACTGGCCGACGAATTTCAGCATGATCCAGAAATTGAATGAACACATTAGTCATGTATTTAAAGAAACTATCTCCAGTCATCCAGCCATTCCCTGTTTTCCCAATCCCTCAGTTTGGTGGAGCAGCTTGAGCTACTGCAGCAGGAATCCTCTCATATTTATAGAGTTAGTGGTGGGGCAAAATTTCCAGCAGCATTTGCAGTAAACAAAGTGGTAAAATTTTCTTTTTCAGAGTTACTACTTTCGTCATATACTTGACAATCTCTTGGACCAATGATCAATCCACCTTTTAGAGCAAGACAAAAACAAGTTTCATCCATATTGAAACCTGTAATACCACGTTTCCCCTGGACGATTCTTCACAAAAGTAGGCTTAGAATGCTCTATCACAGCTTCATTTAGTACCTTCTAAACAGAAGACATAAGATTTTCTTTATCCACATGCAACCCATTTGTGCACATTGAAGTATCCACTCGACTAACACGTTTTCTGTTTTCTTGCCCAGTACAGAATGTGGCCCACAGCGTCCTGTTGAAGATTTTGGAGAAATCCCTGCAATTTTGTAACTAAAAGTTGTCCTCGGAACTCCAAATATTTTATTTGCGGTTGCCACTTTCATTCCTCCATCTATGGCTTTCAGTGCATTCTTCACTTTTGCAGGGGAATACTGGAATCTTTTCTCCTTCCATATATAAAGGCTCTTTGGAGCTTTTGTAGCCATTCTTACTGTAAAAAAAGCAATATATTAATAAACTGCAATCATTTTCTCCAGTGGCCATAATCAAAGAATGTTTACAAACCTGTATCTAGTAATGGCCATGTGGTCTACACATACTGTTTTGTGGTTAATTCTATTTCAGGATATAAATATTGCAATTCTAACATTTAAACTTACATCTGAACAAATTATATGTTACTGATATATATAACTAATGTGGAAAACATTATTGTAGCTCTCTCTTTTCTTGTGAAAATGCATAAGAAATTATACTGTATCAAGAAACTTCTACCTTATGAGCAGCTTACTTCCTACAGGAAGTACAACGAGGAAACATGGATGTAAGCTGTTCTCTGATTGGCTTTAATCATCTAGGTAGCTACCAATTAATTATGAACAGCAAAGTGGCCATAAGTGGGGTAGTGGCCAAAACTAATGCCTCCACCCTATCTCCCGTTATTTCTATTTTAGAAATCTGGCAACCTTATTTGTTACAAACAGTATTTCATTAAAAGTTTAGTATCCCCGAAACGTCTGAAATTCCTTTATTTTCTTCTTTTTCACATTGGTACTTGCGTATTCTGCATTCCTAAGGATTCTTGAAGGTGCCATTTCATTTCTTTCATGCAAATAATCTCAATTTTCAACATATCGGGTAAGTCTTGTTTGTTCGTTTTCACTTGCGTTACACACAATATGGCGGAGAAATCTTGACTAGTGTTGTCCATGATCAGTGGTTATGCAGTATTGCAACCTTCTTAATCGAAAAATACCTACTTTTGTGTTACTGATTTTGTATTTTTTTTCCAGCTTCGAAAACCCCACAAACCATGGACGGATAGCCCCACAAACCATTCATAAACAGCCCCACGAACCATGCACGGTAAAGTTAGGTTAGGTAAACATAGTTAAAATTGTCATGTTCTTGGAAAACAATGACCAGGGGTAACTCATCGAATGCATGCAAAATTTGATTCACGTAGTGGAAGGACATAGAGGCAACAGCTTACGTGCATTGGAGACGCATTAATATTCAAAAATACATGATTTACGGGCAAATTAAATTAAGCGATGGGAAAATTGAAGAAATACGTTTCGGGTATACTAAAATGTTACCAGTATTTCTATTATGTATATAATCGTGTATAAATTTAGTGTTTTTGCTTTTCATTCTTGTGCGAGATCTGGCCAGATCATAAATTAGGGTCTGTTTATTTCGAACTGTAAATATATTACGTAATTCCTTGGTTAATGAAATTTGAATTTCCAGAGGAGGACAGTTACAGATGTCCACTTTTACAATTCCAGTCCCTCCAAGAAAAAAAAATCTTATTAAAATTTCGGTAACCACCAAACGTCTCTAATTCCCTTATTTTCGTATTTTTCACATTGATACTTACATATTCTGCATTCGTAAGGATTCTTCTATTTCGCGTTTCGTTTTTTGCAGGCAAATAATCTCAATTTTCGAAATATGGAGTATTTTTATTTTCTTCGCTTTTGCTTGCGTTACACGCGATATGGCGGAGAAATCTTGACTAGCGTAGTCCATGAACAGTGGTTATGCAGTGTTGCGACCTTCTTCATAGCAAAAATATCTAGGTACTAGTATGGAGAATACGTAAGTATGAATGTGGAAAATACGAAAATAAGGGAATTAGAGACGTTTGGTGGTTACTGAAATTTTAATGATATGGATAACAACATAGGCCTTTAGCCTAAAAATAAACTTCAGTCTGCTGACGTCAGAACGCAAGGTAGCAAGAGTGTTGTGCGATAAGTGATTGAAATAAAACAAAGCAACTGAAACCATTGGCGCGTGGATAGGTTAGTAGGGCCACGCAAAGGTTTCAATAGTGAAAAAGATAGCCCCACGAACCATTGGCGCGTGGATAGGTTAGTAGGGCCACGCAAAGGTTTCAATAGTTAAAAATATAGCCCCACGAACCATTGGCGCGTGGATAGGTTAGTAGGGCCACGCAAAGGTTTCAATAGTTAAAAATATAGCCCCACGAACCATTGGCGCTAGCCCCACGAACCATTGGCGCTAGCCCCACAAACCACTGGGGCGTGGATAGGTTAGTAGGGCCACGCAAAGGTTTCAATAGTGAAAAAGATAGCCCCACGAACCATTGGCGCTAGCCCCACGAACCATTGGCACGTGGATAGGTTAGTAGGGCCACGCAAAGGTTTCAATAGTTAAAAATTGGTTTCGAAAAAAATATTCGTAGTCCCACACACCATTCTCGGATAGCCCCACGAACCATTGGCGCTAGCCCCACGAACGATTCACGGATAGCCGCACGAACCATTCACGGATAGCCCCACGAACCATTCATAAATAGCCCCACGAACCATTCATGGATAGCCCCACGAACCGTTCACGGATAGCCCCATGAACCATTCACAGATAGCCCCACTAACCATTCACGGATAGCCCCACTAACCATTCACGGATAGCCCCACGAACCATACATAAATAGCCCACGAACCATTCATAAATAGCCTTAGACATACTGGGCGAAAGGGGGGGTTATAGCCCCCATCAACCTCACATTGAGCACGCCACTGATCCTGTGCACGTCATGTTGTCGCAAGTTCGTTATCAGAAATGATGAACAGTAACTCACGTTTATTTACGTTCTAGAACTGTTACACAGTTACAAAACCGCGTATTTGGAAACACTGACCGGTTGTTACGTCATGAAACGCTCGCAAATATTTGGTTCACGTAGTAGACGGACATCAAGGGAACAGCTTTCGTGCATTGGAGTGACATTAATGTCTAAAATTACATGATTTACCGGCAAAAAAATTTCAACGAGGTGAAAACAAACTTCCAAGACCTTCCTAAAGTATAAATAAACCCATTTCGGTAAGTACTTTCTCCTGTAAAATTGAAGAAATACGTTTTGGGGATACGAAAATTTTACCAAAATCTTGCCTATGGTACTGCCTTTACGTGTGTCTAAACTAAAGAAAATAATAAAAAAATGTAGGTAGTCTTGGCGTGATGGCCTCGAGACCACAGCCATGATACCGAGACTACGACTACCACGTGTTCCACCGAAATTATGGATGTAGAAAGTAATTATGCTAACGGAACCTGTGCAAATGTATATCACATTAATAAGACTATTTTTCATATATTCACATAATTTTCGTAACTTATTCATAAATATCGTACATACACTAAGTTTTTCGGAGGGACGAAATCACATGGATTTGGCATTCGGCCACTCCCGTTTTATCATAATCTTCCATGAAATTATAAATAGCGTTGCATTCATTATACCTTTACTCAAATAATACATAATACCACATACCTTACTTGATTTACCGAAAACACGCTTCAACATAGCGCTTGAAAAGTGTTACGCGCGTGGCAGCCAGTGAAAATGAAGTGGGGGCTTCACTTATCGCACCCTTCTCAAACTACAATAGGTCAAGTCACGCCCTTTGCCTTCTGACGTCAGGTAAAATATTGTCCTGTTAGGTTAGACATGTTAGATTTAGGTCACCTCGCATAAATATACCTTTTCAATGTAGTTCCGAAAATTGCAGTGCATTTAGGCTAAAAGAACTAAACCTAACAACAACGGCATTCGCACTTACGTGAAAAGGAGATGGACAGCGCTGGACTCAAAAGTTGTTTGAGAAGCGTGCGATCAACCGGAATGGTTTTCCTCTGCCCCTCCCAACGGTGCACTTGGATCGAATTTTTTATATATACTTCACGATTGTTCAAATTCAATTCAAATTCAAATTTTCTTTATTAAAGGGCGAGGTTCAGCCTGTGGCTGTTCTCCCACCTAACCACCTCGGTCGGAAATATGAAATGCAATGCTAAGAACACACTTGCGGACCTGAAGTGGAATACAACTAACATGAACAATCACAATGATCTTGCCCAAATATTTATGAATAAAAATTTAGACAACCATGCTGTATGAAATACCATCGCTTATCTCTTAGAAATCGCGAATATGGCAATAAATGTGCGTAATTTTAGACTGGTGTCCAAACACACAAATTACTATTGGAAATGCTTAACTGGCCAACAGTTTCATAGAAAGGAGTATTCACAATACTATCCTATAGATGAAAACATTTTCGGCCTGACAAGCGAGCAGAAGCAGGTGGGTGACATGGTGACATATTTGTTGTACGTACACGATCCCGATTCCAACATTCTGCTAGAATGCAAAAAGTAATAAATGTTTACAGAATGTGAGAACGACAGGGATTACAAAGAAATGTAAACATGGTAGATTCTGTTTAGTAAAGAATGAAAAATCGAAGGGTGGACCAATGTGTAATGGACCTTTGAATTAACAACACATATTGCCAGAATGAGGGGTAAGATTCTAGTTTACGTCCTTTTCCTAAGGAATACGTGTCATATATCGTTGGAAAGCTTATTTTATAAGGAATTCAACAACGTAAATCCCAATGCGAGGAAACATTTCCTGGAGGAGTAAATCTAGAAAAACCGATGTTGTCCGGATATGCGTAATTGAACGTACTGAGGAATTTATTCGGCATGAGTTTACAATACCGGACCACTCTCCAATTACTATAAAATTTCGCCTACTTACTAATTTCGGTGTCCTGATGACGTAGCTGTAGTTCATATTTGGCGGTCACTTGTTAAAATTGTACATTTACGTGTAAAACTTGTAAAATAACCTTGCGATTTACCACGGTGATTGTCCATACACAGCAATTCGGAACCATCTTTCTTTCGCAATTCGTTAATGGTTTTCCTTTACGCACAACAATAGTGCTGATATCAGACGAGGAATGCCAAAGAGGTTAGGTTAGGCCTGTTAGGTTCCATTAGCATAAATACAAAGAAAAAAATAATATTTTAGCTAAGAGAACTATACCTTGTCTTGCCTGTTGATTTCTTCATGTTGGGAAAATGGCGTTTTCCGTGGAGCTATTGCTCTTATGGTAGGGTTGCGTTACGTTAAGCATACATAGTTTATTTCGTTTTTTTTTCTCGATTTCCATTCTTGACCGCCAATTATTACATGCAGATTCGTGATTAGGAGTTCACAATTAGTGAGTAGGCGAAATTTCATAGAAATTTGAGAGTGGTCCGGTATTGTAAACTCGTTCCATTTATTCGATGATGAAGCACATATTTAGGGGTGAAATGAGTGCTAATGGAACCTAACCTAACCTCGTAGACATACCTCGTCCCCGTGAATGTTTAGTGGGGCTATCGTGAACAGAAAGTGTAAAAAGGAAAAGGTACTTACCCGAAGAGATGCCGGCTGCCGCACCATGAACACGCACCGCGAACGCAAGGAAGCAATCACCATGCAGATAAGGACGTAAAGTAGAGTCTAGCCGAATGAGGGTGCAGCTTATCCTAATTTTAGGTTGCTTACTTTCGAATTATTCATGGTACACAGCATTTGGAGCAAATTTACAATAGGCTATAGAGAGTATCTCCAATTTCATTAATATTTGGTATACTAACTAATTTTGGCCTTCTAATCACGAATCTGTTGGTAAAATGCGGGGGTCACGTGTGCAAATAGGGAAAAAGCCGTTAATAATTTACAATATAGAGAATGTCTCTAATTTCGTTAATATTTGGTATACTAACTAATTTTGGCCTTCTAATCACAAATCTGTTGTTAAAATGCAGGGGTCACATGTGAAAATTGTACATTATGCACAGGTAGCCCCACGAACCATGCACTGGTAGCTCCACAAACCATTCACGAATAGTCCCACAAACCATTCACAGATAGCCCCACGAACCATTTCCAGTAAGGTTAGGTTAGGCAAGCTTAGTTAAAATTTTGGGTAAAAATTTGCTATCCGTCGGACACCTATAACTTCTTTGTTTCGTCAATTTTTGACATTCGCACTTACCTATCTGCTTCGCAGAACATTCCTTAAGGTGTTTTGACATTTTTTGATCAAAGTAATTGCAATTTTTCACATTACGAGTACTTCTTTCTCGTAGCCTTTTTGCTTGCCTGACACACAATGGCGCGTACACCTTCCTACATAAACGTGTGTCGTGCTTGTGTTTTGTTGATTTTTATTTGTTATGCAGTGTTTCAACCTTTGGAACCCAAGAAATACCCGTGAACAAATCTCATCTGATCTATTTTTTTTTTTTAAAAAAAAACTTTTTCGCATTGTTTTACGAAGAAAATTGTAATGTTTCATGGCGCTATCCGTGAATGCTTTTTGAGGCTATCTGTCCCGGAATCGCTGGAAAATTTAAACTAAAAAAAATTTTTCGTCCAAATTTCCCACTGATTCCGGGCTTCATTCCTGGGGTAATTGACCTCCACTACCGTGGCCCCACCTCCGCTCCGGGTACCCGGCTTTCTCTATAGAGTCCCTGTTCAAGACATGTTAGAAATTGGCCAGAGTCACCTGCCCCCAAATGAGCCCCAAACTTTTAAATTTGAAGAAATCAGTTTCCAGGATACGGAAAACTTACCTGAATGTCACCACGCATCCACGACACGTCATATTAGGCATATACCCACACTCCATTCCTTCTAACGAGTAACTTACATTCACTACCAGATTTTCGACATTCCTTTCCTTTCTTCACGATCCAGTGTTCAATTAAATTAAAAAATCTGCTGGATCTTCCACACCCGATACAAATTTCACCACGCATTCACGACACGTCATGCTTCTAACTTTCGTTCCAAACACAGACAGTTCGAAACATTGGATACCCAATGAACATGATCAAAACACAATCACGACGCGTGATGATGTACGAGGATGTATGCGCCAAAGGCTATTGTCCGTCAGAAAATTAATTTTCAACAAAGAACATGAATTTCCACTATGAAACATTCCCACATCATACAAAACATCTTCCAGATGTTAGATAATGCTACAGGAAGTTATTACCATAAGTAGTTTCTTGTGTAAAATTGAAGAAATCTGTCCGATGTATAGTAAATTAGTACCACGTTTTGTTTGTAAAACAATGCGATACAGCTAAAAAAAACACATCGACTTTTTTACCCAATTTGCACACGTGACCCCTGCATTTTAACAACAGATTCGTGTTTAGAGGCCAAAATTAGTTAGTATACCAAATATTGACGAAATTGGAGACGATTCTCTATATTGTAAATTCGCTCCAAAAAATCGATGTAAGTGGAATATATATATATATATATATTTAGAGCTGTATCACATTGTTTTACGAACAAAATTTTAACTAAGCTTGCCAAACCTAACCTAACCTTACTGAAAATGGTTCGTGGGGCTATCCGTGAATGGTTTGTGGGGCTACCCGTGCGTAATGTACAATTTCTACACATGACCCCTGCATTTTAAGGTACTATTATCGTATGAGGGAAACACCTACGAATCATATATTTCGGACTTCTTTACATTGCTAACGTGTTATTTTCGAATGTGGAACATTTCCTAAAGTGAAATAATGCATATCAATGTCTATTTCTTAGATTTACGAGTACTTACTGTTACTTGTTGTTTTGAATCTGTAACACATTATGGCCATGATAGCGTACTGGTTTAGGGGGCGTTCTGAGAGTGTTTTGTCGATTTATGCAGTGTTGCAACCTCGTTCACCGGAAAATATCTACTTTCGTGCCCGGATTTGAAATTATGCTAATACGTCACAAACCATTGACGTTAGCCTCACAAACCATTGACGTTAGCCCCACAAACCATTGACGTTAGCCCCAAAAAACATTTATGTTAGCCCCAAAAACCATTCACATTAGCCCCAAAAAACATTTATGTTAGCCCCAAAAACCATTCACGTTAGCCCCAAAAACCATTTTCCGTAAGGTTAGGTTAAGTTAGGTTAGGCAAGCATAGTTAAAAAAAATAATTAAAAATACTCGACACGTCATGTTCTAGTGAAAACACGGCAAAGCTGAAACACTGGCTACGGGGTTGCATAATCTTAATACACGGAACATTGCACTCTCATGCAGAAAGCAAATGGCGGGAGCAGAAACAGCGTGTCGGACAGAGATTTTCGCAGAAAACAACACGCATTCACATTAAAATGGATCAAATCTACATTCAGGAACTTCCACAACGCTAAAGAAAATGATTTCCGTAAGTACTTTCTCCTGTAAATTTGAAGGAATCCGTTTCCCTCATACGATAATGTTACCATTGTAAATTCTTACCCAGCATTTTTACATGGTTGAATTCTATTTACGTCTGTTAACACTGACTTAGCGATTACTTACTGTATGTTTTCTGGAGAAAGATTTTTCTTTTCCATATAGCCTACTTCTATATGAATCTTTGTCTGCTGTCATTTTGGATACAGACAGCATTGCTTAACGCTTTTGTTGTTAGGTAGGTTAAGTTTAAAATAGCATACGTAAATGCTTTCTGATCACGTAATATATGGTTTCAAGCATGAAACCTGCTGGAACTTTCGCTTCCAGAATTCTAACACTTCCCAATACTCCTAAAAAACTTGTGAACAACATTAAACATTGGGAACTGTCACCTAGTTGTTTTAATTTCTAAATGTTTCTAGATCTGCGAACATCCACATGCCGATTGCATGCTCTATTTATAGATAAGAAAATAGTACTAGTGACACCAGAACGTAACAGTTGTTGTACCATCCTTTATAATTTGCAACGCCATTTTTAACATGCAGTATAATAAAAAAAATGTAGTAAAACTTAAAATATTTTTTCCATAAGTGCTTTTTAACAAGCACACATTGTTACTTTCAGTTACGGCAGACTGTTTTCAATCTTGCACAGAAGGAACTAGCCCCGCATGCAAATGAAATTGATAAGAACAACAATTTCCCTGAATTAAGGGTGAGTAAACAATCTTGAAGCAGTTTTATTGTAATTGAGTTTCAGATATTTATAAAATACTATGTCGTATTGCAATTATAGGTGTAGTACATTTCTTAATTTTTCTTATGGAGTGGTGGCGAAGATTATTTTCACCAGATTTTAAACTCTGCATGTGCAGGATATAACCTGCAACGTGGCCTGATATTGTTAACAAAGTATCATTTGAATATACTATATAATTTATGTAGATATGCAGTTGATGAAAGTAGTCATGTCCAATTTTTTTGGTTGAATTGTTGTTTTATGCATGTATAGGTTAATCGGGACTGGACCTTCAGTTTAAAGTGGGACTGTATAATGTGCCTCCACTGGGTATCGAACCCAGGGCACCTTGATCGCAAGGTGATTACAATAGCAATCAGCTTAGTTGCATAGTGACTACTGCTATAAAACTAGTTTTGTAATTTTGTTTTTAAGTTGTGACATGTAACAAGATTTTTTATTTTACAGCAATTAGTGTACCAATAAATGTCATTTGTTTAAAATAGGATTTGTATTTTTATGTGTGTATCAATAAAGGTAGGATGAATAAAAAATTATCAGTACTTTTGTTTTTTCTCTTGAATTATTTTATTTGTAATAACAAATTAGCCTTTTTTATAAATAACGAAGGATGACTATTATATTAATGTAGAAACTGAGTTTCACAAGTCATTATTCTTTTTGAAATAACCTGCAAAATTTGAAAAAGTTTTTAAAAATATATAATAATTTAATTTAATCTCACAGGCCCCCTTTCTTAGTCTGCCCTTGGCCGAAGTGTGAATTATGAAATATCTAACATCAAACAGGGTCACATAATTATAAGAAATGAAATGTTTGCAGATTATCTGTGCAGTACATTCATAGTATTATTAATAGAAATTGTACTGTTTCATTTTAGTGACTAAAAGTAAAGAAGTATAGTTCAAATGCAATAATGCAACAGTTTATGAACACTTTTTGTTGATATTGTATTAAATTGTTCATTTGTTATTATTTCATTCTTTCTCTAAACATGTATTAGGAAAGCAATTGACAATATGTATTGCAACTTGTTAGCTTTTATAGATAATGTATAACCAATAAACTAAAAGATAGGAAAAATACTTGAAAAAGAGTGAAATTGTGTCTAAACATGGAATAATAAAAAAGTTAAGTTACTAAAATGAAAGAGTATAGTATATATTATTCTGTCTATAGAATACTTATTCCTATTCTGTTGTCAGTCCTTTTGGAAGAAACTAGGTTCCCTCGGTCTGTTGGGAATTACAGCTTCTAGCAAGTTCGGTGGATCTGACAGCAGTTACCTTGACCATGTTGTAATAATGGAAGAGCTTACGAGAGCCTCCGGTGCAATTGCCCTAAGCTACGGTGCCCATTCGAATCTCTGCGTGAACCAAATTAATCGTAATGGAACGGACGAACAGAAGCAAAAATATTTGCCAAAGGTTTGTTGATAAGTGCAAAATATTATTACTGTGTGACATTTTAAATCTTTTTGTTTCTTTATCTTTGTAGTTTTTTATTTTTATGTTGGTGTTCTGCCTCTTTAGGGTGAATGATGATCAAGCGAAATTGATGAAGGGACACTTGCACGGGACATCCATGCCTAGGGTAGGGCTTGAACCTGGAGCTTTTGCTGATGAGAGACGAGTTGACTGCTCAACATGCTTTGTCACCATTATTGTAGTAGAGTATTAATCATTGTTAAGCATTGTTTCTATATGGTTATGAGTAGAGAGGAGCCGAATTAGTGAGATTGGAAAGTATCAATTGGTATTTGATCATAGCCAATGCTTTTGCAGTTTTCTTTAAAGAACCTTGAAATTATGCAATATGCATAATTTTTATTATTTTTGCAACAATATTGTGTGGAGAGGTGGATTTTTTTGATATCTCGTTTGAAATCTGATAGATTGCTATGCTTTGTTTGTAATGGAAAATTTATAAACATTATGAACTGCTTTGATTTGTTCAAATTTTCAAGTATCAGTAATGGTATTCATTGAAAAGTGGTGTCGGTTCTGCCCTAGTTACAATGGGACTTGTTATATTAGCATAGTGGCATATTTTCCCATCTGCCAATAAACCAACTTCTTTCACATGCATAGATTGATTTGCCTCGATTACAAGGCAACAACGCTACTACTGCGCCATCGTGGAGGCTATACAATAAATAAGAATTGTTGCAGTAAACATGGTTTGATTTTCAGAATATGCCTCTGGTGTTAACCACATAAAAATTATGTTTAACACTAGAAGTGCCGTTGGGGTAATTTTGACCCTTTTTTTCAATTTCCTATGCTTTATCTCAACATACAATAGAATGTCGAAGCTGATATTTTCTGACTTTTCCTAACATGCTTCCAAGTATACTGTGACAAATTTTCATATTTCTGTATTAATTTTTAAAATAAATAATCATAGAAATACCTAGATCAGTCAATAGGGGTCATTTTGACCCTCATAAGAAAAAGTACCGATTTTCAAGTGAATGTCTGTTTTCGCATTACCGATGACTCATTGTTGATTCCTCGGCATGGGGAAAACATGCACCTTTTATCGTTATGACTCTGAGGAAAAAATAAAACTTGGCCTTGTGTTGATGAGTCATAGCGACAGAACTTTCCTCAGCAGTGTTCAGCAGCTTTTGACCAGTGTGCAAGCATCTTTCCGTGTAAACGATGAAGAGAGGAGTGAATGTACAGGAGTGCCTTGCATTCCTGGAGAAGTTAGATTCAGGTAATCCTGCTTCAACCTAGCGTTTGATGGTGAAACACATTCAAATATGTACAGTTGCTGAAGCACGACGTCATCTTGGAGATGACAGTAACTGGAATGTTACTCTGGAGGATCTGAATGCATTTTTCGCCCTTATGTATGCTCGTGGTGCAGTAGGTCATTAAAAACTTAGTGCAGATTATTTGTAGAACAAGAATTGGGGACCACCTGTGTTCAAAGAAACAATGTCTCTCAATTGGTTCCATGAAATCATGCGGTATCTCATATTTGATGTCCGAAGCAGCAGAGCTGACCGCCTGGCCACTAACAAAATTGCTCTCATTTCTGACACTTGGTACAAGCTGATGTAAAACTGTTATTTGTGCTATAGTCCTGGACCAGAAATAACCGATGATGAACAGTTGTTGCCATGTAAATCTAGATGCAGATTTATCCAATACATGGCGAATAAGCCGGACAAGTTTGGCACCAAGTTCTAGTTAGCAGTTGATGTAAAATCCAAATATGTCTTGAATGGCTTTCCGTATTTGGGCAAGGATGAAGATCGACCAAATGATGTACAACTTGGGGAGAGTGTGGTGCTCAAATTACTGCAACAACATCTAAACTCCAGACACTAAGTCACTACTGACAACTTTTTTACTTCTGTGAAACTTGCAGATGAACTTTCTGCGAAGAAAACCACAATTGTTGGGACGATGCGTCTGAACAAGCGAGAATTGCCTCCTATAACACGTGACAGTTCAACGCCACGATATTCATCTGTTGCACTGAGAACTGGAAACAACACAATCATGATTTATAGGTGCAAGAGCAAAAAGAATGTTGTGATTCTTAGCACCATGCACACGGACGTGTCTGTAGACGAAAGCGCAAAGAAGAAGCCAAACACTGCCACTTACTACAATGGCACAAATGTGGCGTAGATGTATCAGACCAGATGCTGAGGAAATGCAGACACCCTTATCCAAACACGAGCTGACACCGTACATTTGCCTACCCCGAGCACCGATCGGCAGTTTGCCTTCAGCAACTTTGAACATTCTTTTGTTTTGATAGAGTATTGCGCGGTTTTAAGTATGTATATTTTACAACATTCTTTTAGTAAGTGTTCTTTCCTATACCTTTTGACCTAAATCCTCAACCAACACTTTCTCGACGAGGCTCCATGTCAGGTGTCTGAAAACATCGCATCAACCTGAAGAAAGAGGTAGTATAACCTTCGAAATGTTGTTTGACCAATCTCATGCTCACACACGTAAGTTACTGATTTATAATCTTTTAAGCTTTAGTTGAAATACAGTACAGGATGTAGAACATGCAGGTGACCTGTTTAAGTATTTTTCAATGTCCTTGACATTGCTGCACTCAATGGTTGGATACTTTTCAAGGAATCCTCGGGCTCCAGAATTTCACTCTCTCCAATTGTTCCAGTACAGAGCACAAAACCAAATAAGTGTGCCTTTCAACTGTGCAAGGGACAGAATAAGGCTTCTGTCAGCTGTGAGGGATGTCAGAAACCAATTTGTGGAAAATTTGTTCCTGTCACTGTCAAGCGTGCATATTGTTCAACTTGTGCTGATGTCTAACGAACTTTGGAACATATTGTGTGTTCATTCATAGTTTATGTTCATGTGTAACCTCACTTTGAAACATGTTATGTGCTAATTTGTAATATGTGTTTCGAGTCATATCTCACTTTTTTTGGTCTCGTATAACTTGTACTCATGCGAAAGCACATTCTGAAACAGGTTAAATCTTATATATTGTCATTTCAACATCATTCATCATCAGGGCGCGAAATTTCCGGTCGCCAGGTCGCCATTGGCGACCAAAAGTTTGGGGCTGGCGACTAAAATTTTGTTGTTTCAAATATGTGTCAAACATGCCCGAACATCTCAATCCAACGTTCGTACATGGTTTTGGAAAGCGAGCCGATTGAAAATCCCGCGTCCACTCAATGCCGACACCATCTAATCGGCACAACAGTTCTGCAACTGTTGGGATGCTACCACTTTGCATGCACATGCAACCAAACCCAACCCATTTTCCCTGCTTTGCTTTTCCTCCACTCGGACTTGAGGTGGGGAGGGGTAGAGTGGAGCAGATCGTGGCCCAACCGAGGCTCCTTGCTTGTGCACGGAAAAACCCTGTTTTCACAGTTGTGAACTGCTCTCCAGTGTCCAGTCTTTGTTGACAAAAGAATGCGATAAATGCACTCGTGAAGGTTGGTTGACGTGTTAGTAAATTTTGTTTTGTTTACCTAATTTTTTTTTTGGTTCGGTGGTAGTTGCCTGTGAGTGAAGTGGTTCCAGATAAATACATACATCAGCCTTCTGATTGATGGATGTGTATGTTCAATACGTGGATGCAAATGATAGGTCACATCAAGGAGGACATTTTAGAAGTAATAGAGCTTCCAAACTCTACTTCTGCTGGCTAGTTCACAGCCATAACTGATTATTTAGATAAGGCAATAGGTTCAAATAAATACAGAAACAAGTGTTACATTGTAGGCTTGGGTACTGCAGCAAATATGGTCGGGCACAAATCAGGATAGGCTGTTAAAATTAAAGCTATTTGTAATAAAATGATAAATATTCACTGCCTTGCACACCGTTTGCAGTTAGCTGTGCTGGATGCATGTGGTGAAGTTGAATATCTTAGAACATTTGATTCCGTGATTAGGAATGTTTTTCAGTGCTATCATGGCTCTTCTAAAAGACTTTACCTCTTGAGAGAAACAGCAGAAGTTATAGAAGAAATTCTAAAACTGAGTGATATCCACACTATTAGGTGGCTAGCCAGCAAGAAGTGCTGTAAGAGCTCTCTTGCAATCATGAAAGCTTGAATAGGTGGCCCATGGAAAATACAATGATGGCGCTAAAGCTAAGGGTTTGCTGAAAAGTTTGAAGCAATTTAAATTTGTTAAGCTTCTGTACTTCCTTTTGGATTTCTACAGGAAATTGAACCCTTTAAGCGTGGCACTATAAAATAAGAATCTTTTGATTGCATCTCTGAAAATAAGAATTGAACACTGGATGACCTACAATCTAATGTTGGACCAAGCAAACAAGATTTCTTGGACCATGTATCCATTTCAGGGAAGATCAGGGATGTGCAGGTCACAAACATTCAAAATGGAGAGCAAGAGTTTCAGACTGTTAGAGGAAACTTAATTAACAATGCGAAGGTGTACATCACAGAAAGATTGCAATCTATATCAACAGATGTAATTGCATCTCTGCATGTTTTTGACACTTTGGGTCCGCCTCCCAGAGAAAATATTCTTCAGTTTGGGATAGAAGAACTAAAGAAGCTCTACATGTACTTGAACCCGAGCCTTCATAATGAGAAAATGGATGTTCTGTTAGCAGAGTGGACAGAATACAAACTTTTGTTTCCTTCTCTGACTTTGAATCAGATGCTGGAGAAAATTCAGAGTGAGGAGTGTTCAACAAGATTCCCCAATTTGCTCTAGATTTTGACATTTTGTACTGTTCTACCAGTGAGCACAGTTTCATGTGAGAGGTTTCAGCTGTCACAACAGACTGAAGACTACTTAATTACAGGAACTCTCTGAAGATTGAGACACTGGATGATTTGCTCCGAGTTTCTGTAAATGGACCCCCCCCCCCCCCCCTGGTCAGAGTTTGACCCAGCAGTTGCGATTGATAAGTGGTACTTCAGTGCAGAACGACAGCGCTACAAACATTAATTCTTTTTAATACTTGCTCATATTTTTATTACTTATCAATATAAAATAGTGGCGACCAAAGATTTTAGTCTGGCGACTGACTTCAAACTTGAAATTTCATGCCCTGTTCATCATTATAAATATCATTTACTCTTAATAGAGCTTGAATTTCTTATGAGGGTCAAGTTGACCCCCCACGGCGGTTTTCGGTTAGTCTAAAATTCGGCTGTTCTAGTGTTAAGGAGAGAAAATTGATTACTTTACAGTCTGGAACGTGGAAGGCATTTTATGTAAAAGGAACATCCACTTTATGATGCAACCTGCTGTGATAAATAACAGGGTAGATTTTTTTCATGTGTTTTCCTCTGGGAGAAAATTCATATGCTTTCAATGAATTAATTTGATTCATGCAAAATTTTATAGTGGATATAAATGCATGTGAATAGATTCCATGCACTGGAACTATAAACATTTTTATTATAATGAAATGTTACTTCTATGACAACCTAGACAGCAATTCTAATTCCATTAATGAACCGTTTGCGTCTCCTGCATTCTAGCTGTGCTCTGGAGATCACATAGGTGCATTAGCCATGTCTGAATCGGAAGCTGGTTCTGATGTTGTTTCCATGAAGCTGAAAGCAGAGAAGAAAGGAGACTTCTATGTCCTGAATGGAAACAAATTCTGGATCACCAACGGGCCAGATGCTGACGTACTTGTGGTGAGTACAGTGGCAACTCTTGCATGAGCACATTGCAGTTCCGTTATCAATGTAGTCCCTTGCACTGGGTCGTTCCAAATCCTCTGGCCAAGGTGTACATTGGGCACTGCATCACCTCAGGCTTTGATGAAATTTGGTACATGGTATGTTTAGACAAATATAAGAATCTGTATTTTAATGTATCAATATGGGCAATTAAGGAACAGTAACGAAATTCTATTTTTGGGTTCAAATAAGGTCACAAAACTATTTAAAAAATTCCTCCATAATTATTAACCTGAGTTAACTCGTACATATAAGGAAAGTACTACAACTACGTAGTGTCACGGGAATCCGGTAGATGGCAGCAGTACCTCGACAAGCTATCTACACCTTCCACCTAGTGGCCAAAATGAGAATTAACACCTATTAAAGCTCAAACGAGACTGTCCGGGTAGTCAGAAAAGTGCACTGTAGTTGTATGATTTTAACGAGATAACTTGGGTAAATAATATGTAAAGCAAAAACAAATTCCGAGTTAACTCAGGTTAATCACGCAAGTGGTTAACTTGTATTTTTCATGAACTTTTATGAATATAACATTTTTAAATGAACCATACTTATTTATATATTAATGGAGATGTAAATATTACCTGTAAAATGTAATTAAACATCTTCAATTGAGTGGAATTTGTTAGAAGTACACACAGTTTCAAAAATGCACATGTTTCCATAACATTTTCTATTACGTGGGCCACTATTTATATTTTGAGCCTTGCCAACACTGATTGAAGTTAGGTGATTTGACGTTTGCACGGAATCGTCTGGCATTATTGACCATAACGTACTTCAAATGTTTTGTCAATAGCTTGATTTGTGTTGTTTATGTTGCCTTGGAGATTGCGCGACAACAATAAAATGGAATTAACTCGTGAACATTTTCGTGCGATGATTTTTTACGATTTTCGACGTGGATTATCAAGACAAGAGTGCATCGATTAACTTACTTCCACATTGGGCGATGAAGCCCCATCCTTTGCCACTGTGAAACGCTGGTATAACGAATTTAATCGTGGCCGCCATTCGCTCACCGACGAGATTCACGAAGGTCGTCCAAAATCAGTTGTTGTTCAAGAAAACATTGATGCTGTGCAAAACCTAATACTGCAAGATCGTCATGTGACATACTGTGAGATTGAGGCAACCGTAGACATTAGTTGCACCAGCATATATAAAATATTACGTGATCATTTAGCTGTGAAAAAGGTATGTTCTCGTTGCATCCCACACAATTTGACAAAAATTCAAAAAGACGCTCGCGTCAATTGGTGCAAACAAATGCTCAAGAAATACAATCGTGGTGCTTCAAAAGACGTATATAAGATTGTAACAGGTGACGAATCATGGATATATGCACATGAGCCGGAACGTAAACAGCAGTCGACTGTATGGGTGTTTCAAGATGAACCCAATCCAACAAAAGTTGTTCGCGCTCGAAGCACATCGAAACAAATGGTCGCCTGTTTTTTTTCAGGAAAACTGGTCATCTGGCAACTGTGCCTTTAGAGGAACGTAGAACGGTCAACTCTGAATGGTACACAACAATTTGTTTGCCAGAGGTCTTCGGTCAAATGCGGAAAACAAACAAACACCGTCGGATCATTCTTCATCAAGACAATGCCAGCTGTCACACATCTCGTCTAACAACCGACTTTATGAACAGTCAAAAAATCGAATTCATGGGTCATCCGCCGTACAGTCCTGATTTGGCACCCAATGACTTCTTCTTGTTCCCGAATGTCGAGAATAAATTGCGTGGACAACGATTTTCGTCGGCGGAAGATGCCGTTGATGCATTCAAAAACCATAGTATGGAGGTGTCTCAAGAAGATTGGAAAAACTGCTTTGACAAATGTTTCGAACGAATGCAAAAGTGTATTGACCATAAAGGAGAATACTTCGAAAAACAATAAAGCAGTTTTCAATGCCAAATTCCTGTTTTTTCATTGTTAGGCTCAAGATATAAATAGTGACCCTCGTACTTAGAAATGTGGGCTGTAGAGTGATATACAGGTGCACCCAATGACATTAAAATTTGAATGATTTAAATACAATTAGGATTATTTATAAGAGCAATGGATGGTGTCGATATAGGCTTGTAAAATTGTCAACGTAAGATTGAAATTTAGTTCTGAGCTTGTCTCATTCGAGAAATTCGTACATCATTTGAAAAATTCACGTGAACCAAATTTAGTTCCATTTTTTTCTACATGCCAAAGCAGATATTAGACTGATTATTTATGAATAGGTCATATGCAGTCAAGATCTATTCCAAATGCTAGAGGGGAAGCAGGTAGAAGCAACAGCCAAACTACGCTGTGATATTTTGTTTATATAGATTTGCTTGTTTTTATTTTCATTCTGAACCCTTCCATAATTGGAAACATATCTCTACTTACTTCATTGATGTTTCCACAGCAAACGATTTCCACAGAACCCTTGCCTTCCCAAAATGTCATTGCTGCTACAGACCGGAAATGTGACCCTTTATACAGGGTGCGGCAGAACCAACTAAGCAGTTTTAAGGAGCAATAAAAAGTAAATCTGGATATATAGAGAAAAAATGTATTTGTTTTCTAAATTAGTACAATATACCATTTTACATTCATTTAGTTTTGAAAATAATGTCCTCAAGATGGCGGCCGTCAGCATCAATACATTGTTGTAGACGATCCCTGAAGTTTCGAGCAGCTCTTGCACACATATCGCGCGGTATGGCATTCACTTCGTCAATAATCCGCTCTTTTAACTCTGGTAGGGTGTGAGGGTGGCTTTTGAAAACCTTTTCCTTCAGATATCCCCAAAGAAAGTAGTCACAAATGCTCAAATCTGGTGACCGCGCAGGCCACCGGACATCACCCCTCAAAGAGACGAGGCGTCCCGGAAACATTTCTCTCAAAACATCAAGTGAAATTCGAGCTGTGTGAGCAGTAGCTCCATCCTGTTGGAACCACAAGTCCCCCAGTCCATGTTCTTCAACAAACTCGTCCATTCTGGGTTGCAGAAAATTTTGCAACATTGAAACATAACATGTGGAATTCACTGTCACTGTCACTCCTTCCTCCTCAAAAAAGTAAGGGCCTACCACGCCAAATTGTGATATGGCACACCACACTGTCACTTTAGGAGAATGTTGCGGTCTTTCATGAATAATGCGGGGGTTATGTTCAGCCCAGTAGCGAAAGTTTTGCTTATTCACGCACCCACAAAGATGAAAATGTGCCTCGTCACTACTGAAGAAAGCTGCATTCGGAGGGATCTGATCAAGCATTTGCTCATACAGATTTTTACGGTTGGCGTAGTCTGCTGGGCGTAATTCTTGAGCAATCATTATTTTGAAAGGATGGAACTTCAAATCGCAGTGCAGAATCCTTCTCAAACTGCGGTCTGAAATCCCCAATGCAACAGCATGTCGTCGAGCAGAACGTTGCGGCGATTGTTGAACTGCTGTTCTCACCCGCTGCACATTTTCTGGCGTTCTGATGGATCTGCGTCGGCCATGTGTATCTCTTCTTAGTGTGCTACCAGTTTCCTCCAACTGCCGAACCCACGACCGAATTGTGTTTGCATTAAGAACGGCATTGTTGCGTGGAACGTTGAACTGGCGCCGAAAAGCTCGTTGTGTAGCGATCACAGATCTGTTGTTTTCATAATACGCGCGAACGGCAAAACCACGATGTGCACCGGTCCAGACCATCTTAGCTACTGAAATGGGGTCAAAGCCTGAACAAAGGCAGACCATGTGCAACTGCCTACCCCCACCACAGCTCCCGCGGTAATCGATAGAAACTGCTTAGTCGGTTCTGCCGCACCCTGTATATAGGTAAACTTTAAGCCAACAATTTCGTACAGAGGGGGATACTATCATTGTGCTGAGCATACCTTCATATTTCTACTTGTAACAACTATTTTGCAGATTGTGAGTCATTGCATCACACAAGATTGTAATTTTAAAGTTTGCTGAGATGTATATAACTCTACATATTACACTCACAAGTGAGTACAAATAATTTCTTAACTGGACTCTTAGACATCAATATCTAACTTATGCTGAAATATTTTCATATACATATTATTTTTAGTTTACTTTATGGGCCGTGATGAGTTGAAATGCACAATGAATACTTCCTGTAAATTTTCAATTAGAAATGAAGAAGATTTTGCTGCAGTTCAAAGGAAAAAAAAAAACCTCGAGTGAACATGGGAGTAAGAACGAATCCACTTGGAAAATGACTGTATATTTCTTGAAAAAGCGAAAATATGCTATGACCGAAAATCCATCAAAATATGCTTTATCGTGTAGAAATGGCCAAATATGCCCTTAAACACCTTAATTCAATTAGTTTGTTCACAATATGAATTTCTATATATTTAGGGAACACATCACCCTTACCAAAAAAAATTGCTAAGTCATGAAAATCCTAGGCCTAGTAATTACAATATAAATCCATTTTTGGCATTTGTGAGCACGTGCTGCATGGTTACATGTATTTAGGATAAAAATTAATTTTTTGAGAGTCTGTAGCATTGAAACGTACATGAAAAAAGTTGTTTGACTTGCTGACCTCTCAGCAAGAAAATTTATGTAGTGATATCGTACAGGATCCGGCAGAGGAGTTAGACGGTTTCGAAATGTGAATAACACACCTAATTTTCAAAGGTACAGAAATGTATTACTACAGAAATACAGGTTATTGTATGCCATTTTAAGTTATTGTATGCTAATTGCCATGGCAATTCTTTATGACTTAAAAATTATGTCCTTCAAGTGACTTCCATTTACGTGTACACACATCGAAGCCTCTCCCAGAAGTTGCGGACGCCACGTTGCAATGTTTGCAATTTCATCTCTAATTGCAACCTTCAGGTCACGTAATGTGCTAGGTTTATTCATATACACTTTGGATTTGAGGAATCCCCACAGAAAAAAATCACAGATTGTAAGGTCTGGTGATCGAGGAGGCCAGGGTATGTCACCAAACCGGGAATGACATGTCCTGAAAAAAGTTGACGAACAACAGCCATAGAGGATCTAGATGTGTGAGCCATTGCTCCATCTTGTTGGAGCCAAATGTCTTGCTGATTTATCCTACGCCGAAGCTGACGAAGTTCTGGTAAAACAAAAGTATTCATCATTGCGATATAGCATTCGGAGTTCACCGTCACACAATCCCCATCTTCATCTTCGAAGAAATACGGGCCGATAACACCAAATGCAGCTACACCACACCATACTGTCACTCGTGAACTGTGAAGCGGCCGTTCATGAAGCTCCTGCAGGTTTTCGTTTGACCAATATCTAAAGGTTTGCTTGTTTACAGATCCATTTAAATGGAAATGTGCGTCGTCACTCGTAAGAATAATAGTTTCCTCGGACATTTGGAGCATCTGTTCAGCAAATCTTTTACGATTGACAAAGTCATCATCATGCAGCTCCTGCACAAGCATAATCTTGTAAGTGTGAAATTTTAGATCCAGATGTAACATTCATTGTACAGAGTGATCTGAAATCCCCAATGCTACAGCATGCTGGCTACAGACCTTCTTGGGCTCCTAACGATAGCTTCCCTTACTCGTCCTATGTTTTCTGGTGTCCTTACAGTTCGAACACGGCCAGGTGGTGGGGACCTATTCATAGCTGATGCTGTCAATATGAAATTCTGCGCCCACCTGAGGATAGTGTTGTGGCTTGGTACACGCCTATGGCGTGCCACATGAAAATGATGTTGAAAAAGACGTTGTTTTGAAGAATCCCTCCACAACAAACGCTCGATGTTGCACATTCCAGGGCTCCATGCTTACTGGGCTGACAAACAGTTAAGCAGGCCACCAACTTCTCACCGGATTGCCGATTGTTGATTTGAATTTATTTCAATTGTTCAAACGGACAAAGTGCTGACTCAAGATCTTACATAGGTCATTTAAAAGGAAAGGAAAAAGGCCATCGAATGTCTATAGAAGTATCATTTTTTTTTTACATGAACTGTTGTGGTAAATAACAATGGCATACAATAACCTGTATTTCTGTAGTAATACATTTCTGTATCTTTGAAAATTAAGTGTGTTAATCACATTTCAAAACCGTCTAACTCCTCTGCCGGACCCTGTACAACCTGAGCTCTTGATACCATCCCTAGAAAATACATTTGACATAATTTGCAGTGTACTTTCTTTCCAGGTGTACGCAAAAACAAATCCAAATGCTGCCAAAGCTCAACATGGAATATCAGCATTCTTGATAGAAAGAGGAATGGACGGCTTCAGGACTGGACAAAAGCTGGATAAACTGGGACACCGGGGCTCCAGCACAGGCGAACTCATATTTGAAGACTGCAAAGTTCCAGGTTAATTGTACACACATAATTATTTCGTATCAACTTTTTTGGCTGCCCAAATCTTTTTTGTGTGTCATTTAAGCTCGAGTATTGTACTTATTAGGAATTACTTGGGTGACTTGTGTGAATAATTCTGTAAAACAAACCAACTGGAGGAAATGACGCGGCACTCGTGAATGGTTTGGATAGAGGGTCAAGGAATTCAGAGGATTCTTGGCCCTTGATTGTTTGCATTTTCGTACACGGTACAAGCATACTCAAGCCCAGCAAAGTTGTGCACAAGTATAGAAAGAAGGGGGTGATACGAATCAGTCCGTTGCTAATTGTTTCGGCCACGATTTTCTTCCTCGTGTGCGCACACGGGCTCCTTTCCTTTGGCGTCTAAAAAAAAGCGAACAGTTCTGAATACCTTCTTTAAGACGAACAAAAACCGCATGATAAGTAAAAGAAAAGTGACCCCCTTCCTTCTCCTACAACAGCTCATTATCTGCCACTGGTGTGCATGGTAATGTGATAATTGCAGAATTCAGGTCCCTCTTTCTTGTTTGAATGCAGCTCTCTGGATAGAAATATTGCCCGTATTATTGTCTGTTGCATGGTAAAAGGCAATGCAAGGATCATTTTTCTTTTTCACACTGCTGATAAAAGTTCGGTCTTCGACTAGCGTCTGGAAAGCTCTCGCTGGCCGATAACTGCAATGACTCATCCAGTGCGAATTGAATCTCGCAAAGCCATATAATCCCCACTTTTCTTCAGAACCATTAGCGTGCTGCTGTTAAATAAAAAAACAAAAAACAATTTGACCTCCAGAATACTCCTGAAACCTACAATAAATTGTCGATTAATCTGAAAATAGGCAAGTTTCGTAAAGCTTGTTTTTAGTTCGATGCAAACAGATCGCAAGTTGTGTGTTTACTTTTTCAGAGTGGATTACAATGCAAGTTAAGGAAGAGTTTGAACTGATCCCTGCAAAGGGGGAGGGGGAAAATATGAAAACTGAAGCAAAGAATACGTGACTTTTTTTTACGATGTGTTTTAGACAGCCGAACCAGAATGACATTTACAACACCAATTTTTTTTTTTTTTTGTTTTGTTTTGTGCCAGAGAAAGATTGTGTTCTCTCCCAAGAGAGTCTTGTCTTGCCAGTTAATCCTGTAATGGACAGTGTTCTAGTGAACTCACATAAAATCCAATATTCATTCTGTCCGAGTCTCCTGCTCGCGCCAATGTGACTACTGTCAAGATTCTTCCGAGTTTCACTTCTTGCAATAAACGAGATTGTTTTCCTTTCCGTAGATCTTGGTGCAAACGGGTTTCTTATGAACTAAAATTGTAAGAATTCCGTGGAAGAGCAACGACTTTGCACAATTAAAAGAAAATACCATTTTTTAAAAGACTTTTTTGCCACAACATGCATCCCGTGCATAACCGGTTGTATAACTAGGCAGGATAAATGGTGTTAACCGTCCCCTTGGAATCTTTGTGTCCGCGTAAGCTCCGTGTTCTCATTTTGTGTAACATTTTTTACACTTTCTTTAAAACGTACAATATTATTATATAGTACATATAAAGCTTATTTTCTGAGCTACCACCGAGTATAAAACATCCTTTGTGGGTGTAATTTATACTCTACTTTATTTACACCTGAAAACAGGCGCCATTTTGAAAAGTTTGGATAACTCGAAGTCGTTTAATACGAAGTTGACATTTTTTGGTCCCTTGAACTTCGAATTAACGAGGTTTTCCTGTATTTGGTTCTGGTGAATGCTGGAATGGTAGATTTAACAGAGATTATGAAAGCAAACGTCTTCTGCCACCTTGGTGGCTGGGCAAGTAGAGTGGGAGGCTCATATCTCACCTACATGGGTTCAGAGATCGAGTCTTAGCCAGGTCATTAATATAATCTATTCATAATTTGTAATTGGCCCAAAATAAGTGGTAATGCATGGAAAGTAAGACAAATCCAAAATGGTTCCATTCTGTCCATTATCTTCTCGGCTACCCTGTCTTATTAAACTTAAAGTTACAAATAAAGTCTGTACATATCTAATAACAATAATAATAAGGACAACATTACATAGGAAATAATATTATTGGAACGTTTGCGAATGACGGATCATACTTTTATATTTTAATATTATTTTATAGCAATCTATTCCTTTTGTTCGTACAGTCATGGACATTCCTGGGCTGTAATGATTCCATTGAAAGTTAATTGGATTGTTATAACTAGGGAACGGAACTTTATGTGCTAAAAAACTCAGAAATATTTATTTTTTTAGGTCTCATAAATGTTGAAAATATGTGATAAAAACAGGAAAATATGTGACAAAAATAATAAAAAAAAACATTTGGTAACAAAAACAAAGTATTACATGCATTTTAAACACCTGAAAGCAGTTTCTAAATGCTTACCTCTTAGTGAGCTATTTTTTTGGAAGAGTTGCAGTGGATCACCATAGTTTTATCGAAATTCTCCATTGTAAATTTGTGACGATTGTCTCTAAAAAGCATCTTATATTGTGAGAAAGATCGATCCACATCACAAGAAACAATTCTTGCATATTTAAAGCACCAAATGCCACTAACTTAAAACCTTGGTTTTTTCCCAAAAAATCTGTACGTGCGTTAGATCCAGTGGGGGTAATATTTTCCCCCAATAGGATCGTAGGCGAGGTGCCAGAAGTCTGCCAGCGAGCGTGTTCAAAGACAAAATAAACCTGACACACTCGATATGAAAGAGGTGCGGAGAATAAACCTTTTTTCCTTCGAGGATTTCGAGGTAGCTGAAGTCAATGAGCGATTTTATGTATTTAAAATGAAAATTCGCAAAATATGTATTTACATACGGAAAACTGGAAAAAATGTGTTTTTATGTCAAATAAAATTTGCTGTGTTGACATATAAGGCTATGATCAGAATTTTGGCAAAAACGAGGGAGTCTATCTTGTCGCAGAAACAAACATTTATTCCGTTCCCTAGTTATAACCCAGAAGTGTCCATGACTACAGAAGAACCTTGCTTGTACAAAAAATTTATAGCATTTTGCTTTATCGGGACCAGAAATGTACAAAGAGTGAGAAAATGTAAAACAGGTTTCCATTGTATTTTATGTTGCATTTGTTCCTTATCTTCGTGATTCCCCAAAAGTGGCAGGAAAGCGAAGTAAAATAAACCAAATCAAGCAGTAATCAGCAGTTTTCCAAGGAATGATGTATCATTAGGCATCTATGGCTTCTATTTAAGCTTTAAATAGAAATTTTGACGTGCCGGCACTCTATGATAATGTTTTTTTTCTGCACATTCCCAAACATGTAGTTTTACTTGCATGACAGAATTCTTAAGTATGCAGCCTGAATTACTTTATTAACTTTTCAGCAAAGAATATGTTGGGCCAGGAAAATAAAGGTATCTATGTGCTTTTTAGTGGCTTGGATCTAGAAAGACTTGTTTTAGCTGGAGGGCCAATAGGGTAGGTACATGTTCATATGCTTACTAATTATCCTTAGTAATTATTTTCCCTCTTTTGCATGTTTCTGTAGTTCTGTTTTCTTGTAGTCTTTATACTCTTATATTACTGAACATGCTAGACTATAAGCGTATTAAATATCAGTACAGTTTCAATTTTAATCTCCAATACAGGGTGGCCCAGAAAAAGGTAACCAAACACATATACAATGGTTCTACATTTCGGTTACCTTTTTTTTTGGGCCACATTGTACCATCCATGATTTCCAAGTGTGAACATTTTCTGGCAATTATACATACTACTGTACATACTTTTTAATTTTTTCTACGCCTAATGTGAAAATTGGTTTGATATTTAAATGTCAGTTAATTTATTAGCGTGAACAACTGTTACGAATATATGGATATTTTTGAGCAAAATGTAAAACTACTTGAACAAAATAGGAATTGTAGGTTTCCTGGCAATGTGTTTTCAGGTTAAATTCACGTTAGCATACATTGCTCTCATCATCCCCTGCTAATGAGAGCAACGTATGCGCTCAAAACATTGGAAGATAATGCCGATTTAACCTACTTGAACAAGTTGTTACAAATTGCACGTAATGGCCGAGTCTTAATAACTTTATTTAATGCTCACATCAGTTAGCTTTACAAGGGCTTTGATCATACAGAAATAACTCCATTTAAATTTACAGCTGTGTTCCCCTGTGGCAAAGTAGTTAGCACATCTCGCTATGATGCCAGGGGTCCCGGGTTCGAATCCAAGCCTGGGCATGGATGTTTATGAGTGTCCATTCATTAATTTCATCACTCATCCCCATCTTCGCAATAGCCAAAAGTGGTGAAGTAAAATAAAGCAAATCAATCAATAAATTTACAGTTAGGAAGTTTTTGTAAATTTTATTTGTCAGGAGGCTATTGTAACAAATTTAACTGAATTGGCTGTTCCATTAGTTAGTGAAGGGATAATATTAATTGTGTAAAATATTTTTATCGCCTAGGATATAGATCACAAAATAACAATAACAAAGAATTGTATTTTAACTGTTTGCACTGTGAATATGTGAAATAAAATTTTAATAGCTTATGTAATTATTTCTTGCAATTTTGAAGTTTAATTGACAAAAGATAATGCTGTAGTTAAGTATTAATTGAAAGATCAACATGTATAAAAATAATTACATTTCTAATTCACCAGAGACGTTTATTTTTTATCACTGATGATAACCAAATACTTCTCACCTTGTCAGACTGATAAAATTTGCATTATGAAATCATTACAATACATCCTAAAGTTCTTGGTTATTTATAATTCGTTTTGGCTGACAAGCCAGATAATGGTAATAATGAAGACAAAGCTACTTTGTTGCGATGAGGTATAAGAATTTTAGTGTTTTTCAATAGATCTACAACTACTACAGTTTCCTTCCTGACTGTACATACCTAGTGATAATGAAGTACACTCGAGAGCAAAAGAAACAGTAGGCAAATTATCAGTCACGATTTTCATTGTCTGGTTAAAATTAAAACTTTAATAGAAGACATCTGCTTTGACTCAACGGAATTCCAGTCCTTGAAACGACACATGGCGTAGAATGAAAAAAAAGAGGTGGAAATAATGATGGACAGTTTATTTCCTAGTATCATTGATGTTTTAACTGTACAATCTTAAACATGAAATAATGATCTTGGAACTTGAACAAATCTTATTTTATAGGCTAATGCAGGCTTGTTGTGATGCAGCGTTTGAGTACGTTCACACCCGGAAACAATTTGGACAGAAGATAGGAACATTCCAACTACTACAAGTAAGCAGAAAACACAGATTTTTTTAGTGTTCACCACTTTCATAATCCTGGATTTAGACATTTTATTTCATATTATTGTGCCTTCATGGCATGGCGCAATTTTTCACACACTATTGCGTGTGCCTTGGAATATGTTTCACTTATTGTTACATAAAAGTTAGTAAAGTGAGAAATACATATTATTGGTTTGAAATTTTTTTCAGGGAAAAATAGCAGATATGTACACAAACCTAAGTGCTTGCCGATCATATGTGTACAATGTAGCCAGGGCCTGTGACGCAGGGAATGTAAACAGAAAAGATTGTGCGGGTGTTATACTCTACTCTGCTGAGAAGGCAACGCAAGTTGCTTCAGATGCCATACAATGCCTAGGTAAGTGTTTGTCAATATGCACAGAACAAAGTAATGACCCCTTTTGCATCAAAATTGTGCCATTAGGAATTTGAACCTTGAATCTCTTAATTGCAAGATTAATTTGAACTAATATTTCTATTTTTCTGGTTGCTTGTCTGCATTTCTTATGTGTTGCTATTTCCGATGCTCATAAGGGCTGAGTAGATACCCATGTATCAAATAATGGCTGGAATTGATTCACTGATGTCATTTGATACATTTTTGGAGTCTGCAAAATAATCCATACCATACTTAAGTGTCTTGAAAATTATGCTTTAATTAATTTTCATTATTTTTGCAACTACGTTGAGATCAGAAATGCATGTTACGATTATCTCATGTGTAGCCTCCCTGAATGATGCAGTGGTAGCATCATTGCCTTGTAATCAAGGGGTTCCAGGATCGAGGCACATAGTGGTTCAGTTCCCACTTTAAACTGTGGGTTCAGTCCAGATCATCCTTACAGTGCATAAAGTGGACTTAAAACACCAACTCAAAAAAAAACCTCATGAATATTTAAGAAAAAGTAAGGAAGATTGATATGATGAAATTCAAATGGAAATAATATTCTGAACTATTGCTCTTGTAGTTTTAGAGTTGTTACAAGTATATAAACATAATTTTTAATGTAACATTTTGGGAGAACATCATACATTTATTTTTGGTTTGATTAATGTTACAGTTATGACATTATTAGAAGATTCATTTTATAACTGCTTCAATTTTTGATAAATTTATTCCATGTAACTGTATCATGAATCAAACTAAAAATAAATATCCGATGAAGGGATGAAGCGTGTGTTCTCCCGAAACGGTACATCAAAACTTGTGTTTATATGCCTGTAGTCAAAGTAATGAAAGTAAATAAATCAACAAGTAGGTCAAGAAGTCATGCTTGTGGTTTATATTACTTCACTTTACTTCCCCTTTTGGCTAATCGCGAAGTTGAGAATGAATGATAGTAAGATAACATGAATGAAGGGACAATCACAAATATACAGGGATGACAACACAAGCTGCACATAAGAATATACTGGCTGGGAGTCCAGATGCTAGTCTAAATCTCTTGTTAAATACAGCTTGAGTTTTCATCTTAACTGGCCTTTGGGTAGTGGTTTTTCATTAAATAAATATTTTTTAATTGCTAATTTTCAACTTTACTTAAGTAGGGGTTGAATAAATAAAGGTTAAGAAAAACAAAAGAAGGCCAAGAAAAAGGAAAGAAGTTTGGTAGACTCCCATCGCTAGTTCTTATGTTTAAACACATGATTAAAGGAAACCTGTCTAATATTTTGCAGGAGGCAATGGGTACATTAACGAGTACCCAACTGGAAGATACTGGAGAGATGCCAAATTGTACGAGATCGGTGCTGGAACAAGCGAAGTCAGACGTCTTGTCATTGGAAGAGCTCTCAATGAGGAATATGCCTAAAGTGGCAACACTGTAAAGGGAGAAATATTTTTACAAAGATCATATATATATTTTTATGAGTGTTATAGCCACAAAATGAATTGCTTAATATTTTTTTACATTCTATTGTTCCTATTTTCAAATGAATATATTTTATACGTTTGATATACAAGACTGTTTATGAACATTAAATGAAATTAAATATGGTTATTAAGGGATAAATAAAAGCAGAATAAAAAAAATATAGTGTTTCCTTCATTTCATTAAGGTTTTGAAGTTACACATATTGTTATGACTGGAAAGGTCTGAATATACCTTATCAGTTATGTTCAAAGTACAAAAAAAATAACAAAACGTTGTGGTTCAGTCAATGTGAGATAAAAATCCATGATTTTGGCATTCCCTGACAAACTCTTATCCACTGACCTTCCCACAATTTCAGTGACAAAAGTCCTAGTGTTTTTAAGGGTGTCCAAAAGCAATGAGAACATGTATTATATCGGAAAAGTTGTGTTTTTATGCATTGCTCTAGTTTTTTAACTGCTTACTTTCATCCACTACCTTTGTTAACTTAAATTATGGCACCATAACTTATGCTAACCAAAACAGTGAACCTTTGAATCAAATCAGTTGAATAAAACATGAGAAAATGTGGAACTTTATACATTTCAAGACTTAACATACTTACAAAGAGGCATAAGATGTGGAAATTGTGGCAGTTTACTTCGACATACCTTGCAACAATATTCCACAGAGTTAAATTCCCAGCTGAAATATTTTTTTTGTAACTTTTTACGTGAGTTATTTCTTAAATGGGAATGGAGTATTGCAGTGGCATATCAAAGAACGCTAGAATTTCACTAGAAGCCCAATGTAGGTCTACGTCCTACAACTATCATTATTATCACATACCAGAACTAGGGCAGCCATACAATCCGGTTAATGGATATATCCGAATATCTTGATTACATGAACAATTCGTACATCTGTATAGTACAGATATCCAGATAAACCGTGTATGCATATTGTTATATACACTGTCAAGTGAAGTGATGAACATATGTTCTTTCAGCATTCTTTCCCCCACGTCCAACATCATCTGAACAAACTCTATTATATTTTAAACCATACGTGATTTTAAGTTTTTCAGGGGACCAAGCTGAAAAAACTTAAAATGTAAAATCAAGAAAATTTTTTGTATCATTTTACTATGTTGGGACCATCAAGATTGAATGTACAGGGTAATTCAAAATGAATGGTACAACTTTACACAGTTATTATGACGTTACTATTTATGATAGAAAATCAGACAAGGCATCAATATAAAGAAAAACTGGAAGTTTTATTCCCACTTAGCAGGCTTGTTCTGCTTAGCCGATGCTCCACCAGGATCGCCAGTGTCACAAAATGGCTAATGACTAGTAGAAGGCGTGTTGTGTGTTGGAGCTATCCAGGCTTGGATCCATGGGGAGGGTGATAGAGGCGATCGTTCCTCCCAACAGCCTGGTTTTTAGATACATTATTATGCCTAAGATTTTTCAAGACTCAAATGTTGTGTCTTTTTTTGCTTTAACTTGTTTAACAAGTTTGATAATATTCTTTGAAGTTTGATATAAGTCCATTTTATGCACATGGAATAATGCAAGAACCTCTAATAATAGGTTTTGTTTTCTTTATTTACTTCATATCTGATTGTTCAGCTTATTGTAGCATGGGAGGAATTATAACAACGATAACCATCTATTCCATCCCTGAACTATTTATGCAAAACAATAACTACTCTTATTTCCATTTTATGTTAATCGGTTTGGTTTCTGTTCACAGAATCATATATTCTTTACGAAAAACAGGGCACGTGTAGGTTACAATTTGTGAGGTGAGGTACTTGACTGAAATTCACCCCTCCCAAATGCAACTTCTGAATCTGCCACTGGAGCTATCGAGAACTGATTCAATCACAATGGTGCAAAGACATTTCTGCATGCTTTTTGGTAGTAATGCATGTGCTTCGCCCTTCCGAAAGATTTGCCAAAGTTACAACTGCAAATTGTTAGTGCCTTCAAAATTGTTGATGACAACTTGCTGTCTTGTGCATAGCAAGTACTTGATTATCGTTTGGACCTATTCCACGTTACACGTGGTTCCCATGTTGACTCTTTATAATGTGAGTAAAACTTCCAGAGTTCATCTTTTTATTGATGCCTTGTCTGATTTCCTATCATAAATAGTAACGTCATAATAACTGCAAAGTTGTACCATTCATTTTGAATTACCTTGTAACAGGTGCGGCAGTGAAACGGGCGATTTGGCAACCCTGGAAATAGCAAGTTACGTAAGGAATCAGATAACGGGAGTGGTGCCATCTGGACAACAAACCTTTGCCATTGACACTGATATCGGTGTTCAGTCGAGATGGCGTCATGGACCGGTGAAAAACGTGCTTTTGCCGTGAAAGGCATTTTATAAAAACGCTGCGCGGCCACATAGCTGTCGTTGTTTTCGTGAAACGCCTTTACGGCAAAACCACGTTGTTCACCAGTCCACGACGCCATCTCGACTGAATGATTGATTGATTGATTTAGTTTATTTTACTTCGCGTTTTGTGCCTCTTGGCTAATTTGCGAAGATGGGGATGAGTGATGAAATGATGAAATTGATGAATGGACATTCACAAACAACCAAGCCCGACTGGGATTCGAACCCGGGACCCTTGGCGTCGCAGCGCAAGCCATCTCGACTGAACACCGATATCAGTGTCAATAACAAAGGTTTGTTGTCCAGATGGCACCACTCCCGTTATCTGATTCCTTACGTAACTTGCTATTTCCAGGGTTGCCAAATCGCCCGTTTCACTGCCGCACCTGTTATAAAGTGGGAAAATGTAAAATTTGGGTTCCACTGTATTGTACTTGCATTGCTCGCCATAGTAGTAACATTAAATTAAACAGTGTTGAAATTATACTTCAGAGAGATGATCATGTGCCTTCGGATTCAGGATGTTACATTGTTTCACAGCAACGTCATGTCATCATCTGTATAGCAGATCCTCTTTAAGTGTTACCCCTCGTTGTTGATCTACATAGCACTTTGCCACCTCAAACATAGTGAAGTTTTTTCAGTAAATGGATAAATGGACAGATTGTAAAAATACAGACAAGACGAATATGTGCAGAGCCTTGTAAAACAGGTAAATGATAAAACTATCTGGATAATGAACACATTTCGATATTCAGATAATCCGAACACCTGGTTATTCCAGATATCAGAACATCCAATATTCTGATAAAATTTTATCTGGATTTGGCCATCCCTACACAGAACTACAGGACTGCCTGCACACTTCTGAATAGCCCTGTATATCATCTTTGTATAGCTAGATGAAATGGTAAAACTCAACTCACCTTAATTACAGAAAAACTTAGTACTCCCGTTTTCTGTGAAGCTGTTTTGAGGCCACCATCCTCATTGGAACTTGTTGAGTTGTTGCTTGCTTACTAAGCTTCTCTGTAATTATTTACTACCCCATCTCTCATTTCCCAAAATATGAAATCAACTCACCTTGTAAAATCAACACAAACTGCTCTGCACGTGAAAGTCCTACTGCAAAATAAGGACTATCTGGGTGAAGGAATAACATTAATTTACTTCAATCAAGTTTCAAGATCTTTTATTCGCTCAAAATTGCTTGTAAGAGCTCAAATATGTATAATGATTAATAACTTTGAAATAAATAACCTTTCATGGATCACATGCACATTGGTAACATTCATTTTAGAACAAATGCAGAGCTACAAAATTCACGATTTTTTTTTACCCTTCTCTGTAAAGTTGCAGAAAAATATGCTTCCACCTGAATATGACACGTGTTACTCTTTATAATACAGCTAGCAAGGGCCAATTCTTATTCAGGAAGTTCTTATAGGTATTAAATAATGTGCATTATCATTAAATCACTACTTACTGGATGTACAATAGGTGATTGTCTTTGAGACAAGGTATGAATCAATTGTTACAGTAATAATAGGGAGAGATTCGAAAATCAGAATCAGTTGAACAAGTTCAATGAATGTTGGATGGAAACCTTGAATCGGCCCATCTAAGTACAACAAGTTTTTTGGTTACACCACTGCCCCATGTTTAAACAAGCTCTATACTGAACACATTGCTTGTGACGCTTCAAGCCTAAACATGTTAGCTTCTTGATAACAAACTGCCATTTTTGCATTAAGCAAGGCAATGTGATTCATCTTTCCTGTTGCAGTTCTTGAGGAAAACGCTAAACATGAATTTGGTCCAAATCACTGCACATTTTCATCTCTTAGAACTTGTTAGATACCGGCAATGGTGTGCGTTTAAATTTAGCGGATCCGTGGTGTTCGACACAGGAGACGAGTGTGTGCGAAAAGCTAAGTGAGCAGTGATTCGGAAAAAGGCACGTGAAAAACGGGCGATAGTGAACATAGAATATTGCTAACATACACAACAATGCAACAAAATACATTAATCACTTCAAAGCATTTGCAATAATTTAAATTCTCTGCAACAGATCTTGTACAGCCAATACTGTACTGAAGAGAATGAAGTAACAATAGACTGTAGACAGTTTACGCACACTACGACTGGAAAAAGAATCAAAAACAAGTATCAGTTGTGTCAACTACTGCTGAATTAAACCCCAAATAACACTAAAAAAATAATTTACACCACTGCACATACACAACTTTCAAAATATACTTCTTTTTTTTGCCTATTTAACTTTGTTTTATACATAACTGGTTCCAGGTACTCTCAACTTTATATTACATATTAGACAAACATTCCAGTCTCAATAACATACAGTTTTTTAATCTTTCACCTTTGGCATATGTACAGAGCGTTCAAATCATAATTTACAAATTTCACCACAAACAAAAAGCCACAAAAATGATGTAAAACTAGGATTTGCTGAGGGCAAAATGCTATTATACGCTGTACATTTTCTACATAAATACATTAGAATGAAAATCTATGTACCTAAGTTACATTTATGAGCTTTGTGGTATTGGCAACATTTAATACTAATTTTATGGTATTAATAAACATCTTGAATACTTGCTAGTTCCAAAATTTGGAGGTGTCTTTAACTGCTGGGATTTCATAGAGCAAAAGCGTCGTTCATGATCGACTCGATCTCTTTGGCATGCATAACTTTGCTTCCTGTAGCGGTCGATGGGGAGACTGTTCTTCCCACATAACTGCAAGGGATAAATATTTGTTAGATAAACATGTCTGCTAGATAAACATTGTGGCTTTTAGAGTATCTAAATATTAGGGCTGAACCAATGCCAATGTATTTGTATCGGCCGATACCAGTGGTATCGGTTAAGTATCGATTGAAATTAATTTACCAATACCAGCCGATACTTTTCGGGCATTTTATTTTGCACCAATTTTGCATGAAAAACTACATTTTGTGATTACATAATACCTATTTTAATATTCTAAAGCAGATTTCTTGGTAAATTGATGGATATAATTGGTGAAGAATATTTACACATTAATATTGATCAATATTTTGAAGAAATTTTAATTATTGCAATTTTCAACTATCAATATTGGTGAGAATCGATTCAAAGTGGTATTGGCTCAGCCATACTAAATATGTATATCTTTACCTTGAGCATGTTCTATGATTTGATTTCTCAATGCAAGGATCTTCGAATGAAGAAGTTACAACTTAGCATAAAACATATTACAGCTGTGTAATCTAAAGAAAAAATACCATAATCTTTTAATGTGTTATGTTCATCATGTGTGTGGTAATTTACACCCTACGTTCCAATCCTTAGTGGGGGCTCTTTGCACACCTATTTTTTAACTTGGGTGTGGATTTTAGTTATGAGGATCTCCCTAAAGTTTTAAAGGATGAAATACCCAAAGTGCCAAAGCACTCCTCTAAAGAGAAAATGTCATATGGAACAGCGGGTGAATAATGATCTTGTAACTGAATGTTCCACGTTCAAATCCATGCCTGAACATGGCTTTACATTTGACTGCCACTCCTCATCATTTTCGTTTAGTCCTTAGTTGTTCACTGGCCTCCCCGATGGCGCAGTGGTATCATTGTCACCTTGTAATTAAGGGGTCCCGGGTTCGATACCTGGTGGAGGCACATAGTGGTTCGGATCCCACTTAAACTTTAGGTCCAGTCCTGATTAGCCCTACTGTGCATAAAGTGGACTTAAAACACCAAATCAACTTATCAGTTGTACACTCTGTTCACATAAAGTAGCGCATTTTATAAGCTGTGCAGTTGAAGTGTGTGCCAATTTATCTGAACATGAGTGTAGATATCCAGAACAGAAAAGAAGTAAGAACACACACTTTGTACTATTTGTATTTTGTTTTTTTAGCATTACTTTTCTGCCACATTTAGCTGATCACAACGGTGAGTGATGATCAGATGCAACTGATGAAGAGACACTCAAAGAACATCCAGGAACTAAGGTGGCAAGATAGAAAAGTCGACCACTTAACATGCTCCGCAATAGAGCACACACTTTCAGTTGTACACACACACAGACAGACAGACACAGAGAGGGAGGGAAGAGAGGGGGTCCAGACCCCCACCCCATTTTCTCTCTATCATTTACATAACAAGTGGGATCATTATCAGCTGATACCAGCAATGTCGGTATCAGATAGTATCAGTTGGAATTTGATTACCAATACTGGCCAATACCAAGTCTAGGTGGAGCTGCAGTGGTCTAGTCGATAGGATGTCTGATTGCCATGCGGTAGACCAGGGTTTGATTCCTGGGGTGGGTGATCTAAGGTTGGAATTTTTCTGGCTTTGTTCCCGCACAAAGTGGCTCTGAGGCTCAACCAGCCTCAATTAAAAGAATACCTGGGGGTTAAAGGTGTCCAGAGCATGGTGCTGATCACATCACCTCCAAAAACGAGCGAGATTGAGAGTACGTTACAGGGGCCTTACCCCACATCCCCTAAACATGCCTTCATGGCATGGTGCTATGTGCACATGAAACTTTACGTTTACTCGTACCAAGTCTAGGTGTCTTGTAGAGTCTGCACAATACCATGTAACACTTTTGCATTTTTGCAACAACGTTGTGGGCAACAACGTTGTGGAAAGAAGAAAAAACTGGAATTTGTGTGATTAAACAAGGTGTCTACCAAAATAAAAAATCCAAAATTTTTCACTTTTTCTTGACCTTTCTTTCCCTTTTTTGACTAGTAGACACCCTGTTAAATTATTATCTCGTGTGCAATTATGAATATTTCAAAGGAAAATTCTGGTAGATTGCTGTGGTACAGTTCCACTGGTAAAATTACTCATTGTAATTTATTAATATATTCGACTCTGACTGCGGGAAGTTATGGGTTCAGTCTTTGAGTTTTTGGTCTGTGTATAGGAACGGTGGCAACCCACCCACCATTGTGAGGAAAATGGGGAGCTACGAGTGAATAGCGTAACCCAGTCTCGGAAATCTATAATGGCCGAGGGTTCGACGTGCTGGCCCCACATCACCCCGAAGATCTCCAAACCTGTAGGTAGGATTGTGGGAGGAAGACTGGCAGTTGGGAGTTAGACCTAGGCCCTTCGAGGGCTATCGTGCCATGGGTTATTAATTTATTAATATTCTAAACTACTTTGAACTGGTACAGCACATTCAGTTTAGCCTGAGCTCTGGCATACGGAAAGCGGGAAATGTTTGTCGTCTGCAGAAGACGTCACATGATTCATAGGAGCAGTGTTGCAATTCGCGCAAGTTACAATTCCACCAGACATGAAACTGGCAAAGGCTATATGCTATGCTGTTGTCTCATTAAAAAAAATGTTTCCGAATCTAAAGTAGGGCACTGTCCTTCATGATAGTCGAATTCGTCAACTGTTCTACGAATAAAACACTTGCCAAATTGGTCCACATCACTTTCTTTCTTCTGCATGGTTTGTTAGGCGTTACTAATCCCTTCCCAGTTACTGTGTTACGATCATTCTTGTTTAAGATGTGTTTCAAAGTACTTACTGGCCCACCAGTAGCCACGAAAACATGCTTTTGCACTTGTTTAACATTCAACGCACGACCACTGTCAGCTTCTTTCTTCATAAACTTATACATGTTGAGATAATTTCTCTACTCTCTATTCTTTCCAGTTTTCATCTCAGCTTCCGTTGAATTAAAATACCCTAAACAACACAGATCAACAATCACCTTACTCGTGGTAACACGATCCCTGGAGAGGAAAGGGAGGAGAGAGAGAGAGAATACCTCTCTCGCCAAGGGGGCTTAATAAATGGGGGTTTCACTGACACAAAGAATCCTCTGTCTTTTTTTTTTTTTTTTTTTACCTTCTCAAACAGTTGCTTTAAAAAACTAAATGCAGACACCAGTAAGTACCGAACACCCCTTGAAGTCAGATTATGGATATAGGTAATTGTTAAAGCAGTTAGCAACTCTGATCTCAGTGGAACTCTTGCATCGTCCCGCTGACGGCAGGCTTCTGCACAGGTGAAGGCCAGAGCTCAAGCAAAACTGAATGGCCTGTACAATTGTCAAGTATCGGTATTGCTATACTGATCGCAAACTCAACTACTTTTTGCTACATAGCTCTAACTGTAGGTGTGCCTAGATGAGTTTCAACAACCTCAGTTGCGAAGTAAAAGCTCCAAGGGTAACATCACTCTTCCGTTACAACACTGCCAAGTGTACGTCTGTTTTTGTCAGCTGTTTTCATTGGCTTGTTCGTACAGTGTTTGGGTGTTTTGTGTACTAATTTTCCGTGCTTTGTGTACTATTGTACAAGTTTTATTCAGTTACGATGCTGATCAAAAAAAAAAAAACACACACACACACACACACACACACACACACACACACACACACACACACACACACACACACACACACACACACACACACACACACACACACACACACACACACACACACACACACACACACACACACACACACACACACACACACACACACACACACACACACACACACACACACACACACACACACACACACACACACACACACACACACACACACACACACACACACACACACACACACACACACACACACACACACACACACACACACACACACACACACACACACACACACACACACACACACACACACACACACACACACACACACACACACACACTCTCTCACTCACTCTCTCCCTCCGTTTCACAGTACGTTTGGCAACATGCCGTGTATCCGACGTTTATTTGTTTCGTCCTGCTAGCAACATTTGGGTGCCTTGTGAGACGAAAATGTCCGATGTCAGTCGGAAAGAATTCAACTGATCGCTGATTTGTTGTTTCCCAGCCGCCAGTTGGAATTGCGGGCAGTATAAAGAGTATCGGTATCGTTTCAAAGTGTTCTCAGTTCAGTTTAATTACACATGAAAGGTGAATAGAATGGATGTAATAATATACTAATTTGGTACAGACTCATCTAGTTTACAATAAATAAATAAAAATCTCCTGAACAAATTACGATAAGGATGGATGGTGTTTAGATTAAATTGATGAGGGAAAAACATAAGGAAACAGCCGTGTCCAGGCTGGCACCCAAATATAGAAACATTCAGGCATCTTGAGTTGCAAACTAGGCAGTTCGGCAGAAACATGTCATAAGGCTGTTTATGGAATTATTGCACAAGTAAAATTATCCTTGAAATACAGTATATTGCTGCCTATATTGATGTGAATAACTAGTCGAAAGTGTTACAGGATAAGTAGGTTAGGTATGTGTACGATAAATATCAAATCTTTTTTTCCACCTGGGAATTGATTGAATAATGTAGTCAGATGTCGGTAAACCTGGTACTGCCTTCTGACATGAGCAATGTTGCCAGTATACCTCGTATTTTTTTTAAAAAACATACTTTTTTTATGAATATGCCAAAAATAACCCCATAAAATCGACTGTATTCCTTGCATGAAATGCATAAAGATTTATAGTTGTTTTATCAATTTGATGAATACACAGACAATCGATACATATTAAACATTTTTGCAAGCGACACCACAGGTGTCTCTTATTCATGATTGTTTTTACTTTGTACAAAAAAATTGTGGCCATGGTAGCTCAGTTGGTAACTACCATGCTAAAGGTTCCGGGTTCGACCCCCAGCCGGTTCAAATCCAGGAACTTTTCTAATGTTGGAAGCAGCCCCGGTGCCCACCCAGCGTCGAATGACATTGGTACCTGGGGGGTAAAGGCAGTCAGGGGTGTGATGCTGATCACATCACCCCCACTCACCACCGGATCAAGAAAGTGTGGGGCGTTACCCCGGCACCCCCTATACGCCTTCATGGCATGGTGCTAAGCACAGGGGAGAATTTCTTTGAAGTTGTTGGTTTTTTTTTTTGTTTTGTTTTTTGCCTTAGTAACTTTTTCCGCATACTGAATGTTCATATATAACATATTTTCTTCTTGTTTCAAAAATATCCACATAGACAAAGTTAATAGCAGTGCAAGTTTCATGTCCTTATCCTTTTTTTGTACAAAAGTTATGTATGCTCAAAATCTCGGTTGTGTGACTTTTCGGACACACTGTACTCATGCCACACACAAGTGAAAGAATTCTTATGAGCCCACGGTCAGAAATCGAACAATAAAATAAGGAGTTAGAAGAAAGTAAACGACACTGGGGAAAAGCAATACAAAAGGAATCTACAAGAAAAACTAGAAACGGCATTAAATATTGGAGTAAAGTCATAGACCACATTTTAGACATCACTTGTGCAACAAAATCTTCCCTCAACCACCTTGCTTTCCAATTATTACTGTAACCATTTCTACTAGTTTACACCATGCATAATATCTTCATTAAAGATACCTAGACCAGGGAGTCGTAACGTAACGAAATGGAACGGTATTTTCAATTACGGTTTCCGTTACGTTACAACCAGAAACAGAAGAACTTTTTTCGTGAACAGAAACGTTACCTCAGGTATATGAACATTACGTTACAGGTGTGCATAACGGTACCGAACCATAACTGATCTCTAAAGGAGTAGGTCTTCACGTGACACTTTAACGTTACATCCATTGCCGGCACCCAGTAACGTTACAGGGTAAGAAAGAGGTTCGTCACGTATTGACTAGTAACTTTAGTGTGTGTGGAAAGTGATAGTAACGTTACAATTAACCAGTAACTTAATTGAGGTCACGGTTGTAAAAACGTTACACTCCTTTTCTCAAAGCAACAACGTTATTTATAGCTGGTATGATACAGACGTTCCGATGTGCAATACCGTGTCCGATGCCGTGTTCCGGAGAGAATAACATAGGTCTCTCGTATAATTGTGCTCGTTACTTTTGTAACGTTACAGTTCTTTTCCTCCACAAAAGTCTGTTTCGAAAAAGTGATACACATATCCGTTACGAATAGCAAATACCGTTATCGAAGGCGTTTTCGAAGAAGCCTCATAATTATGATCGGCAGCATACTAACATTACAGTACTTTGACCCCTTGAAAGTCACTAAGTTATAATACGTATTTTCGTTTTGGATGTCAGTGAAAAAATTAAATTGTAAAACAAAACGTTTGAAAACATCCGTAAACAAGATTCGGCGTGACAAAAGTTCTGGTTATTGGAATTTACTTATTAACTATGTATTTATCACAAATATATTTCTTTTCTGCATACTTAATCGCTTTATGTGAATTTGTTCTAATTTGATTATTTATGCAAGATGAATTTTAACATGTACGTTCACTTTATACGATAGCAAAGCAAACGTTTGTTGAGGGAAAACGTTTATATCTATCTCATATATATCTATCTATATCTATATCTATCTATCTCTCTCTCTCTCTCTCTCTCTCTCTCTCTCTCTCTCTCTCTCTCTCTCTCTCTCTCTCTCTCTCTCTCTCTCTCTCTCTCTCTCTCTCTCTCTCTCTCTCTCTCTCTCTCTCTCTCTCTCTCTCTCTCTCTCTCTCTCTCTCTCTCTCTCTCTCTCTCTCTCTCTCTCTCTCTCTCTCTCTCTCTCTCTCTCTCTCTCTCTCTCTCTCTCTCTCTCTCTCTCTCTCTCTCTCTCTCTCTCTCTCTCTCTCTCTCTCTCTCTCTCTCTCTCTCTCTCTCTCTCTCTCTCTCTCTCTCTCTCTCTCTCTCTCTCTCTCTCTCTCTCTCTCTCTCTCTCTCTCTCTCTCTCTCTCTCTCTCTCTCTCTCTCTCTCTCTGTTTACATGTGTTACATCATTTTTTTTTAAAAAAAATACAGTTGTTTGGCGATGAGAATGATTCGTGCTTAGATTAAGTTGCTGAAGGACGAAACATAAAGGACCAACCATGGTCGAGCCAAAAAATCATCCGTGCCAATCGTTCGTCCACCTAAGCGAGAGGCAAGCTTTCTCCTATCGGAAGACCAAAAATAATTGCTTGTTGCGCGACCTTGAGAAGGCGAACCGAACTGATAGCAGCAGCACCACGCAAAATCGGAAAATCTGAATCCTGAAACTTTGTACACGTGACTTTCGATCACGAAGCATCCGAGTAGACAACGCCTTGGGGCGATATGAAAGGCACTTTTGGCAAGTAGAAAATGCGTAGAAACGAAATGTTAGATGGAATTGTTGTACGAAACAAACGAAACCGCGTTTGTGCAACTGGTCTGTAGCTAGACAGGGCCACTGGACTCTCAAGAAGGCAAGAATTGTATGGAAAGTGATTCTTAAAACTAAGCGAATAAAATGACAGTATATTTTATCATTTACAAGGGCCCTCAACCGCTTACAATTTTGAAAATTACTTTCAGTAATTCTTGTCTTCTTGGACAGGAGGTGCATTAAACTTTTTGGTGTAGAAACAGACAGAATGCCCGCCTACCTACCACGTTTGAAAGAAGGTCATAGACAGACAAGAAAGTAATTTTCAAGAACGCAAGAACGGCAGTCGACATGGATATTGAGCAACGTGTGACTGAGAAATACAATCGGAACAAAGGACAAGATTATTCAAGAAACAGTAATTTTATAAAACTTCCTATAATTAACTCAAACTCAGTTCATCCTTTTATCCTCTTTTGTTTGTTATACTTTTGTATTATTCATGTTTTATATCGCTTTTCTGCCACTTGTAGATAATCGCGACTATGAAGATGAATGATGATCATATTAAATCTATGAAGGGATGTTATAAAAAAAACAGCCATGCCCAGATGTCTACTCGAACTTGAAATGTTTGGTACGTACCGAGTGTATGAATGGATTACTAAACGACTTCGGCCTTCGAGGCTACGGTTTCAGTTGCAACATGCAGTATAATTACGTTTCTACTACTCTGAATTGACCAAAGCATGTGGTATGTATCCTTCATTTTACTTAAAAAGCCCCCTTTATACATGAGATACTACAAATAGTTTCAGGCATACCCTTGAATTCTGATTGCCTGGCACTTTTTTTTTTAACTAAGTAATGAAGTGACGTTTATATTCATATTAGGCCTACGACTAGCTCGAACTAAAAATTCTTGTGAAATACTGTGTATATGTTATCCTTGTGAAGTGAGGAACTTCATATTTTGCTAAGAAAATATGTATGAAAAATTATATTTGTAGCTACTACTTGAAGAATTCAAATTATTATTATGATGGAATTTCAACTTACGTACAATCTGCATATAATGTGTTATCGGAGAGGAGTTTTTGTCTCGCAGTCAATTTATTTTTAGTTGAGGAACTCGAGAGTAAGCTGGAAATATATAATGTAGGGATGGGCCGATATGAAATTTTGGCCGATATTGATACATTACCGATATAAAATTTACCGATACCGATAACCGATATTCTACCGATCCGATATAAAATTAGAAATGCTCCTTGAAGACCCTGAAATTTTCACTGATCTCCGTAATAAATGTGTGTTTTGAGCTGATTGCAATGCAAAAAAGGTTTAATATTTAGACATTTACTTTTTCAGAAAGTAGGGCATGGATATTATCCATAAAAATCACAACAAAATGGCAGAATTTTGCACTAAATTATAAGATATTTATCGATATATCGGATCGGTAAAATAATCGGTAATTTTACCGATAAACCGATACACCGATATGCCTATATCGGCCGATACCGATAGAGTACCGATTAATCGGTCCCATCCCTAATATAATGACCCACGTTGTGGTGTGCTGTTCGATTAATCAGAATTGGAGTGAGAGAAATCTGTAGTTAAGTTCATTCAACACGTCAATTTGTAACTGTGAATGCAAGTTTTCTTTGATTTAGCAGGAAATCAGTCTATTGTTGTAAGTAATAAATGGAAATATATATATTTTCTGCTCGAGTAGGAATCCGCAGCCGTTATCCAATCAATCAGTTTCTCTGTGTGAAACTTCTGTCTAGGAAAGCTACATACAATTTGCTTTTAATAACAGCAGCTTCAAAATAACCTATCCATTCTTGTCATGCCAAGTAATGTTTGATTTTGATTTGTTATATTTAAATTTGGTTTTATGCCAGTTTTGGCTAATCGCGAAGACGAGGATGGGTGATGAAATGGCAAAATTGATGAAAGGACATCACAAAGAAAATAATGCACAGGCTGTGATCCGAACTCGGAACCTGTGGCGTCGTATTGCACTGTGCTAACCACTCCGCCACGGAGCTCTGCAAAATAATGTTTGACCATACATTGTTCATGAAATAAAAACATAACATATACAGTGGCTCACATTAGTAATCAAATACGTAGCATCTTGCTGCATTCCTTCACAATATTTGAAAATTAACAACATGTACATAAATATAAACGATGGTGAAATATTTATACGCATTTCTTAAAGTTATATGTAACTTTTTTTAAAAAAATTTGGGTGCGTCAGCACTTAGGCTATTTTGCACCCGCCACGTTATACGGGGTGCAGCCCCTTACCATAACAAATAACATAACTGTAATGTCGCATAACTGAAATATTAAAATATTCTGACTTAGGTTAAAAGCTGAGGCTGTAAAGAGGCACTCAGCGCATATGACAGAAAGCAGGAGAACACACAGAATTATACTGGCCATAGGGCCAGTCGCCAGAGTCTCGTTAGTCTGGAAAGAGCAGTCCAGGGCGTACTACGTGGAATGAAGTTGAGGATTGGATGTAATACGTGGAAGGTCACCCCTTACACCCCTGTTACGTTTAAATATTTGAAAATAGTTATTTATGTTTGGGTGTGAAAAAAGAGATCACTTTAATATTCAGACAAATCGTGAAAGCCTTCTGTTTCTGTTAAGCTACGTTTCCATTCTGACAAGTTCCAGACCCATGACGCGCAACATGTGCAGGCGCATGTTGCGCGTCATTCAGTGCACTGTTTCCAATTCAAAACTACTTCTGCAAAATACGCCTACAACAGCACCGGAGTGCAGGACTTGAGTGTAGCGTTGTTCCATTGTGTCAGTGTTTCTTCTCTTGTATTGTAATAATTTGGTAGTGATTTAACTTGTGTAAAGATGAACAATACAACTATGGCGGGTTTTGTGGTTATGGCAGGCGCGTACCATGAACTTGTAAAAATATGAGGCGAAAACGACCTAGATGGTGGATTAGAAGTTTTCTAGCGAAAAGAAATTCGGAAGGAGCATATAACTCGTTGATGAGAGACTTACGTCTTCAAAGTGGATACGAAAACTTTGTAAGAATGACTGTAAGTGATTTTGCATTGTTATTAAATCTTGTTGGACCACAGATTGTAGTCGCGTCGTCTGTTTCTACTCTAGTGCGCATGCCCCAGGAACTTGCTGCAGGCTGTTTCCATTGTCCGCGGCGCATGTTGTGTGTCTTAATTGTTGGGGCAATTTTGTCCCCGGCACTTGCGCCGCGGCATGTTGCAGACAATTTCCATTTCAACAAATGCTTGGCACATGCAGCGTCGCATGCCGCGCGTCATGTTGCGCGGCAAATTTGTGGTAATAGAAACGAGGCTTTACATCGTTTTTTTTTTACTGGTCAACTACAGTGCGGGGAAGGAACAATTGATGCTACTTCCTGACTACATTTGTTACCAGTAGCTGCATTGCTCCCTGACTGAAGTACGAGAAAAATGGGTAACAAAAACAAAAATACAACATTTGACGAATGGCAGCTATTTATTTTTACCGTACCTAACCAAAGGGTACAGGGAAATTGAAAATGTTAAGTAGTATATGTAAGCGTACCGTGGGTGATGCAATAAAACGTAATGACAAGCAAAATGAGGTAGATTCCGTATCTCAGAAAATTCAACCAAGAGAAATAGGAGATTGAAATGAAGGAGCTTCAGTATAAAAAATCAAGACCCTTTCCTCATCCCGACCCCCTTTCCAAACCAAGAGCTCCGAAAGCAGCTGTGCAACTTGGAGTAGGCATTGGGACTGCTGTACGGTTAAGTAGCGTTTCGTCCGAAAGCGAAATTTCTAGAAAAATGCTACAGTTCGTCTGCGACGGTTTAATGAGTTGCGTTTTGTTCGATCCTGGCTGATGATGAGTCACACCTTGACTAACCACTGGCAGCGATGGAATTGGTGACTAGTATACCTCGGTTTACAACTTTTAAAACTACATTGCATAGACAGCGGAGTGCAGACTCAAGACAAATTGTCGAGAGAGAGGTCCCGGGTTCGATACCCGGTGGATGCACAAGTGGTTCGGATCCCACTTTAAACTGTAGGTCCAATCCCTATTAGCCTTAATGTGCATAAAGTGGACTTAAAACAACAAATCAAATCAAAACAAATCGTCGAGAGGAAGTGAACTTGGATCTAGAAATTTTAGTCATGGCTGATGGCAACACTTTCTTACTATCTGTCAACTACGAAGGTGAGATTTGCAATTTCCAGAGGGAAAGAAATATTAAAACAAAAAAATATATATTTTCTTCGATGGAGCATTTAAGAGTGTTAGCAAGAGTTTGCTTCATTAAACACTATTAGGATGGTAGCCCTCGGACGAAACGCTACTTGGTCAGGTAACCGTAAGTTGCCTGTTCCTGGAATTCGGACGCGAAACGCTGCGCCAGGTGCTGTACACCTGGCGGTTCAGAAAGCGAAGATGAGCATGAGCGACGAATGCTGAAACTGACGAAGGGACACTCACAGAGAACACTCATGTGCAGATCGGGATTCGAAACCGGGACCCCTGGCGTCGTAGTGCGCTGTGCTAACCACTCTGCCACGTAATATTTTTTATTTACTCATTTATAGCTACTTCCTTTTAAACTAACTAACTAACTCTCTAGCTTTCTTAAACCCGAAGGTTCATGGCTGCAGCAACACAGGCCTTCCATCTGTCCCTATATTGAGCAAGATCTATATACTCTTTTCCATCCCTACCGATTTCCTTTAGGTCCATGTCAACGTTGTCCCTCCATCTTCGTCTTGGCCTTCCTACAGGTCTCCTACCATCAGGTTTCCCAACAAGAATCCTGTAAACTCCTCTTTCCTCTCCCATTCGTGCCACATGGCCTGCCCACCTAAGTCTTCTTGATTTAATTATTCTAATAACATCTGGACATGAATACAAATTATGTAGTTCTAAATTATGTAACCTTCTCCACTCACCTGTCTCCTCATCCCTTTTAGGTCCAAATATTTTCCTAAGAACCTTATTTTCAAATACTCTCAATTTATGTTCCTCTTTCAATGTAAGGGACCAAGTTTCACACCCATTTAATAAGAGCACTACATACAAAATTACTGTTTTGTATATTTTAACTTTTAGTTTCTTAGTTATTAAACTAGAAGACAAAAGTTTATGAAGAGAGAAGTAACTTGCATTTCCTGAATTAAGCCTACTCTTTATTTCCTCTTTAATATAATTTTCATTGGTTAATATTACTCCTAAGTATTTGAATTTGGAAACTGGTTCAAACGAGTTGTTATCAATAATTATATTTTGATTATTACCTAACACTTGGTTTCGGCCTGTAAGCATATATTTAGTTTTCTCTTTGTTAACTTCCAAACCTATGTCTTTAGCAGTTTTGAAAAGTATTTTAGCATTATTCTTAATTGTATTTATATCATCCCCTAATAAGTCTACATCATCTGCATATGCTAACAACTGAGTCACACCATTTAATTTTAGTCCTTCGTTAGTTTCTGTTACCTTCCTGACAGCATATTCTAAGGCAAAATTAAAGAGCAATGGATATAATGCATCTCCTTGTTTTAACCCATCATGAATTGTAAATTTGTCAGACACATAAATACCCACACGAATTTTACTTTCTGTTTCACTGGTGCATACTTGTATCATATTAACAAGCTTCTTAGGTATTCCAAATTCGACTAATATATTATATAATTTATCTCTTTTGACCGAATCATATGCTTTTTTGAAATCAATGAATACCTGATGGACATTTTGATTATATTCCCACTTTATTCAAGTGACTTCCTTTTACCTACGCTAAAAAAAGAAATTTTAAAAAATGAATATTAGTCTTTTTTTCAACATGTCCATTGAGAATGTAAATGATCTGTCCCTTTTTTATTTTGTCAGGAAACCTTTAAAGTTTGACATTATAGTTCTTGGACTTTTGTCGCCATTGCACTGAAAGTTTACATCATTGCAAAGGTTGATATATCTATCTACCAGATAGAACACTGGAATTGAATGAGATTAGGTAGTTGTTCTGTAATGGAGATAACACAATTCCATTATAACTTTGTCATTCGGTAGAATAATCGATTACTTTGATTTCACTATTATTCAAAATGTATCTATCTGTTAAAAGCAAAAGTAAGAACCGAAGTCCACCATACCAGCAACACTACTACTTCTAAGCAGCTCCCACAATTGACTGAGGTTAGAATGAAAGTTTGTCTTGTTTTAACCTTTTGACGCCCAAGACCTTTTTCACAAGTAAGCCTCTGGGTACCGAGCCGATTTTGAGCAAAATGCAGAGTTTCAATTAAATAAGTGTAGATCGGAAGCTAATTGTCCTAGAGAGATGAGTGATATACCGTTGTACGCGGAATGAACCAGAGATTCAGACTATATGAAATTTTTGCAAATATGTGGCGAGGGGGAGGGGGCTAACTCTCAAAATTCCAAAATTTCGGGATAAAAATTGTGTTCCCCCACCCTCCCCTCAAGCATGTTCATGCAATAATTAACATATATTATTATAGCTAAAATGCAATTGCGCGATATATATAATTTTTGGTTGACTTTCCTTTTCCAGGTGGTTCGTGCCCTTGCCTTTTTTTCGGACATTCATGCAAAGGTTCTATTTTTATTTCGCGTCTACCACTTTCGGTTAATCGCGATGATAAAGGATGTGATAGGTGATGGAAGTGGTATAAAGACAAATGACCCATCCATATTTTCTAATCCGACATTAGACTTCGCAGTGTATTACGCTAACTAATTTGCCACGGGATCGGCTTCTTCGTGTTTGTCTACTCATCAAATGATTGATTAGTTATTCAAACTATATAGGTAGGAAAAGCTATATAACATAACGAAACAGAAAAAAAATCCACTTGACGTCTTCTAGTACTATCATCAGCCTACAATTTCATGCTCTCAAATCCACACAGAAAACTTCTTGTGGCATTAGTTTTACGGAATGGCCTTGGGGAATAAAGATCGCCCATTTCCTGGTTCAGCTCGAAACAATCAGGTGCCTTATCGAAGCTGCTGTTGAGCACGCAGGGTTTCTAACCTACTTCGCCGTAATTCAGTTGTTGTATGTATTGTAGAGCCAACCGCAGATTAAATAGGAGGAAAAATACTTTTTCCGACGGAAAATAAGTTGGCAATGCTACGAACACTGAGGCATTCTTGATAAGACGCCTGAGGAGGGTCGAGAAAACTTTCCTGAAAAAGCGCAACCCCAGTATCGAAGGTCATGCTACACGTGGATTGGCAACTTTCGGGAGCATGCTGTCTGTCTACACAATTCTACCCAAATACCTGTTTGAAAATGAATCTTCTGCTCGCATTTTATTTTTCAAATGTAGTTCTGACATTGTAGTCATTTTGCAATTATTTTTATTTGTTCTTATTTTGCTTTGCTTTTGTCACTTTTATAATTAATCGAAACTATGAAGATGGATGATAAATAGATGAAATTGATGAAGAGACACCTAAAAAAGATATTTACAGACCAGGACTCGAACCCGGGACCTAAAGTGGATAGGTTGGGGGGGGGGGGAGACCGTCAATAACTCCCGGTCACGAACTGGCTTATAATGTTTGTAATTTCTCAGGAGTATTTTTTGTTCTGTTCATGCATAATGCCTGCTTTCGGAAACTTAATTTATAAGTGACACACTTCGTTCGGTGGGGACAAGCCACGAATTGTTTGAGAGGAGGGACAAATCTCATTCATATACTAGATACAATCATGGACTATACTTGAAATGGCCTCCCCGATGGCGCAGTGGTTGCGTCGTCGCCTAGTAATCAAGGGGTCCCGGGTTCGATACCCGGTGGAGGCACAAGTGGTTCGGATTCCACTTCAAACTGAAGGTTCAGTCCCGATTGGCCTTACTGTGCATAAAGTGGACTCAAAACACCAAATCAATCAATCATATACTTGAAAAATGACGTGCTAAACACTACTTTCGGAGATCAGATGGACATGGCAATTTTGATATACAAGATGCACTTTTTCTACTTAGATTGTTTATGTCCAAATTGTATCCTAATAGATAATCTCGCAACAACGCAAAATGTTTAAATTGACTCGAATTCACAATGACTCATATACAGTGTGTTTATAAATGAACGGTGCGGCTTCAAAAATTAATAATAAATCTATTTATTACCTTACACGGACAAAACTTACACCGTAATCAGCAGCAACTGTCCAAGTTTATATAACTTTTTTTAAAATTGGTATAAAGATAGAAATCGAGAGGGGGCAATTGCCCCTCTGTGCCCCCTTGCAGGTGCTCTTGCCGTCTGGAAGAAATAGTGCACGAAAGACGTGAAAACTAAATCCATCTTGAGTATCCTTTTGTCTTGCTACTCTTAGATTCTGCAACCTTTCTTTCTATAGTCCAATGTTTGCCTTCCTTACCTCCTAGAATTGATTTCTGTACAAGTTTGAGGGCTAATCTACCCTGCCCCCTGTGGTTGTGCCACAACACCTTCTTCCGCCGTTGTTCCTTTGTGAACTTTCATCGGCTTCAAAATACTTCATTTTCTTCAAGAGCATAATATCGTTTAATAACCGGCGATATGATTCCTCTACCCTAAATTTCTGGAATAAAGTATAATATTATAAGGGCATGGAAATCTGGAAGGGGGGCGAGGATGGCCACCTCTCCCCTTTAGAAAACGAATGTCAGCTAAAAGTATATATTTCACACGTATAATTTGATTTGTCATACTAATTTACATTAATTATTATAATGGGGATGCAGGAATGCGATAATTTCGAATTCAAGTGGTGTTTCTTGAGGGGGCAACACTATTATCGGGTTAATATGCAATTGCATATGGCATATTTCTCTGATGTCCATGACGAGGGGGGCATTTTACCCCTCCCCTTGCACCCCGTGCGCACGCCTATTGCTACTCCTTTCTACACTAGTTGGAAGCTTTATTCAGTTTCGAGCCAAAAATGTAATTTAATATCAAATCAGGGTTGTTAAACGTCCACGAACCCATAAATTCTAATGGGTTCTATTGGGTTCCGCAACAAGACTGGAAACTTTTTTATCGCACAGTTTAAATTCGGTCCAAGTTGCGTATTCTTTCATTTCAATATGGAACTTAGACCGTCTTTTAATTGATCCGGAAAGAAGGTCCCTTTGCCGTATTTCAATTGATCAGGAGAAAAGGTCCCTGGAACGATCTGAAATACATAAAAAGGCTCTTTACGGTCCAGATCCATTTATGCTTGCTAATATTCCCTGCTGAACCGGAATTGAATTGATTTAAAATTCCTGACCCTTTAACAACCCTGGTTGAAATTCATTTTTTTACAAACAACCATATTTTTCACGGCTATTTCACATTAATCCCATACGATATACTGAGTTATTTTTCGCAATGTTCCAATGAAAGGTAAGAGATTTTGGCTATTCCTTTTTCTTCCGTGATGTTAAATAGATTATATTCGTCACGCGCCTATAACGTTACTAGCTAACATTTGTGAATTGTTCTTTCCTTGTAACGTTAACATCTACCATACTGAATTTATTTACGTTCCTTATGTAGATGGTATGTACCCAACTGCATTTTGTTCCGTTCCGCTACAGTGGTTTACATTTTGTTACATTCCTATGTAACGTTAATTAACCATATTGCCTTTCACTTCATTCCGTTACGGAGGATTGCATTCATTACGTTCCTATGTATACCGTTATTTACTACCATGTTGCATTTCGTTACGTTTTTTTGTAACGCTAGTATATACCATATTGCATTTCGTTACTACGTTCCTTGTAACTTGTAACGGTAGTATATACCATATTGCATATTACGTTATGTTCCAATGTGCTCATTTCGTTCCGTTCCTTTATAACGTTAATATCTACCACAATACATTTTGTTACGTTCCTTGTAACGTCAGTCTATAACATATTGCATTTCGTTACGTTACATGGGTACCAGCAGTGGAACCATACTTTTCCTCCTACAAAATGGAACGTACCGTGTAACGCAAATTGGGTACGTTACGACTCCCTGACCTAGACTGCTTTGAAAACGATAAACACATATTCAAATCGAAACAATGCAAATGACAAGAGAGCATTTCTTTGGATATACAGTGAAATTTTGAAATATCTCTTTGCAATTCCGTTACAATCTATATGGTTATGAACGAACCACAAAAAAATCATTCACCCCTCACCTAATAAATCTGGGTTGGGTTGTTGGAATGTGGCTTGTCGTTTCCTCCTTCTCTTCTTTAGAAGATGAGAAAATTGTGGAAAATAATCCTCGTTTCTTTACAGATTTTGCATGTAGCCGACTGCAAGGATGTAAAGTGCGGTATTAATTATATGTAGAATCAAAGATGGTGATCAACAATTTGAAAGATATGTAAATTCTACAATATCCGCTGAGTGTTGAAAGGAGTGTGTGAGAAAGATGCAGAAGAAAGAATGTTGTTAAAATATACACATGAATGCTGAAATACAATGCCAATGCACAGAAAAATATTGAACCACAATACCACCAGGGGAAATATCCGACTGGAACAAGTGTTTACAAAATGCCATTTCAAAGCAGCAGTTAGGTTTTTCACATTTATGGTGTTAGTTTTTACTAGGAATATCGATATAACATTTAAACTAAGACTGGTAATTAATGGTGCATTCATATCACATAAAATGAATGCTGATGCTGACGGTTACAGATACCTGAAACCAAGTGGTGTCAGAAATGCAGCAATTCTTGACAAGTAAAATAGTAAAGTCAATTCTAGCAACTGGCAAGGCGGTGATTATTTTGGGATGAGTAGGGAATAATTTTCCTTGAGTACTTTGAAAAGGGTAAAACTATCACAAGTGAGTATTATGTAGCTCATTACAACATTTAGACAATGAATTCACAGTGAAACCACCACACTGGGTCAGGAATAAGTGCTTTTTCAATCCACACAATGCACTAGCTCACACCAACTATTGCAATCCCCAAAATTCACAAGTAACGTTTTGAATTGATGCCTTGTCCTCTAATTTCCAAAGCTAAAGAAAAAAAATTGGAAGAAATAAAAATGAAGCAACTATGACAAAACTGATACCACAAATGGCTACCATGAAGAGTTCAAAAACTTGTTGCATTCAAGTGGCATCATTCTGGCAAGAAGCGTTAGTCAAAATGCATCCAGCTAAAAGAAGTTATGTAGCACATAGATGAGAATTCAATGAACTGCTCTTTACCTTTTCATTTCAAATGTATATCAATCGCTCATCTTATAAAACCAAACATGTTGAACAAAAATACTGTATATGGATTAGGGCTTTGCCAATACTGCATTGCAGCAATACCAATGACAAAGGTTTAAATGTGTGTGTATTAGGAGGTAGAGCTTAGTCTCTGGATCCCGGTGTTCTACTGGCAAATGTCCTGCTTTTATGGAGAAGTGGATTTTAGACCCATAGTCATTGCCCAAGAAAACACGTATAACAGGGACGTGGAACTTAAGCTGAGTCTCGCCTGGAACACTTCTCCATAAAAGCACAGCATCCACCAATAGAACACCGAGATCCAGAGTGAACTAATCACAAGACAGGAAAGGACTAAGCTCCACCTCTTAATCCACACTTATTTAACCTCACCCTTGGGTCTCTATTGAACATTCCCTGGTGATGAGAGCAATGTACGTGGCCTGTCTAAAAAGTGTACGAACTTTTCTTTTCCCGCGGAAAATATCTATGGTAGGCTACACTCTGCACAGAGGTCAAGGGAACCTTCATGCAGGTGCATGCATGTTGCTGGGTGTGTTGGGCCCATTTGTTGATGAGAGGCAGCTGTCTAGTGAGGTAGTGTTTCTGTGTAATGTTGCATTTCCTTGTTCGTTAGGATGACGGAACGCATGGAGCAGTAGTTTTGCCAGAAGCTTGGAGATACGCAAAGGGAAACAATTCGCAAGACTCAACAGGCATTTGACGATGATGCCATGGGAGTTAACCAAATAAAGGACTGGTACAACCACTTCAATAATGGCCACACTTCCGCGGAGAGTGATCAGTGTTCTGGGAGGCCATCAACAAGCTGGATGCAGAAAACGTTGAAAAAGTGAGGTCCTTGATAATGCAAGATCGTCATTTGACAGTCAGGGTAATTGCTGATGACATTGGTATTAGCAAAGATACGGTGCATTCAATTTTAAGGGAGGATTTAGGCATGCACAAGGTAGCAGCAAAACTTGCGCCCCAGCAGCTTTCGAAGGAACAGCAAGAACGTCGAAGTGACGTCGCACAAAACATGCTGGAGACTGTCAATAGGGATGCAGAGTTTCTCAATACCCTGATAACTGGAGATGATGATGATCGACATGGCTCCATGTGACTTCTGGTTGTTCCCGAAGCTAAAATCTCCACTGAAAAGCTCCTGTTTTGACAGCCCAGAGGATATTATGTGTAGCGTGCCGGCGGAGTTGAGACACATTCCAAAAGAGGGATTCCAGGAGTGCACCCAGCAATAGCAGGCTCGTTGAGCTAAGCATGTGAAATTCCAAGGAGGTTACTTTGAAGGGATTAGCACCATACCAGGAAAGTGTCTTCCTTTTACCGGCATAAAGTCAGATACTTTTTAGATAGGCCACATATGCACCTGAAATGTTTGACTCTAAACACACGGGCATGGAATTAGGAGGGTGGTAGAAGTTAGCGCTGTTGCCACGTCCGAGCACAACACCGTGTGTTAGGAGGTTTAAGAGAATGAAAGATCTTGTTGTAGAGTTATAGAGTTGGTCTTTGTAATCCATGTGATACAAACTGATAGTATTTGCTCGAAAGATCAGGGACGACACAAAAGTGTCTCGGAGATAGGTCGGTCTGATGCTCGAACTATGAAACGCAGTCCAGTTGACAATGCCACACAGTATGTGGAAACCAGCGACTTTTGTCCCTCTCTCACTTTGCCTTTCCCATATGTGGCACCAGTGCAATACTGCCCAGCTGCCTATTTTCATGGCCGTGCTTTTAATGCAGATTTAGCATGTTTGGTAACCCGAGAACAATTGTTCAAATCAAGTCGCCAAGAAAACTACAATTCCTAGTACTTCATTACCCGACTTTTCCTTTCAAATATTCATAATTTCACATGACATATTTATTTAATCACAGAAGCAATTTCTCTCCACGATGTCGTTGCAAAAATTACAGAACATTATGCAGTTATTCAGACTCCACAAAAATGTAATTTTGGGGACTTCACAAAACATCAGGACTTTGGAAAGTATCAGCCAGTATTGGTGATTAAATTCTAATACTCTCCAATGCCAATATATTGATATCCACTAGTAATAATACATGGACTGTGAAATGTCCTAAAGGAAACACAATACACATCTATCCATCTGCGTAAGTAATAATGCTATAAGTCCATGGACATCCACAGGATTTTTTCTAGGGAGGGGCAAGGAAGGTATTTTTTTCCAGGAGAGGGCAAACAAGGCACATTTTCCCCAATAATAGTATTGTTTTCTCTAAACAACATTGCTTAAATTTGAATTTATCATATTCATGCAATAATTCACACATATTATTGTGACTGAAATGAAATTATATGTGTGAAATATATAATTTTAGGTTGACTTTCATTTTTCGGGGGGGGGGGGGGGGGCATGGTCCCCCCTTGCCCCCCCTTCAGGATGCCCATGTATAACTGAGAAGGAAGAACAGTACATGAAAAATATTGTAACACAACATTCAAATCTTTTGCATCAAGTATAAAAGCTGAAGCTGTACACAGAGAGAGACAACGCAGAAGAAAGACTAACACAAAGATAACAATAATCACAAAAAAAGTAGGAATGGACCGATATGAAATTTTGGCAGATACCGATAAAGTACCAATATAAAAAGTACCGATATTCTACCAATCTGATATAAAATTCCAAATGGTTCTGAAGAACCTGAATGGTTCATTGACCTTCTTGTTTTCAGGCAACTTCAGTGCAAAAGAAGTTGCACATTTAGAGATTGACTTAAAAAAAAAATAAGGCACGGAGATTATCCATAAAAATTATAACAATGTTGAGTAAATAAAAGACATTGGATCGATAAAATAATTCCAATACACAGATATGCCTATATTGGCTAATACTGATAGAGTACCCATTAATCTGTTCCACCCCTACAAATAACCCACTCTAATAAATAAATTTACCTTAATGGTGATGATAAAGCAATTTGTTTCAAATTGTCCCACAAATTATATTATCTGCATTAGTGCGGCAGTGAGGACTTTTTGCTTGAGCACCCAATAGTTCACATGGAAACTGAACATGGTGATCATCTCAATGTTCAAAAATACAGTGATATATGAAAATGAAATAGATGATTATGGGCTGAAACTACCAGGATGAATATTTTACATGTAAATACTGTCACATTAAAATGATATTTGATTTGTAGAGAGAGATTCAAATGATTACGAGAGAGCGAAAGTGGTCTCGCACAGTACTCTAAGCTGTATTATAAATTCCTTAAACATTTAACCAAGGGTTAATCGCATCACACATGGAAATACACATAACAAGACAATACCTAAGGTAGAAAACAGCATGCAAAATGCCAGAAATGCAGTTAAAAGAAAAGAAAGAAGCGGAATGTAATTCAGTATGAAATATGAAATGACCATTATACTATCTTCAATAATTGTTGATAGGAGAGAAATCAACCAATCAGCATGAGCTGATAGGCATATCAGGGTATCAGAAAATTTTACCAATCCAACATTTCCATAAATACCATATAATTTAATGAAAAATTCTCATATTTTGTTATCTTCATATTAATATTAAGGCATTGCAGATATCATTTCCCAAAATGCATATTCTTTTTCTAAAGGCAAAAACTATTACACTCACCTGTACACGTACATTAATTAAAGTAGTAAATGAACCATTAATGTTTAGCATGTGGCATTTGATATTTTTTTATTGCATCGATAGAACGTTGGTTAACAATATAAGAAAACTTTATGTTACTTAGGGATGGGCCGATATGAAATTTTGGCCGATACCGATAAAGTACCGATATAAAATTTACCGATACCGATAACCGATATTCTACTGATCCGATATAAAATTAGAAATGGTCCTTGAAGAACCTGAAAGGTTCATTGACCTCCTTAATAAATGTGTGTTTTGAGGTGACTGCCGTGAAAAAGAAATTTACTTTTTTAGAAATTAGGGCATGGATATTATCCATAAAAATTACAACAAAATGGCAGAATTTTGCACTAAATTATCAGATATTTCTCGATATATCGGATCGGTAAAATAATTGGTAATTTTACTGATAAACCGATACACCGATATGCCTATATCGGCCGATACCGATAGAGTACCGATTAATTGGTCCCATCCCTAATGTTACTACTTGAATCCATTTTAGTAAAAATTTCATAATGATCATTTTGCAGACGCATGATACATGATTTATCATCCATCAGTAACTAAACTGGAAATGAACAGTTTCTGTAATGGCCCAGCCCTAACAAACACAATTTGCTTGGAATATCTAAGTACTACTTTTCAGTTTTTAAAACAAATAGTGCAATAATAAGCAAAGCATAGAATCAACAATTCAAAGTAAGGAATCTGAACATGACTGCCTGACTCAGGTTACATTAGGCAGTCTGTGTGGGTTATCATCAGGAACAGACTGTGCAGGCTCTCGGCTAGTACACACATGCTGTTGAAAACCAAAGCTGAAACATATGCATCGAAGGCACAAAATTCTGTGGTTACACACAACATATAATGACATTACTACAAAGAAGCAATTACATAGCACATGTATTGTAACTCAGTACTTACGCAATAGGACGAGTGTTGTTCAGAGCAGTTTCGAATCGAGGTTGCACGTAATTCCAAGCACCCTGGTTCTTGTGCTCTTCTTGCGCCCATGCTAGCACGGCATTTGGATACTTGTTGCACTCGCTCTTAACCAAATCAAATGGGAATGGAGATATCTGAAACAAATGATAACTCTAGTAACATGATACATTTATATACAACAGAAAAAGTGAAATACTTAAAATTATCTTCTGAATGGAGGCATTATCATTACTATCAAACCATGCTAGAAGTGAAGGGGGTGTCAAGGTATGCAAACAACATAGCATAACAAACTATCTCCCCAGATATCTACTTGCCACCATGTTAAACATGCAAACTCAAGCAAACTTAAGAAAGCATTCCCCACACAGCAATTTTCACCATGATGAATGTAATAATATGCATAATCGGTAAGAACTTTAAGAATTTTGGGGTTCTAGGATGATAAACTGTGTTCATAAATTATTGGCTGATTTCGTAAGATTATATTTTCACCAATAATACACAGACCTTAAATGAGTTCGATGTATATGCAATGTGTTGCAGGGCAGATGGTACTCCCATTCTCGCTAAACCTTCTCAAGCATAATTCATTCTAATGAGTTCAAGTTTAATTTTTTCTGCGTTGCGGAAATTAAACTGTGAACTCATTAGAAGGAATTATCTATCTTTGCGTAACCGTCAAACAGATATTTTTAGATATAATGCTTCTCAAGCATGTTGTGTGTGATGGCAGTTTCCACGGTCGACGGACCTCACAGGGTTCAATTTCTTCCCGTGGGGTTTCATCAAAGACAATGTTTACGTTCCTCAACTTCCACAGACACAGTCAGAAGCGAAGGTGCATCAACACCGCCACCGGAGACGTAACACAAAACATGCTTGAGAAGGTTTGTCAAGAATGGGAGTACCGTCTGGACATATGCCCTGCCACACACTGGGCACAGATTAAATACATTTCAGGTCTGTGTAAAACTTCAAATATTCCTCTTTCAAATGGTGGTAGTATTATAATTTCTGTGCATTACTGGTGAAAATATAGTCTTACAAAATCAACCAATAATTATTGAACACCCTTTATTTTATGTGACCAATGGAAAAAGCATTAGTATAATATGTTGAACTCACCTGTTCAACTCGAGCAATTGCTACGGAGCTTTCTAGCCCTCTCTCCTTCCTAGTCTTGGACAATTCGTAATACAGTTTCCCGGAGCAGAAGATGATCTTCTGGACACTGCTGGGGTTCTGGCTGGCGGGGCCTGCATCAGGAATCACTCTGCAATGAAAGCACCAGGTAAATTAAGGTTTATTAACGTCAATGATTCTAATGAGTACACATTCAACTGAAATGGACAACCACTAATCAATCACACTTGAACAATGCATGCATGCGTTCAAACAGTTGAGCCAATGATAGAAAAGTCTTGGTCCAAATTTAGTCAGTGACAGGCAATCAAGAATTTTCCAGATGCTGGGTATTCTGCTGAATATATAAAATGCCAACCCATATATTCACAGAGTTCAAATATCCTAGGTATTATGAAAAATATATAATTAAGCCAACAGAATTTGGCTTAAAAATATTCATAGGTTCTAATATGGAATAACTGTAATAATTTTAAATATAAAATTAAGTTTTGTCACAGAATATTGACAAAGTATCCTTAGAGGGCTGTTGCACCATGGAGTATAGTTTAAATAATGAAAATTGCACATTTCCCATAAGTCCTGTTATATTTGGACTCTACGACAGAGTTCATGAGTATTTTGAACATCCCATTAAGACCAGGACTGAATAAGAATGAAGGAGTATATGTGGTATATTCTTTGTTCTAGATCATCATTTCATTTTGCAAGCTACCTGTATTGTGAACACCCTGTACTACTGCTACACTTCACTCTGATTATAAAAATCCTGGACTGTGTTAGCTAATAGATGACCATTGATCAACCTTCACATCTAACTTAATATGAGACCTCTAAAGAACACATATAAGCCTTGGGGACAGCTATGAAAGTACCTCTGGAACTCTGTTCCCTCGACCATCTCATCAAAGCTGGACTTAGCATCGGGGTGTCGCAGAAGAGCCTTGGGTGTCATAATGATGAGCGGCTTGCGGAACGGGAGAGCAATCTGTCTTCTTAGAATATGGAAGTAGTTTCCGGGAGTTGAGCAGTTGGCAATCTGAAAACAAACAGAACAATATATTAGGGTGGATCAAATGAAAACAGAACAGGGGCCACAGAATGAAATCAACAAGGTTTATTTCAAATGTAATCTCCAAAGTTACACAAGCACTTGTCTCACTGTTTCACCAAGCGGTGAATACCCTGCTTGTAGGACTCCTTTGGCTGAAATCGGAACCAGTTGCAAATATTGTCCATGACTTCATTGTCCGAGTGGAAGTGCCGACCCTTCAATACCTTTTTCAACGGATCAAAGATATGGAATTCGCATGTTGATACATCAGGGTTATATGGTGGGTGTTCCAACACTGTCTACGTTGTCATGCAGCAAAACCACTCCAGAGGACAAGAGGCCGGGCCGTTTGGCCTTGATTGCTGCTGAGACGATAGTGCTGCACGACCGCGTATGCATATCACGTGCAACTATCTAGGGAGAGTCCATTATGTAGTAGGGGTTTCCTTCCTTACCTCCCGTTCTACCTCTACACAGGGTTGTCGCCACACACATACATAAATATAACCCAATATATCCATTGTTCCATTTTCATTTGATCCACCCTCACATATCTATATACAGTGAAACCCCAATTTTACATTTTCCTGCATTTTACAAGAAGTTTTCAAGTCAAACCAGGACTTTTTATTTTACACATATAACAATGTATGTTGGCGTGGCAGCACTACATGCAGTAGTAAGTGGCTAGTGTGTCCTATTACTGATACACATGGCGCAGGGCAGTCCAGATACTATTAATCATTATGGCAGACAAACAATGTTAGTGTGTGCATGGAACAGTATATGGTGATGAAGTTTCTTGCGAACGAAGGCATAAAATCTGTGGAAATCTATGATGAGACTCTCAGTAAGACTTTTAACCCTTAGTCCGCTGCCGTTGCAGATATGCAACAAAAAAATATGTCCGTTGTTGCCGCCATTGCAGATGTGCAACAAACAGCTTTAGATACAATTATCAAGGGTTTGCCACACTTATATTTATATACTGAGGTTGAAACACTGACAGTTCGTTCGGGAACATGTTTTGCAATCGTGTTTACGAAAATTCCAAAATTCCTCGCCCCCTTTCTCGGAATATGTCACGTGTTTCGGCTCCTCAGTTGACAAGACAATAAATGCTTGGTATTTACGATGCTGTTTTCCTCCAAGCTTCCAACGCTGTGATTTAGCACTGATAAGGCACACATTCTTCTTTGTGTTTCGACCTGGTGATCCAGCTAAAGTGGAAGGAGAGGGGGGATTGGATGAGGTTTGGCAGTGTCAGCTTTCTGTCGCCTCTATGTTAGAAATGCAATGAAGCTTGACGATAGCCAGAGGCCAGAAGCGTGAGTTTATCCAGAAGTATAGACAAAACAAACAATTGCAAAGGCTCCCTCCCCTTATCTGTTAGGAAAGGCCTCGCCATAATCTTTCTGAGCAGTGGCTGTGAAAGACCGTATCATATAACAGCTCATCGATCTCCCTAATGCACAATCGTTTCCTTCTGGACATATTTCCACAAAGAGCCGAGTCAACAGGGAAGAAATAGATTCACAGTAGCTACACAAGATGCAAGTGCGAACGAAAAAAAAAGCAAAAGTTCCGGTTTTCTCCCCAAAGTATCTGGAGAAGAGGGGGCAAACTCCACATTTTTATGATTTTTTCATTGAAATTCGGGGGATGTAACCCCCCTGCGGTTGGGGCATCCAAATTTTACATGGTTGCATGCACTGATGTTCTACCTGCAAAACAAAAGTTATCCGAACTAGATTGGTCCCATAGTGTCAGAGTTATAACAATTTTATGAATAATATGCAAATTGGCTAAAATTCGCTGTTTTGAGTAAAAAAACAGAGTTTTATGTTTTGCCTTATTATTCAAATTGTATTGCACCCACAAACATGAATCAAGTTTCATTCTGTTACGGAAGGTCCATTCTTTGAACAAGAAAAAAAAAGCCAAAGTTCCAGTTTTCTCCCCAAAGTAGCTGGAGAAGAGGGGGCAAACTCCACATTTTTATGTTTTTTTCATTGAAATTCGGGGGATGCAGCCCCCACTCGTAAGCAAAAAATTCTCAAACTTTGAGTATGGGGACTTTTCAAACACACTGCAGTTACAAAACATTTCAGACTGTACAAATTTGGTGAAAAACTAGTTTATTTGTCTATGTTCTGGATCAGCAAATTATAATTTTTATTTATCTATCCCATTATTTGAAAATGTATTTAAAGCATTAATTGAACAATACAACAATGGTGTTTTTGTTATTATGTCATGTGTGCACATATTTATACTGCGAATTTTTTTGGATACATCTTACAAGATGTTAGTTTCCTCATATGCATGATGATCACAATACAATTTTAGAATAACAAGTTGTTGTAGCTATACTTACAATCCAGTTGATATCATGCAACTGTCGAACGGCAAATTCTTCACTCTCAGGTGGGAAATATTCTGGATCATCAGACGACATCTGCAAGAATCGCTCCAGCCTAGCACTTGAGTGCTCAGGACCCTAAAATAATAAGTTTCGCATTACAATTAACACCGAGAATTGCAAATTAACAAGACTATAAAAAAAATCCACTGTACCTACAGTGATTCTGGCCAAAGAATGGGTTTGGAAATTCTATTTTTATCTTTTCTGTCGAAAGCCAGGGTGGGTCACATGAACCACTGAACCAATCAGCTTTGTCCAGATGCCGTGGTGATATTCTGCGTTGCCAAATTTTTCTTTTCGAGTCGTTTTCAAATCACGTGGCACCCCCAACAAGGTCAATCACAGCGCTTGCTAAGCCAATGGGTCTCCGATTCCCTGCTTCTCCATGAAATGCAAGCAAAGGGGGCATGTTGACAGGAGGAGGTGTCGTTTACGACTGGACAAAAATCATGCGTGTAGCAATTGGTAGCAACACCGCTTTCCCCCCCTTGAACTGGAGGTGGATAGTCTGGATTTCCTCAAGTAAATTATTTGGCCGGGCGGACTTCAAGTGATGAATTGCCCAACATAGAGGAGAAATATTTGGGAGGTAAAAGTACGGCTCAGTTGATATCAGTGGTACCCATATCAGAAACCAAAACCGGCAGATACTTTCTGGAGTCTGCGATACTTCCATAGAGTCTATCTATCTTGGAAAGTATGTAAAATTCAAAATTTTCCTTTGTGGACTACATACAAAAATGGACTTCTTTCACAGGAATAAACTTAGTACTATAACAACTACATGAATGCGCTATTAGAAGGGAAAAGTTTATTTTGTTTAATAAGTATAATTTTAAAATCAACTTTAGGAATATATTAATTTTAACACAGAAATATGCCCAGTTTTTGTACAGAAATCTTGAACTCTTATTCACTATAAATATGTAGCTCTATTAATAGCAATAATAATGATAACAATGCACTATACCATGGAGGAGATTAGGAGTGGAGGTACAACTACACACCTTCTCAACCTCGGCCATACTTGAAATGGTGTAATCATCAACACACTCCAGCCAACTTTACCCCTCCTGCCCTTGCCTCCCCCCAGGAGCCTTTTGATTAGGGATTGTGCGACCAATACATAGATTCTTCAAAAATAATAACACACTAGAATATAATGGGTCTTTTGCACAACTAAGCATTAACAATGAAGATATTATCAATAAAAAAATAAGTTTCTTAAATTGTTAATATTCGTCTCTAAATGTAGTCGGCCAAAGTTTTATACCTTCTGTCACTGCTGTTTCACTGCAAATGTTGGTCGTTAGATAGTGAAGTAACATCAACATTTTGAACAACAGAATTTTGAAAAAGATTATGGTAAATGCACTCTTTCGTTTACATGTATATTCTACTTGTAACAACAGCATGAATCTTGTAGTTACTATTAACTTAATTTGCAAAAAAAGTTTGAACATGAAATATGATATTTTGTGTATCTGTGACAAAAGCTATAGTACATTTGAAAACTTTGACAAGTACACCAAAAACATAGGAACAACTTTTGAATACACAAAATAGTAATCTATTCCTAGAAGTTATAAACCGCAACACATCTCTGGGTAGAGCATACCATGCCCTCCATGCCATGTGGTAGCAGCATGACGAGTCCCGACTGACGAACCCACTTGGCCTGTCCGGATGAGATGAACTGGTCAATGATGCACTGAGCGGTGTTGTGAAAGTCTCCGAATTGTGCTTCCCAGCAGACGAGAGCATTGGGGTTTGTCATAGAGTAGCCGAGCTCAAAGCCTGAAAACAAAGAAAATTAGATGCTTGATGAAACCTTGAAGATTGGTGTTCAACTGCCACTAACACCAATATCCTTTCTTGTTTTGGTTGATATATTGTCCCAGTAATATTAGCTAGATAATGTAATGTTTTCCAAAGGTGTTTATAACTATGTTTTTTGCCTGTTTCCCTTTTTGTATTACTTTGTATCAACATGGGTTTTGATCTCTTAAAATCATTTCATATTGTTTCAAGCCTGAAAACTCAACTTCATTTATAATAATGCATATTTTGCATTATTTGACCTAAAATTGACTATTATTTATAAGTTTTGCTTATTCTGCTTCCTTTCACTAGTTTGGCTCCTTCTCCACAGTACATTGTAGAAGGCAAACTCTTGTTTATGTTAAACTGAAAACTGATATTTACTAAATTTTTGAAAAATCTTACTTGGCAGTTGAGCATTTTGAATAGTCTACTCAGTCACAACCTCTGTACTGAATTTGATCGAATCGGCATTCATTATAACAATCACAATTAGCCAAAGCAAAGAAAATAATAAAAAACATTGCAATACAAGAATTCAATCTATAAGGCTCCAACCAAGTAGCAACTATTTTGGTGCCTTTTCAAGTGCCTACTTCCCTGACTATTGTAAAGATTTTAGTGTCCATAAATTTGTTCTCTACATACATGGTCCTGCACTGTGGCTGTGCGGTCAAGGGTGTCAGGCTTTAGGCTTGGTTTATGGAACATGCACAAATTTGAGTCTCCTGGGAGGCAAGTGTAACAAATTTTCTCCGGAGATGTGTGTGGTACTGGTGGCCACCTACCATCGTGAGAAAATTGGGGAGCTACAAGTGGAGGTTCGTCGTTTTGACCACATGTCACTCCATAACTGATTGGATGATCTCCCACCTCTGCCGAGACATGTGGGAGTGTTGCATGCAGTCGGTAGGTAGGCACTGGCTGTTTGCGCAAAGGGTTATAACTTACAACATGAGAACTGTGGGATATTTGCACTGGATCTTCTGCATTACGGTCTTCCCCACTGAAATATGTTAAATTAGTTGTCTATTTATTCTATACAGTGGAACCCCGATTTTGCTTTCCTCAATTTTACATTTTCCCGCATTATACATTCAATATTCATGGTCCCAACAGAGCAAAATGCTATAAAATTTTCTTATTTTACATTTCCCTGCATTGTAAGTTTTTCTGCTTGGTTCCCTGAAAAAGTAACATCAAGGTTCAACGGTACATACCTATAAACCTATAATCAATGGTTGGTTGGTTGGGAGAGTGAGTGAGTGAGTGAGTGAGAGAGAGTGTGAGTGAGTGAGAGTGTGAGTGAGTGAGAGTGTGAGTGAGTGAGAGTGTGAGTGAGTGAGAGTGTGAGTGAGTGAGTGAGAGAGAGAGAGAAAGGGGATATAGAATTATTGCATGCTCATACTCCAAAATTTTGTGATTGGTGTAAAAATAAGGATGATTTTCTGGGTGAAATGAAAAAGTTACATTTTGTGGCCTATAATCTTGGTTAGCAACAACGCCAACAATGAAAAATGGTGAATCATGAATAAAGTTCAAGAAGAACATTAAAGTCACAATATAATTCATAATTTAATGTATAGTTCTGCTTACCGAGTACACCAAATTCTGACAAGGAGCTGTTGCAAACAGTGTAGGGTGCCTGGTCAGGGTACAAATAGCAGAGGGGGCGATACGTAGCCTTATCCACAGTCTGATGGTGAAGAACATGGTGGCGATGGCTGAAATGGAATACACAGTAATGTATGATTACAGTTTATGCAATCATGTTATAAAAAATATAGGTTACGGCCAGAACAAAAAATCCTGATGAACACAAAGCACTGAACATACCTGAAAGTGCCTCTCTCCACGTCCTGACCACTCAGGCGTACATGGATGCCCTCCTTCAGAAGAGCACCAAACGCCATGGCTTCTCCAAGAGCCCAGTCGACAGTTCGGGACTCCACCATTTCCATGCGGGCCTTCAGAATACGTTCAATACCTGAAATTTAAACACAAAGTCCAGAAATGCACACTTAACCAAAACATGCTAAATATTACAGAGATCACATGACTTCTTCCAAGTTCAAGATATTAAATGCTAGGAATTAGTTCTTGAAACATGGTTGTGCTTCTCCTCAGAAGTTGCCTATTTGACTTTTGAATTCCTTTGTATTAAAACAATAGACTTAAATGTTTTTTTAATTTGTTTCATGTGTCAAGCCTGATAGTAGAGCTTATAAATGCCTATTTTAATGTTTACTTCCTATTTGCATAATCTTGCCTAAAAATTTATTTTCAAATATTATTGGCTTACTCCCCCTTTATTTCGCTAGTTTAGCTTTCTCCAGGGTACACCATAGAAAGCATTATCTTATTATGAGAGAGTGATTCAAAATTTCATTGAACTACCATTTATCATCATTGCTGCGATTAGCAAAAAGTAACAGAAAACCAACACAAAAATAAGAAAAATGCAATCAAATACAAACAATTCAAGTTGATAAGTGCAAATTACAAGAAAATTAACAAACCTTTCAGTTGATGCCTATTTTGGTGTCATACTTAATAGTGCCTTTCACGTGCCTATTTTCAACATTTGCCTAAATACTGGCCTATTTTACAAGTTCATTAGTGGCTACATATATGCACCCTGGTGATCAAATTCTTCACAATGAAACATTACTTTTAGGGCTGAGCCGATACTGATGCCAATGTATCGGTTATCGGAAAGTATCAGTTGGAATTCATCTACCAATACCAGTCAATACTATTCTGGCATTTTGAACCCTCACGTGGTCTGCAAAAATGCCACGCGACACGTTCACGGAGTCTAATTATCCTGGAAATTATGCAAAATTCTAACTTACTTTTTAGTTTATTCTTGCATGAAAATTGGATTTTGTGATTACATAACAAAGCAAACGGATTGAGAGAATTCTGTTTTATTTTCCATGCAGATTTTTTTTTCTTCCTCGATAAAAATAAAAGCTAAACTGTGAACTTGCCTCAGAGCACATATAAATATGGATACATTTAATGAGATTTGGATTAATAAAAGTTGCAATTTTTCACGTCTACGGAGAAAAATTCAACCAGAATTCATGCAGAATTCCCAGAGCCAATAATTCATGCAGAATTCCCAGAATTCCCAGTGAGTAGCCACCCTGAATTTCATACATATTTTACAGTTTTATAGGACATAAAGTCCCAGGCCCTAATGATAACAAAATTTTTAATACAAATAATACAAACCCTTGTGAACAACAAATTCTGCTGCGTTTGGTGGTGTAGAAGAGAACCTCTTTCCTATGTGAATCAGTGTGTCTTCCTTCACTCCTGTTGGGGAAACCTTCAGAGGGTCCTTACCCTCGAAGAACCCTGACCAGGGAGAGTCCAGCCAATCCTTGTACTTGATGTGGGTCTCCTTCTTTGCAAGCTCATATGCTTCATTGCAGATTTTGTCATACTTGGCTTTTGTGTCCTGAAAACACACAAGAAGACATGTGTAATGTTTCCTTGTTTTATGCAATGTTCATTAATTAAAGCATGTTACTTATACCAGGCTGTGTCGCCTTGGTATACTGGTTGTGCATGCACAGTGATTCTTTTCTTACACGGGTTTGTTAATTCAATATCAGATTTGTTCTATTTTTCAGGCTGTTCAAAAACTGGTTATTTACTAAGATGGAGAGGTAAAAAGGGATGAAGATGAACAGTCAGTAATACAGGATGGTGTATATTGTGTCTACAAATATCAGTTGGCAACCATGTCTGAACACAGGTGCACATGTGCATAAGTCTCCCATGATTAGGAAACTGCAAGTCTCGCAATCAGTCTGCCATGGAATGTTTGCCTGTTCAGATACAAATTGTGGAAGTGGATGCAGACTGCAGGCTGCGACAATGGTTCAATGAGGGTCGCCGTGAACCATGCCAGAGTGTCACAACATGATACAATGAGTTGGACAATAGAGAACCAATGGCAGCGTACAGAAACAGAAGCCCCCAGGTCGGAGGAGGCATATTCTCTAGCTTCTCAGTGCAGTGCCTGCTGTGTCTCCTGAATGGAACCTGCTCGGATGAATGCCTCCATGTTACTTTAAAAACACTTTTCTGGTTATATGTTCAAAGCCTATAATATACTAAATTGCTAACTTTAGATACAGTGAGATTCATATTCTCTTTCCTCAGGTAACTTGAGATTTTAAACAGAATTTATATAGGAAGGGGCAATGTTTATTTTGATTTTCCATTCCAGGGGTGTTATAATGTTTCTAGATGGGTGGAAAGGTAAATTTGGAGTAAAAATGGCCATACATAATGCTGTTTTTAAAGGAAAATTTTGCAAAAAATGTCAAGTTCAAGTTATTACATGAACTAAGGAACAGTCCATTCAGGTTCTACAATTGTGTCAATGACTTCTTCACAAAGAAGGCAAGGAGAGTGGCAATATTGTAAAGAGGCTGCTACGTCTACAATAGATGTCGGGGAAAAGATGGGGGGGGGGGGGGAAACGCTAAGATTTAAAAATTAACAATTAATGTTGTGCACTTTATAATAATAATAATAGTAATAATAAACTAATCAATGGGTATGCAGTAGAGCCAGATTTCACAGTGGATCAAAACTCACTTTAACCTTTAGGTTCAGTCCTGATTAGCCTATACGACAAAAAGTGGACTCAATGTTTAACCAAAGTATTGTGGGTTTCAGTTCTGTATTTAAGTCCACATTATGGCCAGAAAGGATAATCGGCACGAAACCTATGGGTTAAAATGGGATCCAACCACTGTGCAATGTGCCTCCACTGGGAATCGAACATGGACCCTTTGATTACAAGGTGACGACAACCGAAGTTTTTTTTACACATAAAAAAATATAATCGATGTTTTGCTTTTTTTCATTTACATGCCTGCATTGGTGTCTTATTTATAAAATATCCAACTAATCTAGATGGAAGGGTGCATAATAAATATATGCAATAGATATATATTGTTATGGTAAACCATGTGAAATTTTCAGGCTACGCCACTGGTTACAAGTATGCTATCAGGAAGACTCTAGGTCACCTATGGGTGCAGGGTTCTGAGGGGGTGTTTGGTGGGTTGCGAACTCGGGCCATGAAAATTTATTTCCTCAAATCTTAAAAACCTATTACATTTAAATTACTAAGATATATATTGTTTTAACCATTTAAATTACACCCTTGTTGTACGTAGTCTAAAATCTATATTTCTGTTATTTGTGCTCTACTATTGCACATTTGTCACATTAGTTCGGTGAGTAAAAAAATTGTTTTCAATTTCAGCATGTGTGTTTAGTTACATGTTAGACTGGAGTAAATTAGTCTTTAAAATCACATATTTCCTGTTTTAGAATGAAGTATGTGTAATATGTTTAAGCAAGCATAAAAAAGGGCTTCTTAAAGTACTTCATCATCCTCCTTTGCCGTTTCTGTCTCTGGCTGGGTCCCATTAAGTGTAATATCTTTCACGGTGGGTCCTGGACTGAAAAAGGTTGAGAACCACTGCTCTACGTGAAAGAGAAGTTACTTGAACATTCAGGGTGTCCACCAAAATAACAAATCGAAAATTCTTGACTCTGTCTTGACCTTTTCTTTCTTTTGTTTTTCTTAACCTTTATTATACTTAGATGAAGTTGAAAATTAGCAATTAGCTGAAGGGGCAGAAAAGTGAAGTAAGATAAACTAAATTAATCAGTCAGTCATTGTGATGGCACAAATGCTTGACCACAAGTATAATTTTGCGACTCTATATTGACTGCTTAACTTACTTGTTGATTTCTTTACTTTTCCTTGACTTTTTCCTTGACTGGTAGATACTAGTGCTGGATGATATATTGTCCAGACAATATATTGTGATATTGAAAAAATATCGCCCAAGCGATATCAACTAGATTATATATTGTCATGATATTTTGGTGATGTATATCGTGTTGGCAATATAACGTCATGATATTTTGGCAATATATATCATGTTGGTGATACATCATCACAATATTTGGCGATATATATCATGTCAGCGATATACTGTCATGTTATTTGAATATATATATCCTCTCATTGTAAAATAAAGTTGGTTCAGAAAACTAAACAGAAAGGCAGTTTGACTGTCTATGCTTACTTACCTTGACTTCATCCTCTGTGACAACCCCCCTAGAGATAAGTGCATCAGCATACTTCTCAACGACTGGCTTTGTGTGCCTGATCTTTTGATACATGAGCGGCTGAGTGAACATGGGCTCATCCACCTCATTGTGTCCGTTTCGTCTGTAGCACACCTGTGGAAAGAGGAACGACATATTACTTAGTTTACTAAGGCCGATAACCAGGGCCACATTTGTATGGATATTAATATTACTACTTCTTTTTCTTTATTTTTGTCACGTACCATGGCCGTGCAGTCTAAGGCATCACGCTTTAGGCTCCAGCTACGAGGTACAAGTCTCCTGGGAGGAAGCAATACAAATTTTCATAAGATGTCAGTTTGTGTATGGGACCGATGACCACCCACCATCGTTAGCAAATTGGGGAGTTACGAATGAGCAGTGTAACCTGGGCACGGACACCTACAACAACAACGGGGGTTTGTTGTGTTGACCTCACATCACCCCGTAGCTGTTATGCCACGCTTTATTTTTTATTTACTTGCGTTTCTTAATACGGTGCCAATGAAGGTCATTTTATACTCCTGAAGGGGATTGATGGAAATGGCTAAAACTATAATCCACTTACAACTGGCGAATTTACTTGTATGAATGTTATGATCTACTAATGCAATCAAGTAAAGCTAAAGTTGCCCATGCACTTTGCACCATGTAATGAGGCATATACGAGGGTCACTATTTATATTTTGAGCTTAACAATGAAAAAACAGGAATTTGGCATTGAAAACTGCTTTATTGTTTTTCGAAGTATTCTCCTTTATGGTCACTACACTTTTGCATTCGTTTGAACCATTTGTCAAAGCCGTTTTTCCAATCTTCTTGAGACACCTCCATAATATGGTTTTTGAACGCATCAACGGCATCTTCCGCCGACGAAAATAGTTGTCCACGCAATTTATTCTTGACATTCGGGAACAAGAAGAAGTCATTGGGTGCCAAATCAGGACTGTACGGCGGATGACCCATCAATTCGATTTTTTGACTGTTCATAAAGTCGGTTGTTAGACGAGATGTGTGACAGCTGGCATTGTCTTGATGAAGAATGATCTGACGGCGTTTGTTTGTTTTCCGTATTTGACCGAAGACCTCTGGCAAACAAATTGTTGTGTACCATTCAGAGTTGACCGTTCTAAGTTCCTCTAAAGGCACAGTTGCCACATGACCAGTTTTCCCGAAAAAACAGGTAACCATTTGTTTCGATGTGCTTCGAGCGCGAACAACTTTTCTTGGATTGGGTTCATCTTGAAACACCCATACAGTCGACTGCTGTTTACGTTCCGGCTCATATGCATATATCCATGATTCGTCACCTGTTACAATCTTATATACGTCTTTTGAAGCACCACGATTGTATTTATTGAGCATTTGTTTGCATAATTGACGCGAGCGTCTTTTTGAGTTTTTGTCAAATTGTGTGGGATCCAACGAGAACATACCTTTCTCACAGCTAAATGATCATGTAATATTTTATATATGCTGGTGGAACTAATGCCTATGGTTGCCTCAATCTCACAGTATGTCACATGATGATCTTGCAGTATTAGGTTTTGCACAGCATCAATGTTTTCTTGAACAACAACTGATTTTGGACGACCTTCGCGAATCTCGTCGGTGAGCGAATGGCGGCCACGATTAAATTCGTTATACCAGCGTTTCACAGTGGCAAATGTGGAAGTAAGTTGATCGATGCACTCTTGTCTTGATAATCCACGTCGAATATCGTAAAAGATTATCGCACGAAAATGTTCACGAGTTAATTCCATTTTATTGTTGTCGCGCAATCTCCAAGGCAACATAAACAACACAAATCAAGCTATTGACAAAACATTTGAAGTACGTTATGGTCAATAATGCCAGACGATTCCGTGCAAACGTCAAATCGTGCCTAACTTCAATCAGTGTTGCCAAGGCTCAAAATATAAATAGTGGCCCTCGTATAGTGGAAAGGGCTCAATCATTCTTTAATCTCAGCCATTTTGGAAGTGATTTGATCAGCACCATGGTCTGACCACACGTTCCTCTTTCTCTTGCACCCAGGTAGCCAGCCCTTCATTTGATGATGCAGTTGCTTTACGTGAGGACAATGCTGGAAAAATTCCAACCTTAGATCATCCACCCTGAGTATTGACCTCAGGTCTCCCTCATGGCAGTTAGATGCCCTACCGACCAGACGACCGTGGCTCTCACTAATATATTAATCAATATTAAAGATTCAGTAACTGCATCCAGTAAAGGTATACTGCGTTCAAGAAAATAATCTTTGCCCACACTACTTACAATACATTATATTATGGTGACAGGGTGAGAACACTACTATAATTTAAGTATTATTTCTTCCAATATTGTTTGTGTTTATGTTCATACTGCACTGAAGTTGATACAAAACTTTTTTCTTACAATTATAATTCCTTTGTTCAAACATAAATTATTATGGAGTACTAGTGGATATGGTTAGTACAGTCATGGACAGTTCTTGGTTATGTTTCTACTGAAAGTCAATCGTTACAACCCAGAAGTGTTTGTGACTGTACGACTGAACAACAGACAATTAGATACCTCTCAACCTACAAAATTTGCTACACTATAAAACAAAACAATGTTTATACCTTCAGTAAAAAAGTACCTGGAATTTGGCTGGTAAAAGTCCCACATTGGAGGTATTGAGAATTAATTTTGTCCATAGGATGGCAGCACTGTACTGAATGACCACACAGAGGGGTAGAGTAATCTATCCATCAGTTTCTGCACAGCAGCTGTTACGTTAGTTGTGTTGACGAGTGTCCTGCGATTTACAGAATGGAGACAAATATCGAGCAAAAAATTTGTTTGAAATTTTGTGTTGCCAACGGACTGTAGTGTGCTGAATCGTTGAAAATGCTACAAAAGGCTTTGGTGATTCCTGCCTGTTGAAAACACAAGCATATGCATGGTACAAGGCTTTAAAAGAAAGCAGAGAAGTTGTTGCTGATTTGCCCCATTCTGGTCGACCTTCCATGTCGACGACTGACGAAAACGTCGGAAAAATCAGGACAATGGTGCTTGAAAACTGGCGTGCGAGCGTGAGAGAGGTGGCTCATAAGCTTGGCATATCACACATGTCCGTTCACCAATTTTGACTGATGTGTTCGGCATGAAACGAGTCGCGGCACGACTTGTTCGGAACGAGCAGAATTTCCTACAAAAAGCACATTGCAGGGATGTTGCTGAAGACATGATTTCGTGAGCCTCTAGTGACTCAACCTTCATGAAACGCAACATAACTGGTGATGAGACATGGGTGTATGAATATGACATGCAAACAGGTCAACAATCTTCGGAATAGCACTTAAAAAATGAACCAAAACCCAAAAAACCATGCCAAAGTCGCTCAAAAATTAAGGTCATGCTCATTGTTTTCTTTGATTATTGTGGTGTTTTGCACTCAGAATAAAGAGTTTTATGTGACCGTTATGAGGCGTCTGCATGAGAATGTTCACCGGAAAAGACCACAGTTATGGAAAAACAATTCTTGGATTTTGCACCACGATAATGCATCGACGCACACGTCGACTCTTGTTCTTTTGGCCAAAAACTCAACACTTGTTCTTGCCCAAGCTGCATATTCTCCAGATATGGCTCAGTATGATTTTTTTTCTCTTTCCGCAACTCAAGTTACCACTTCGGGGAAGCATTTTGAATCAACTGAATCCATTAAAGGAAATTCACAGAAGGAACTCAGGTCGATACTGTCTTCTGCGTTTGAAAAGGGTTTTGAAGACTGGGTTAAGCATTGGCATATGTGTGTTGCATCTGATAAGAGTCTATTTTGAAGGTGACAAAATAAATGTTGATGATTAACCACTCATTTTGTGTTTTATTTACAAATTCCAGATACTTTTTGTACATAGTAGTATTTCACATTTAGGATCCCATACTGAGATTGTTGCAATTGTTTCAGTGAAAGTTCCTAGTTCGTGAATAATACGTAAAATCAAGTGTTTATCTTTCATGTCATGATCTCTACTGATAATCTAGAGTTCACTCACACAAAATCAAATGGCAAATATTCTGGCAAACAATATTTAAATCAGGGATCAGCAATCCCTCATTAATGGTTCTGATAGATCTGCCAATGTAATGTGAATTGAATTGCACTCACACTGAGTATCATATACTCCTGAGTTGTCCAGGAGTGAGAGAAAATATTGCTTGTGTTTTGCAACATCCTACCACGTATCCCCTTCACACAATCACCACACTTCAATTTGGAGGACGGCAAAAGTCTACCCATAAGTGCTAACTTCCTTAAATCAATCAGAGAACACAGACTCTAGATATCTCAGGACTTGCTGGGTGAAACGTGAACAACAACAGCATTATATATACTGACAAAAAAAAGTGAAGCAGCCAGAAGGAGTTGTCGAAGATTACCCCATTTTGGTATACATGCATACCATTGATGTGTGAGTAAATGATTAGATGTACAAGGATCTGTAATGTGTAGAACGCCCACCAGAGGGCATTTGTGACGTCACCTCCTGTTGCTGATAAGGTGGGACCAGTCACCTGCTGTGAGTCAGACAGTGCAGAATGAAGTTCAGAGAGGAAAACGAAGCACCGGCAATGCCTCGCAGACGCATTAGACAGCCGATCCAGCAATTGACAGCATTTGACAGAGGCCGCATTGTGGGACTGCATGAGGTGGGTTGGTCATATCGGGCAATTGCTAGGCATGTGGGCCATTCAGATGTCACAGTGGCCCGATGTTGGAATCAATGGGTACATGAGGGCACCCATGCACGTAGTGCAGGTTCTTGGTCAAACACCACTCCGAGGGAGGACCGTCGTATGGCGCTCCAAGCAGTGCGGGATCCCACAACTTCGGCACCCGTCATCCAAGAACATGTACTGGACACACTACAACATCCTGAGTTCCCGCACAGTGTCTCGACGACTCGCATCCGCCGGATTCGGGTCCTACCGCCCCATGCGCCGGTTGCAACCACAACACCGACGCCTGCGGTTGGTGTGGTGCCGTGCTCGGGAGGCATGGACAGAGGACGAATGGCGTCGCATCATGTTCAGTGATGAGTCCCGCTTCTCCATGACCTCCGATGACCATCGTGTGGGGGTGTGGCAGCGTAGAAGGCAGAGGGCATATCCTGCCTACATTGTGGAGACACACACAGGTGTGACCCCTGTCATCATGGTGTGGGGAGCCATTGGATATGCGTTCAGGTCACCTCTAATAGTGCTTCGGCAGACTTTGATGGCACAGCGATACGTCACAGACATTCTGCGTCCACACGTCCTACCCCTTATGGCACAGCACCCTGGGGCAGTGTTCCAACAAGATAATGCACGCCCACACACAGCCCATGTGTCTATGGACTGCCTAGAGCATGTTGAGGTCCTCCCGTGGCCTGCACGATCCCCGGACCTCTCCATCATTGAACATGTGTGGGATGACATTGGACGGGGACTCCGTCCTAGTGCCAACCTGCGGGATCTGGAGGGACAGCTGCAACACCTGTGGACGAACGTGCCTCAGGAGAGGATCCAAAGGCTGTTTGACACTATTCCGAACCGCATAAGGGCATGCATTGCGGCCACAGGGGGTGCGACACCCTACTGACCTGGTGCCACCATTCCACCTGTAACTGCCAACGACCTTGACTCTTGCATCCTATATTGTAATCAGTTCAATAAAGGTACATGGACTTTCAGCATATGTAGTTTCATTCACGTCCAACCACTCCTTCTGGGTGCTTAACTTTTTTGTCAGCCAGTGTATATATATATATATATATATATATATATATATATATATATATATATATATATATATATATATATATATATAGTGGAAAAAATGGATAAAAGCAAGGAGGGCCAAAAGGGCTAAATAAAAATCAAAGAAGGAGAAAGGAAACACTCAACGGACAGTGGAAAAATTCAAAATTTTTGCTAGCTTAGTAGCATCATCGGTGTGAGACGGAACCGGAAGTGGTTGGTTCAGTCTCACACAGATGATGCTACTAAGCTAGCGAAAATTTTGAATTTTTCCACTGTCCGGTGAGTGTTTCCTTTCTCTTTCTTTGATTTTACATATAAAAAAAATATATATATGTATGTATGTATATATATAATGGATAAAAGCAAGGAGGGCCAAAAGGGCTAAGTAAAAATCAAAGAAGGTAAAAGGAAACACTCACCGGACAGTAGAAAAATTCAAAATTTTCAAAAACCGGAACTTCCGGTTCCGTCTATTTCTTCTCACACCGATGATGCTATGAAATTAGCGAAAATTTTGAATTTTTCTACTGTCCGGTGAGTGTTTCCTTTTACCTTCTTTGATTTTTATGTGTGTGTGTGTGTGTATATATATATATATATATATATATATATATATATATATATATATATATATATATATATATATATATATATGTATATATACACACACACACACACACACAAATAATGAAGGAGACAGTAAACACTTACCACACGAATAGAAATAATTCAATATTTTGCGATCTGAGTCGCATTTTCAAGAAGGTAGATAAAAGATCGACGACACTTTGAGTAGAGGCACAGAATACTGACCGTAGCGTCTCTACGGTCAGTGTTGCCAGAAACAGTTGAAAGCAAACACGAAATACTTTAGCCAGTGTTTACTGTAAGGTGGGTGGGTAGTTTCGGGGAGGAGAGGAAAGAGTTACTGGTTGGCTAGGTTGAGTCCGGGGGGTATAGTGGCGTGCATGCCTGCTATATAGGCCCTTTCCCATCGCCTGTGGAAAGATGTGTCAGAGCGGGGGGGGTAAAAGGTGGATGATGGCAACACGGAAGCAGTTATTGAAGGTGGTGTTATGGCTGTTGGTGTGGATGGCAACTGTGAAATCGGAGTTTTGGGTGGAGGAACGGTGATTATTTATCCTTAGATTCAAGGGGGTGGAGGTTTTGCCTAGGTAGAAGTTGCCGCAGATTTGACAGATGAGGGTGTAAATTAGGTTGGATGAGTGGCAGGTGCCCTTAGGGTGAAGGGTGAACTCACCTGCCGCTGTAGGGATCAGGAGGGTGGGGGAGGTGATGAGTATGGGGCAGGTCTTGCATCTGGGTTTGCTGCACCTGTGGGCTTGGGGAAGGGGTGCGGAAGGGGTGGGGGTGTTTCGGACCAAGATCCTGCACAGTGGTCCCGAGACCAGAGACATCTTTCGGGAAAAACCTAGGGTCGTCTTCCGTCGCCCCCCCAACCTCAAAAACATCTTGGTCCGAAACACCCCCACCCCTTCCGCACCCCTTCCCCAAGCCCACAGGTGCAACAAACCCAAATGCAAGACCTGCCCCATACTCATCACCTCCCCCACCCTCCCGATCCCCACAGCGGCAGGCGAGTTCACCCTTCACCATAAGGGCACCTGCCACTCATCCAACCTAATTTACACCCTCATCTGTCAAATCTGCGGCAACTTCTACCTAGGCAAAACCTCCACCCCCTTGAATCTAAGGATAAATAATCACCGTTCCTCCACCCAAAACTCCGATTTCACAGTTGCCATCCACACCAACAGCCATAACACCACCTTCAATAACTGCTTCCGTGTTGCCATCATCCACCTTTTACCCCCCCGCTCTGACACATCTTTCCACAGGCGATGGGAAAGGGCCTATATAGCAGGCATGCACGCCACTATACCCCCCGGACTCAACCTAGCCAACCAGTAACTCTTTCCTCTCCTCCCCGAAACTACCCACCCACCTTACAGTAAACACTGGCTAAAGTATTTCGTGTTTGCTTTCAACTGTTTCTGGCAACACTGACCGTAGAGACGCTACGGTCAGTATTCTGTGCCTCTACTCAAAGTGTCGTCGATCTTTTATCTACCTTCTTGAAAATGAAAATATATATATATATATATATATATATATATATATATATATATATATATATATATATATATATGTATATATATATATACACACACACACACAGGAATAGGGTTAGAAATGGTGCCAGAAGGGCGGATAAACACAAATAATGAAGGAGACAGTAAACACTTACCACACGAATAGAAATAATTCAATATTTTGCGATCCGAGTCGCATTTTCAAGAAGGTAGATAAAAGATCGACGACACTTTGAGTAGAGGCACAGAATACTGACCGTAGCGTCTCTACGGTCAGTGTTGCCAGAAACAGTTGAAAGCAAACACGAAATACTTTAGCCAGTGTTTACTGTAAGGTGGGTGGGTAGTTTCGGGGAGGAGAGGAAAGAGTTACTGGTTGGCTAGGTTGAGTCCGGGGGGTATAGTGGCGTGCATGCCTGCTATATAGGCCCTTTCCCATCGCCTGTGGAAAGATGTGTCAGAGCGGGGGGGTAAAAGGTGGATGATGGCAACACGGAAGCAGTTATTGAAGGTGGTGTTATGGCTGTTGGTGTGGATGGCAACTGTGAAATCGGAGTTTTGGGTGGAGGAACGGTGATTATATATATATATACATACAATCACACACACACACACAAATGAAGGAGGAGACAGTAAACACTTCCCACATTAAAGGAAAAAGTTTGATATTTCGTAGCCTCGGCCACATTTTTAACGGAGAAGAAAGCGGTTCACAGAATGATGAAGAGTAGGAGCACAGAATATTAACTGTAGCGTTGGTACAATGTTGCCAGAGAAAGACGATAGGAAACAAATATAAGGTACTTTCACCAGTGTTTACTGCATAGGGTGGGTGGTTTCGGGGAAGAAGGGAAAAGGTTATTGGTTGGCTAGGTTAAGTCCAGGGGGTATAAATGCGTGCATGCCTGATATATAGGCCCTTTCCCATCGCCTGCGGAAAGACGTGTCTGATTGGGGGGGGGGGGGGATTAAAAGATGGATTATGGCAACACGGAAACAGTTATTGAAGGTTATGTTATGGCTGTTGGTGTGGATGGCAACTGTGAAATCAGAGTTTTGGGTGGAGGAACGGTGATTATTGATTTGGCAGATGAGGGTGTAAATCAGGTTGGGCCTAATAATATGTTAAAGATGACCACGCAGGGTCTATTAGGAAAAGGCGACCACGCAGGGTCGTTACAGTTTGTTTAGGATGCTGGCTTTTTTTCGTCACCAGTTTGTTTGCTGGTTAGATCCATCAGAACCATTAATAAGCGCATACAGCAGCACCTATCATCCAATGCAAAAAAATCCCAACCCATTACTGGTCTAGCAAGGCACGTAAAATTCAACAAAACACATCAAAATAGTTTCGGTCAGGCATACAGCACACACACTGATAAGACACCAAAATCAAAGAGATGCAGGCAATTATGCACTTTCCGCATGATCTTAATATCGACAGTGGACAGGCACGTCACTTTTGACCCCACTCTTGCAACAACTTAAACCCATCGTACGCAGCAGACAAACTGGCTACACTAGCACTCCTAGCGGCACACGAGGAAACTACAGGAACTGGAAGCCAACCCGGCAGTGAAGCAACGAGTTCCTCAGCGTATGGGGTGGCAGACGCCACTAAAATTAATAGAACATGAATTTATTTTATTGGTAATTCTGGAACATATTCACTCTTTTATGTAGTAATTTGATTCCATCAGTTTTCATTGGCTGAGTAAGTGTACGTAACAAGAGAAAAGTTTGGTTTCAAAATATTTGTATTAATGCTGTAACCCTACTAAATCCATTCTGCGATTTGAAATTCACACTTTTATCACTTCATTGCTTACAAAGCTAATGCTAATATATGAGTATTCTAATTTTAATGAACACAGAATATTCTTACATCCCTTTCAAACACACATATAGAAATAGTGACAATTAACTTACAATGTCAACGACTACATCTTTATGGAATGTGTTTCTCCACTCAGCTGCAACATTGCAGACGTGCATCACAGCCTCGGGGTCGTCAGAATTCACATGGAAAATGGGGGCGTTCACCACACGAGCAACATCTGAAATCAAAACCAATACAGGGTGATTCATAAGTTTGTGAAACATTTAAGAAACTTACTACAAATAAACAATACAACTGTCTGTGGTAACTCTGATCGACAAACTCTCCAAGTTTTTGTACACACCTCACAAATTCTCTATGTGCCATCTTTGCTTTGTTTAACATGATCTACAGGTCTTGGTGAATTTCTCATACCACTTCTTGATACTGTTGTACACAGGTGGTTCTATGACCAATCAAGGATTGGACATACATTCTTAAATACAAGCAAAACAGCACACTACTCCACCCAAGTGCAAGTCTCATTGCTACCACGGCTAAAATGCCATGGGAAGCCATTTTGTTTACTAGTAATACTAGCGGAAATTAAGGTTAATAACCAAAAACCATAAGAAACAGCCTAAAACCAAGTAAAAACTGCAATTCATGTCAAAATAAGTTACAGTAAAACCTGTCTATCCCGGAACATGATGGTTCAGAGCAAAATTTTCCATCTAACAGTTTCCTTCTTATACAGGGTTGACTTTAAATACAGTATAGAGAGCTGCAGGAAATAATGGAAAGACAGATTTACATTTCACATTACTTATAATGTAGAGTACTAATGCATGTGCGTATATGAATAAAAATGCGATACATACATCAATTTTATCATATCATCACTCATCCCCATCTTCGCAAATTACCCAAAAGTGGCACAAAAAGCAAAGTAAAATGGACACTTGCAAACATCCAAGCCCATGCCAGGCTTCGAACCCAGAACCCCTGGCACCGTAGCGCGATGTGGATAGAGGGAAAGAGAAAGACTGAAAGATGGAATAAGAGATTTGAAGAAAGATTGAGATAAAAGTAAAGAAAGAGGGATAACAAGAAAAAATAGAAAGATGACGAAAGAACAGAGGAGAAATAGACAAAGAAAGGTGGAGAAAGAGGGTGAGAGATGAAAGAGAGAAACTGAATCCTAACAGCTATGAGTATTGTAGCGCATTCTTTCATATCGACAATGTTACCGATAAGCGAGTGGCAACCAAGGCGTGTTCCACTTACAGTATTGCATTGTTTTCTTGCGAGCGAAAAAAAATAAAGGAAGAAATTTCCATCTTACCGAGAATAAAAACATCTGGTTGGTCTTTAAATGGTGTTCCGTTTCGGCGTTAACGAGGTTTCTGCCTTAAGCAGGTCATTTTCAGGTATAAAATCGGTCCGTTCTGGGGACTTTTTTCCCGTATTTACAGGTTTCCTTCTTATAGAGGTTCTGGGATATGCAGTTTTTACTGTATTATCAACATGCCAAAGCCATTTTTCATGCATGAGCACCATGTGCTACAATTGACTTAGAAGAAATTTTTATTTATTTACGCATTTTCAACGTAACATTTGTGTAGGGGCAGAATAACCCCCTTGTCTTGAAAATACCATCCACATAACTTATTTAGCATAAACATGCATAAAAAAAATCAATGTTTTTTCGTAAAAGCATTCGCGAGCTTAAAAACCTCCCATCCTAGTCTGACACCTGGTGGCCAGACTTGGAACTACATTCCAAGCTACCCATGACCTTAGTCAGCCTATGCATAAAAAAAAAAAAAAAATCGGTGTTTTTTTTGGTAAAAGCATTCGCAAGCTTAAAAAGCTCCCATCCTAGTCAGACACCTGGTGGCCAAACTTGGAACTACTTGATCCAAGATACCCATGACCTTAGTGGGAAGCATTCCAGGCCCTGATGTCATGAGGAAAGGTAGAAAATTCCTTTACTGTGTGTGAGGTAAGCCTTCACGCTCTTATTTTGTGTTAGTTTTTGACTGAGTAAGGTCACGAAAAATGATTGTGCCATTTTTCAGTAATGCAAGTGAGCACTATTAACTATTGTAATGGCAAATTATAGTCCCTCGAATGCCTAGCAAGGGCTAAAAGGATAAAAAGTAGTCAGGAAAAGTTTCCATGCCAATAATCGGGACTCGGGCATACCGGAAATTGCGCAGTTTGCGATCTCCATTTCTCTCACGTATGGCCACATGGCTATGCTAGCAGGGCTATTGAGTGCATAGCTGAGTGAATCCACTTCAATCCAACCTCATAAGAACCATCCACCACCCACGATCTCCTTAATAGTTAGGATAGGGTGCAAGACATGCAGGAGCATGTGTTTTTGTACCGCTAAAAGCTGTTTTCCCCCCAAAAACGAGCCATCTCCGAACATAGTGTGTGTGTGTGCAACAAAGGCCCCAAACCAGGTGTAAAGTCTTAATATCTATCTATATATTGCTGATTCCAGTTACTGTAAGTACCAAGTTGCTTTTATGTAAATGCTGTAAATGTAAAAGTGTATATATGTTTGTTCAGGCCTATGTGATTTCAAAATGTCTGTGTTAAATTGGCAAATAAATATGTCGGTCCAATGAAAGGGATCTCGTTTCATTCCTGGATATGTAATTCTGCTAAGTTCTCCTCCACTACCAGATAATTAGGCTGAAAGTTCTTTTAGATACCAGTGAGTCTTCTGGGGAATACTAGCTGATAATCTGGGAACACCACACGTCGCACAAGGGAGACGTGTGCCTGCATAGAGTAGCCTGGGAGTTGCATTTTTAGGTGTCTTTGCATTTTTTGTAGTTACTGAAGACCAGTAGGTAACCAAACCGATCAGTCAAGCTCAAACCTAAAAGTACAGCTCCTGAAACAATCACAGTTCCTCCTAAAATACTGTTCAACATTGTTACTGGAGCATTCCAGCGTTGTGTGTGTAACATCTACACATAAAATGTAACGTTCTAGACATGCAATTGGATTAAAATACTCATACTAAACTGACTGAATAAAATTTTGAAGTACTTTGTGGTGTCTACTAACAAATGAAAAAAAATTGAGTATGATAATGTAGTCTGAATGCACAAAAAGCATTAACAAAAATTTACTGTGTGTGTTATGCTTTAAAACTGTAACACAATTTGACTTCATTTTTCTGTGAATCATCATCGCCAATTGTAAAATTTAAACTACATGTTCTGCAATAGACATTTCTTTCACAAAATAAACATTTTTTACATCTGTACCACATGTACACCATTTAATAATTTTTCTTGTATGTACGTACGCATTGCTTACATTGTAGAATTATTTCTCTTGTAGTCTACGCTTATTACAAGCATAAAAACACAGTTTCTCGTGACATTTCAGGAGAACACACACTCCCTTCATAAGACATATATTTTTAGTTTGATTACAGATACATTTATAACAATGGTTAAAAATTTTTGAACAAAAAAGAATCAGTTATACAATGGATGTTGGCAATGTTACATTGTTGTAATTCATCATTGCCTAATGATATTTGGGATTCATAACTTTTAAATAAAAAATAATGTGATCAAAATTTTTATCTTTTTTTTTATCAAAATAAAAATAAAACAGACTGCTTGTTTTCACAGTTAACTAGCTATATTACAACAATGTAACATTAACAACGTCCATTGTATAACAGATTCTATTTTGTTTAAAAAAAATTAACCATTGTTATAACTGTAGCTTTAATCAAACTAAAAATAAATGTCTGATGAAGGGAGAGTGAGTTCTCCTGAAACGTCACAACTAAAAACTGTTTTTATGCTTGTAATAACTGTAGACTACAAGAGAAATAAATGTACACCATTGCTTCACCAAATCTGGCCTGAAACATTCAGCCATCTTTGTACTCTTAAGAATGAATAAACACAGAATTTGCAAACAAACAACGGGGCTGATCTGTACTTCACAATTAACTTCAAGTAATGTCAATAGCATACCTGTGCAATATGGTGAAGATCTTGAGAATCGAGGGTCAGTGGTAAAACCAATTTGGTTGTTAACCACAATGTGGATAGTTCCATGGGTGGTGTAGTCAGGGAGGTCAGACAAGTGAAAGGTTTCAAACACTATGCCTTGTCCACAGAAAGCAGCATCACCGTGCAACAGGATCGACATCACCTGCGAATTAATACAGCATTTTTATTAATAATTACCGAATCACAAACGTAACTTTTACAGATACCAATATGATTATTATATGAATGTATAATTTATTGATCTACTCATCCAATGGTAAATTATTAATGAAGACCATGAATGGTTCATTTGTTTCCTTTTGTACAGGGTGTCTCAAAAAGTCACTATCCATTTCCGGGACATTAGATCATTATATGATGTTGCTATGATGTCATTAAAATATGTATCTTTGGTGTAAATTTGTGTATTTACAAAATGTTAATTGGTTAGTGTCGAAGTGTGTGTAATTGTTAAATTTTCCATTTTACACCCATATCACTGATGATGAACTGCCGATTTGCCAATTCCTTTGAGCATTTTAAAATAGATAGTGACTTTTGAAACACCCTGTGTATTAGGAACCAATGTGAAATTTTCACCAGCATTGATACAATACCAACATTAACTTTTTTTACACACACACACATACATTATTATACTAATAATAATTCCATGTCTCTCCTGCGAAAACAATTATTTTACCCTCGTATCAATTACAATGACTTGCTATCGCTATTCACAGAAGGCTGTTAATTGATATTCAAGAAATTTTATGTTAAGTCCTAGTATAACAAAGTATATGGCCATATTTGGCCATAATCATATTACTTGATTTCACGCTGGTTCACTAGATGGCACTTATATATATATATATATATATATATATATATATATATATATATATATATATATATATATATATAAACACAGGAATAGGATCAGAAAAGGTGCCAGAAGGGCGGATAAACACTAATGATGAAGGAGACAGTAAACACTTACCACACGAAGAGAAATTATTCAATATTTCGCGATCTATGTCGCATTTTCAAGTTGAAGAAGAAAGATCGGCGTTACTGAGAGAAGAGGCACAGAATACTGACCGTAGCGTGTCTACGATCAGTGTTGCCAGAAACAGTTGATAGATCACAAGAAGTACTTTCACCAGTGTTTACTGTAAGGTGGGTGGGTAATTTTGGGGAGGAGAGGAAAGGGTTACTGGTTGGCTAGGTTGAGTCCGGGGGGTATAGTGGCGTGCATGCCTGTTATGTAGGCCCTTTCCCAGCGCCTGCGGAAAGATGTGTCAGAGTGGGGGGGGGGTAAAAGATGGATGATGGCAACACTGAAGCAGTTATTGAAGGTGGTGTTATGGCTGTTGGTGTGGATGGCAACAGTGAAATCGGAGTTTTGGGTGGAGGAACGGTGATTATTAATCCTTAGGTTCAAGGGGGTGGAGGTTTCGCCTATGTAGAAGTTGCCGCAGATTTGACAGATGAGGGTGTAAATTAGGTTGGATGAGTGGCAGGTGCCCTTATGGTGAAGGGTGAACTCGCCTGCCGCTGTGGGGATCGGGAGGGTGGGGGAGGTGATGAGTATGGGGCAGGTCTTGCATTTGGGTTTGTTGCACCTGTTAGCTGGGGGAGTGGTGTGGATGGGGTGGGAGTGTTCCGGACCAAGATGTTTTTGAGGTTGGGGGGGGCGACGGAAGACGACCCTGGGTTTATCCCGAAAGATATCCCTGGTATCAGGATCACTCTGCAGGATGGGGAGGAGGGAGTGGAGGGTATGTCTGATTTTCATAATATGGGGGTGGTATTGGGTGATCAGGGTTGGAGGGTTGGTTTTAGGTTGTTTGGTGCGGTTGTGGGAGTTGGCTCTGGTGATTTGTTTGTTGATGAGGGTGGAGGGGTAGCCACAGTTGGTTAGGGCTTGGTGCAGGCGTAGGTTGTAGTTTTGGCGGGATGAGGGGGATGAGTTGAGGCGCTGGCCTCTGAGGGCAAGGGAGAATGGGATGGCTTTTTTGGTGTGGTAGGGGTGTGAGCTGGAGTAGTGGAGATACTGGAGGTGGTTGGTCGGTTTAATATGTATGGAAGTTTCCAAGTGATCTCCCGCAATGTGGATGTCCACATCTAGGAAGGTCACTTGGTCTTTTGAATGGAACCAGGTGAATTTGAGGGTGGTGAAGTCGTTAAGTTGGTTTAGGAATGTAGTGAGGGAGGGTTCGCCATGTGTCCAGAGGAGAAAAATGTCATCTATGAATCTGAGCCAGAGGAGTGGTTTCAGTTGCTGGGAGTCAAGGAATTCCTGTTCCAGCCTGCCCATGAACAGATTGGCATAAGAGGGGGCCATGCGGGTACCCATGGCTTTGCCACGTATCTGCAGGTAATGTTGATCACCGAAGCAGAAGTTGTTGCAGGTAAGTACAAGGTTGGCTAGTTGTATCAGGAAGTGAGTGCTGGGATTGTGGGGTTTGGGTTGGCTGTTAAGGAATGATTCTGTGGCACGGAGGCCATGGGCATGGGGAATATTAGTGTAGAGGGATGCGACATCAACAGTTGTGAGGATGGTGTTAGGTGGTAGAGGTAGTAAGTTTTGGATGATGTTAAGGTAGTGGTTGGTGTCACGGAGGTAGGAGGGCAGGGCTTGGACGAGGGGTTGGAGGTGAAAGGCTGAAATGCGTTCAGTGGGTGAATTGTAGCTGGACACAATGGGTCTCCCGGGGTTGTTCGTTCGGTTTGTGAATTTTCGGGAGGATGTAGAAAGTTGGGGTGCGGGGGTTGTCAGGTATGAGTGAGGAGATGGTGGAATTGGATAGGCCTTCAGGGGGTCCTCGGGAGAGGACAAAATCCCGAGTTTTGTCAAGGTGTGTGGTAGATGAATCAACCGTGGTGGGCTTGTAGGTTGATGAATCGGAGAGTTGACGGGAGGCTTCCGCCACGTAGTCAGAGGAGTTCATGACTACTGTGGTGGACCCTTTGTCGGCGAGGAGGATTTTGATGTCCGGGTTGTTGCGGAGGGACCGGAGGGCTTGGTGCTGGGCCGGGGTTAGATTGTGGTGGGAAGAGGAGTTTTGGAGGTATGTACTGTCAGAAACATTGTTGATAACAGAGGTGATGTATCTTTCAAGAGGGTGGTTGTTGGGAATAGAGGGGGGATCATGGGGGGAGGGGGGGCAGAATTGGAGGAGACTGGGATGTGTGTCTGAGGGATTAGCATTGGAGGGGGGATTCTTGGCCCAAAAATACGTCCACCTAAGTCTGCGGGCGAAGGTTTGTATGTCAAATAGTAGCCGGAAATTGTTAGGGGTGGTGGCTGGGGAGAAGGTAAGACCTTTGGAAAGAACGTCAATTTCGGTGGTTGTGAGGTTGTGGTTGGAAAGGTTCAAGACGGAGGTGCAGTCAGTGGGTGGTGGGGGGTGAGGAATGTCAGTGTGCTGACACATCTTTCCGCAGGCGCTGGGAAAGGGCCTACATAACAGGCATGCACGCCACTATACCCCCCAGACTCAACCTAGCCAACCAGTAACCCTTTCCTCTCCTCCCCAAAATTACCCACCCACCTTACAGTAAACACTGGTGAAAGTACTTCTCGTGATCTATCAACTGTTTCTGGCAACACTGATCGTAGAGACGCTACGGTCAGTATTCTGTGCCTCTTCTCTTAGCAACGCCGATCTTTCTTCTTCAACTTGAAAATGCGACATAGATCGCGAAATATTGAACAATTTCTCTTCGTGTGGTAAGTGTTTACTGTCTCCTTCATCATTAGTGTATATATATATATATATATATATATATATATATATATATATATATATATATATAATATATATATTGATATTTTTTTGTTATTTGTTTGCACTTTTCTTTACAATTCGATTCCACAGCTGGTGGGCCTGTTCGGGCCCCTCGAGATGCTAAGGATCTCAATCTGCAATGTCAAAAGACTGTTCCTATGTTTGGGGGTAAATATACCTATTTCAATGAGTTAGTTGTTCAAAAAACAATAATTCCTGTAAGTTCGTTTATTTCAGAGAAAGAATGATATAATCACAAATTAAAAATTATTATGTCCTGACCAATTAATTACATGTGAATTTGTGCATTTTTATGCAATACCTAGGTATAAAACTCAGTTCCACATTAGTGAAAAAACGTTTGTGTTGAACCAAAGCAATCTACAACAATTAACAATTTGTGAATTTACCTAATTTGTAATGTTTATTACATGATCCTTGCCTTTGTAACAATAAATATTGTTTTACATAACAAGAAATGGATTGCTTATTGTGATTTCAATGTGCTTATTATTGTGTCTATGTTGTCTGAAATTGTGCAGTCGAAACTGTAAGGATCACATATTTAGTTTCTAGCCATAGTAAAAGAAATTCAATCGTCTTCTCAATAATATGCCTGTCGTAGTAATAACAACTAGCTTGCTTCTGCAACCTACCTTCTTTCCTTCGCTGTCTCCTCTGTAGAACTGTTCTGCTCTTGTCTTGCCCTGCACTACAGGGTCTACAGCCTCCAAATGGGAAGGATTCGCCACCACGGCCAAGCGAATGTTCTTGTTCGTAACTCGGTTGAGACGCTCGATGTATGTGCCCAAATGGTATTTTACATCACCAGAGCCCTGCAAAGAAAATCCAATGGTTCAGCTCTATTGTTGAAACCACCTTGTGAACAATTTGAACTCTCATTAATCCACAATGCAACTACTTCACAGAAATCAAGAACTTCTTCACTCAGTGTGAAGCAGAAACTGGGTTTGTTTTTTACGAGTATAGGCATGGTCCAAAAGTCACCAGGGCCTCCCCGATGGCACAGTGGTAGCGTCGTTGCCTTGTAATCAAGGGCTCACAGGTTCGATACCCAATGGAGGCACATAGTGGTTCGGATCCCACTTAAGTCACCAGAGTCTATGTGTTAAATGACATGACAATTGGCCATTCCTTAATTCCTCATGTGAAGCTTGTAAAGTTTTGTTACGGCCATCATAAAGTTAATGTTTGTGCGACGAGTGAATTTTGTTCTCCCACGAAATGCACAGACTATAATTGATTTGTTATTTAGTGTCGCTTTTCTGCTACTTTTGGCTAATCATGATGATAAGGATATATTATGAAATTAATGAATGGACACTCACAAAGAACACGTATGCCCCGGTTGGAATTTGAACCCAGGACCCCTGGCATCAAAGGGTCCTGTGCTTACCACCCTGTCACGGAGGTCGACACGCAGACTAGAAGGCTGGCTTGTTCTGCGAAAATCATCTGCTACTTGCAGACAATGTGTGTACATGATGGTTTTGAACTGCACTAAGCCCCGCGACAGGTTAAGTTTGAAGCAGATTTTATGTATTAAACCACGCCAGAATGGCGCTCAGTATCTCCCATGCAAGTCTTGCCTCAACTACCGAGCTGCTCATATCACAGACAGTGAGAAAATCGGGAGTATTGCAGCAGGACTACATTTTGTGTGCATGTTTGGGTCTATTATATGCGAAAAGTTGCTGCAAACCTAACCTGTCGTGGGGCTTAGTTTGGAAAATACAATATTATTTGATAAGATTGATTGATTTAGTTTATTTTACTTCACTCCTCTGCCACTTTCAGCTAATTGCGAAGATGAGGAATGGTGATAAGATAAATGAAGGAACAATCACAAACATACAGGGAAAACACAGCACGAACCCCACAGACGATTATACTGGCTGCAGTTCCAGATGCCAGAACCTTGCTAGCCTGCAGAATGCACTCCACAGTGTACTACATGGAAAAGAAGTTGACTTACAGCCCACAATATTATTTGAAGAGAGAGATATGAAACAACATGCACAAGCTGAGTGTGCCTTAACTGTTATTCAAATAAAAGAGACTCACTCACTCACTCACTCTCTCACTCTCTCACTCTCTCTCTCTCTCTCTCTCTCTCTCTCTCTCTCTCTCTCTCTCTCTCTCTCTCTCTCTCTCTCTCTCTCTCTCTCTCTCACTCTCTCACTCTCTCTCTCTCTCTCTCTCTCACTCTCACTCTCACTCTCTCACTCTCACTCTCACTCTCACTCTCTCTCTCTCCCAGGCCCCCCAGATGGTGCAATGATAGCATCTTCGCCTTGTAATTAAGGGGTCGCGGGTTTGATACCCGGTGGAGGCACACAGTGATTCAGATTCCACACTAAACTGTAGGTCCAGTCCCAATTAGCCTTACTGTGCACAAAGTGGACTTAAAACACCAAATCAATCAATCAATCTCTCCTCTCTCTCATTCTTTGTTTATTTTTCTTCTCTTCTTTACACTCACTCTCTCTCTTCCTTTTTCCTATCTCTCTCTCTCTCTCTCTCTCTTCTCTTCCTTTTTCACTTCCTCTCTCTCTCTCAGAAAGAAAGAAGAAGAGAAGAAGAGGAAGAAGAAGAAGAAGGAGTCAGAAGAAGGAGTCAGAAGAAGATGAAGGAGAAGAGAAGAGAAGGAGAGAGAGAGAGAAGAAGAAGAAGTTGTGGGCATCCATCTCTCTCCCTCTCATTTTCTCTTCCTCCTCCTCCTCTCTCTCTCTCTCTCTCTCTCTCTCTCTCTCTCAAGTGAAAGATAGATAGAAAGAAGAGCCAGGTGGACTTGTCTTCCGCTGGATGCCATGTGAAAACTTTCAATAACCAAAACAATATGAATGATGCTTTCGCCTACTGTGTTCCTCAAGTTGGTAAAAAAACAAAAACTGAATTCACCAAGTTCACAAGGCCAGTAATTTTAATTTAGTTTGTGCACATCATTATGACTTAAGGCGTACACCCTATATTAGAAAAGTTAAATTATCCACTGTAAGCAGACAAGACAAAAAAAAAGAGAAGCTCTTACATCATCCTCAGCCTCCAAGGCATGGAACTGGGTGAAGATTTGCTCGAGGGGCTTGCGACAGACGTTAGCCAGCACGTTCAGTCGTCCACGATGAGGCATGCCGATGATAATGGATTCAACTCCCAGTTCCGTAGATTTGTCAATGATCTGCTTCATGGCTGGGATCAGGATTTCACAGCCTTCCAAACCGAAACGCTTTTCGGAGGACCATTTTCGAGCCAGGAATGCCTCTAGCCTAAAAAATATGAAGAAAATATTTCAGGGAAGTCACCTAGGAACATTACATATTAATTTTCCCTTTTTTGTCTCTAGATCAGAATGGTATTGTATTGGAAAGTATTGGTTCACATCAGCTGATGCTTTTCTGAAGTCCAGGTTTCTTGCATGGTCTGCAAAATGCAATGGGAAACTTTTGCAGTACCTAAATATATTGAGAATTATGCAAAGTGATATTTATTGAGTTCACCTCATATTAACATTGATAAATATTCTGAAAAACTTTAAATTGTTACAATGTTCAAGCCTTATCAGTAGGGGGCCTCCCCCATGGTGCAGTGGTTGCGTCATTGCCTTGTAATCAAGGGGTCCCAGGTGCGATACCCGGTGGAGGCACAAGTGGTTCGGATCCCACTTTAAACTGTAGGTCCAGTCCCGATTAGCCTTACTGTGCATAAAGTGGACTTAAAACACCAACTCAAACCAAATCAAACCAAAAACCTTATCAGTAGGGCTAGGATTTTCATGCAAATGCATCTTTTCTTGGTAAGGCAGAAACATTGAATAAGTAAATAGAAACGTGTTTTATACGTAAGTGAATTAATTGGGATGCCTTTGTTAGGACATTTTTTTTGCATTTTTTGACCCTTTTTGGAGTAAAGGTCATTTTTTAAACTATTTAAACCATTTAAGTCATTTTTCAGCCTTTTAAAAGTCATCTTATCCATTTTTCTACATTTCGGTGAAAGAAGATGCATTTTACATGCAAATGTAACCCTTTGAAGGAGAGAGGTTCCCGACTCTTGTCTCATTGCCTTCAGCTCAGTTCAGAATGACTGTGTTTAATGAAACAAAGAAATTCTGTGCAGTATTGTTGATACAAGCTGTTGTGTAACAATTCAGCTCAAACAATGTGATTTCCCACTATCAATAAATACATTGTTGCCAGATGGATTATTGTTAAAATAATAAGGGGTACAAAGTTTTGTGCTCTGTGTCGGAAATTTTGTCAGGGAAGCAATTTGCACTTTATGGAATTGAAAATGACTTAACAGCAAGTGATATTGTTCATTTCAAGATGTTCCCCTTGTGTCGGTGGAACTCGAGAGAAGTTTTTCCATGTACAAGGCTCTCTTGTCCGAAAACCAACAATCATTGACTTTTGAAAATTTGCATATGATTTTCGTTGTGTACTGCAACTCAGTACTTAAAGTGTAAAGGATGACAAAAAGTGAACTTTCTTACTTGTACTACCATACGCAATGAACATGTGATAGATACTGTAACATTAATTTGTAATTTGAATTTCTCTTGGTAGTTTATAAATTTGTTTTACAAATCTTTCAGCATTTTTAGGTTATTTTTCTAAATTTATAGGGCATTTTCTTGCATGTATTAGGTCATAAATGCATTTTTTAAAGGTCATTTTTTGGTAATTTTAAGGTCATCAAAATCCTAGCCCTACTTATCAGTATCAGTGGTAATAAATAAGAGTCAGCTCTAGTCAACAACATTTTGAATCACCCTGTATATTCTTAAAAAAGTAAAGAGCTTTGAAATCAAATCTTACCCTGTGGCTCTTGTCAATCTTGCAAGGATAAGTCTCTTCTGGTCATCGTCCATCTCCATCACTCCAGGCGTCTCAAATCTCTTCCTGATCCAGTTGCACTGCTCCAAGGAATTTATGAACATGAACTCGACACCGATGTGCCTGCAATATGCGTTCTCCAATCTGTCCAGAATTTCCTTCAAGGGGAGAGCCTTCTCGTCTTTCCCTCCAATGTATGTCGTCGACGGTAACTTGAATACTCGGTCCATGTCCTTATCCTCTGTAAAATGCGAGCATAAGATGAACAGAATACTATTCACATTATTCACTGTATAATACTTGCACGCATATAAATTTGTGTAAAAACTAAGCTTGAACGTAATAGAGAAAAACCTAGATAAATAAATTATTAACAGAGCTTTGCAACAAAGAATTTAGAATGCATAAAGGATTCTACGTAAATGCAATTAATACAAATAAGTTTTGAATTGATTCATTTGATTTATTTTACTTTGGTTTCCTGCCACTTTTGGCTAATTCAGAAAATGGTCGTGAGTGATGAAATTGATGAACGGACACTCACAAAGAACAGTCATGCTCAAGCTAGGATTTGAACCCAGAACTAAAGAGGTGAGCAATACAAATAGAATAATCAGAAATGAGCTACACTGAACTTACAGTTTATAGTTTGACGTAAGTGAATAAGAGCAACTAAATTAATATACAGTGACAGAATAGTTTGCATTCTATCTTCGTTAAGTGTTGATTTAGTGTAGTTGCATAATACGCCATGATGGAAATTGATGCAGAGTTTGGAAATACTTGTAAGAAATAATGAATCTATATTTCTGTCCATTTAACTAAAATTAGATGCAAGTGATTAGACACACAGATGTGTAAGGGAACTCAATATATTTCTAATGCTAAATCAGTAGTTAAATAAGTGCAAACATCAAAATAACAACAAAATTCCTGCATAAAGCCAAAATTTACATTGTATTTAACCATAAAAGATTAAATCGTTAAACTGAATCCTTCATGAAAAAACATATAATTTATCAGGAATAATTTTTTCTTGCTAATTTTCTTTAAATTAATCTGGTTTGCACTTAACATAAAACAGCCATGCCGTGGCAAGATATATTTTCACATCATTCTAAACTACAAAATCTGGCATGTTTCATGTATTACATGCACTGAAATTAAGGTCAACATATGCAGCAATTTTTATAGTTCTTAAGAGTATTTATTCAAGAATTATACTTATCAATCATATCAATTTCAGTGCCATGGTTTTACCAACATTCCAATATTTATTTCAATTATTTCTTTTTATATTTTAACTTCTACATGACTGATTTGATTCTGAATTTCAGAATAGTACACATTCATGAAGATATTTATAAGACAGTCAATATTTTTTTTTGTATGAAATCACCAAGAAAATATAAAAATCTGTAGTTACGATACAGAGTTTCTGCAATGTGTAGTTCACTAATTGGATTCCTGAAATAAAATTACGTTCAAATCCAATTTTAAGTAAATTTGCAAATATACTTTGCTTATCTGTCACTTTTGACTAGTGGCTTTGGTTTGGTTTGAGTTGGTGTTTTAAGTCCACTTTATGCACAGTAAGGCTAATCGGGACTGGACCTACAGCTTAAAGTGGGATCTGAACCACTTGTCTCTCCACCGGGTATCGAACCCAGGACCCCTTAATTACAAGGCAATGATGCTACCACTGCGCCATTTTTGGCTAGTGGCAAAGCTGAGGATGAATGGTCAGCGATGGCGATTAGGGAGACACGTGAGGAGGCCTACCAGGAACAAGTACACTGCCTAGCCCCCCCCCTCCCAGTTTTTCACCCAATTGCTGCTAAGGTGAATGACAATAAGATGAACTGAAAGAAGTACACATGGGACAGTACTAGGGCTGAGCCGATGCCGATGAATCGGTATCGGCGATACTAGCCGATACCTTTCCGGCAAATTGATCTTTCACGGTGTATGCAAAAATACTGTGAGAGACTTTCGCAGAGTATAATTATCCAGAAAATTATGCAAAATTCAAACTTTCTTTCTCTTTTGCAAAATTTTTTTTACAAAAAACTATATTTTGCGATTACATAACATCAATTTTAATATTCTGAAGCGAATTTCTTGGTAAATTGATTCGAGAAGAATATTAACACACCAATATTGATCAATATTTTGAACAAATTCTAATTATTGCAATTTTCAAGTATCGGTATCAGTGGGAATCGGTAAGAGTAATGGCATCGGCTCAGCCCTAGACAGTACACAATGCAAATCCTACAAAGGATTACACTGGCTTTGGGTTCATGTGTCAGAGCCTTGTTAGTATGCAAAATGCAGTCGAGGTTGTAATAAATGGAAAAGAGTTTGCATTTGGGTGCCTTACAGAAGGGTTACTCCTTACACCTCTGCATTGTTTAGTGCCAACATTTCCAAGGCACACAAAGCAACCATTAATGAATTACAAGAAATTCTAACGGTCATTAAAACTCCCAGATAACCAGTCAGTTCGCTCAACTAGAAATCCTACTTGGGGTTGCTGAAGGGATGCAGGCCCACCCTTTCAAAATCAACCAATGGCAGTTCTGGATATTAGACCCAGAGTTACAGGGAGAATGGCGTTAAAGCTCCAGTTGCAGCACAGCAAGCTGATCAAAAAGGTTTAACCTCCATGGCAATCTCAGTAATGGAGAGGTGCAGGACAAAATGAGTAGAGGGCATCCATACTGAAGGTGATGTGGACAGCGAGGTCTAAATCGACCCAGGTACATCTGCAGAGAGCTTTATTAGTAGAGGAAAGTTATGCAATTTTTTTGACCATCTGAGGGACTAATTCCAACAGAAACGAAACCAACTGCCCCTATAGTAAAAAATATATGAGGAATCCGATTTTAAATATTTTTCTACCACTCTCTGAACTGTAGGTTCGCTGCCATCTTGAAAAAATGGCACCAAAACTTCACCTCGAAAAGTAAAATCTCGAAAACGGTGCATTGTACACGAAACGTGAAGATGACCAAAATGAAAGAGCAGAAAATTTGCAAAATTATGGTTTTTGTTTGATAAGAGCTACCATAAATCTTAATTGAATTTCAAGACAAGAAAATCTCACGACTCTGCATTAAACTACATATCTTCTCAACCCCAGACACTAAAAGCATGAAACAAAAAAACATTCTCTGGAGGAAATCACGATCTATGAATTTGGTCCAGTGACTTTATGATGTAAATTACATAGTCTCTTTCTTACATATTTACTGTTATTTGTGTCATAAACCAACTTACGCTAAATCTAAAAATTAAAGAAAATGTTTGAAGCCTTGTAATTCAAATAAGATTTATGGAACCTCTATCAAACAAAAACCACAATTTAGCAAATTTTCTGTTTTCATTTTGGTTATCTTCACTTTTTTTGTGTACAACGCACCGTTTTTGAGATTTTACTTTACAAGGTGAATTTTTGGCACCATTTTTTGAAGATGGCAGCAAATCTACAGGTCCGAGAGTGATAGAAAAATCTTTAAAATCAGATTCCTCACATTTTTCTTTTGTTTTTTTACTATAGGGGCAGTTGGTTTCATTTCTCTTGCAATTAGTTCACCAGACGACATTATTTTTCCTCAATTATATTATGTGAATACTAACTGTAAGAACTATTGCCTTCAAATAAAAGATGGGGGGTTTGAAACACTGGCACTACAAACTTAAGAATACAGATTTTTATATATTCTTGGTGTTAATAGATGATGGAAATAATGTGCACATTTAACAAGTTCTAATGTTTTGTGACAGATTTAAAACAGACATGTTTCTATAGGAAAGCCCTCTGAAAGAAACATAGACTGAATTAATTAAATTTGTCAAAGGAGGAAGTTTAGCTCCAATTTTTGTCATCATTAACAGATGTCAATATTGACTTAAGTGACTGAAAAAGTGGTTTTAACCTTTTGTGGATGTCTGCTTATATTCTCAGTTGTAAGGTGGAAATTTTTACTACTAACGAGCTTATATCTTTGTTATTTTACATTGCTATTAGACAAGGTGTGACCAAAACTAACTGCATTTTCAAAATTATTTTATGTACTTGCTATACAGCTTAATCTGCTTCTAAACAGTTTCCTCCAGTTAGTAAATTGCTGCTAGCATTTGGAATGCATTCTGGTATGCATGTTGTGTAACACCTGGCAGATCTCTTAACGAATTTTCCTTAATCTCTTCTATGGTCTGGAAATGGTATCTTAGGGTAGATTTCATCCTAGGAAATTGAAGTAAGTTTGCAGTTACCAAATCAGGAGAATAGGAGGGCTGATGCACAGGAATCTTTGTTTTCTTTGTATCAGAAAATTGCTAAAAACATGAAACACTGACTCAATTGAATGCTTGCATAGTAGGCATGACACACTGAATATTGTTTGTAAAGAATCCACTATGCAGCGTTGGAAGCAGAATAGCGAGTATCAATATAATGGTGTGCTAGTTTGAAAGTTCAGTTTGTTTCTTTATGGACACACCTCGTACCTGTAATACTGAGAATGAATTTACTCAGAATCCCTGGTTTTGTAGCATATATATGGTAACCAGATCACCACAAAAGCAGGCAGGCTATATCAACAGGCTAGCAGAAGCAGCGACATCTCAGTGTGGCAAGCATAAAATGACTTCAAGTCATTTGATTATGTAGTAGAACCTTTGTCCGGAGAGTTGAGACACAGGCTATAATTGGAAGTAGAATTAGAATTAATTAGAAATCAGTTTCATGGCAGGTGGTACGCTTGATTCAGCTCTTCCTGTGACCTTGAAAGTGTTTCCGCGAGATGTCACCAGGTGGCAGGGAGGTACATGTTAACACAAGTGTCTTCGCTGCAGTGGTATTGTTCTTGGCGATGATAGAGCATTGGATGTGAAAATCGAGCAGCATGTGAGCATAATGTTTTGTGTGAAGTTAGGAAAGCCAGCCACGAAAACCTGGAACCTTATCCAGAAGACGTATGGTGAGGAGTCATCACGAAGAGCATGAGCGTTTGAGTGTCACAAGAGTTTTGTGAATGGCAGGGAGTTGGTGGAAGATGAGCCTCGCTCCAGGCGGCCATCGACAACCCATATTGATGACAATGTGCCTCAAGATGAAACAATGAACCAAACTCTCTGTGTGAGTGCTTTGAAACATTTGCTGGAGGCAATTAGACGATGATGACCTGACCGATAGGCTTCTTGATAATGGTTTCTCTTGCACAACAACGCACGACCACACACCGCTATGTCTGTCCAGGAATTTATGGCAGAACAGAATTACAGCTCTTCCACACCCTCCATACTCTCCTGATATGTGTCTGTGTGATACCTTCCTATTTCCATTGTTGAAAAGAGCACAGTTGAAGGGGACATGACATAGACACATTGTAAATATCCAGGCGGCCGCAACAGCTGAGCTATGCAGCATCCCAGAAGAGGAGTTCTCTGCGTGCTACCAGAACCTGCAGAAGCATACGCAGATGTGTCAATTCCAGAGGCAACTCAAATAATTCTTGAGTACAATATTTTTGTAGTTATTTTACCAGTCTCGAAACTTACCAGACAAAGGTTATATTACAATTCCTTTCCACATGTATTAATTGATTACTGACATGTGAACTATATTTGACAAAAGTTCACCATTAGAAAAAAAACCTGACAAGTTTTGGCACATTGGAGAATCTCTCTTCAGATTATAATCTTCAAGCTGCATTATACGTTGTAACTAAATATACTTCACTATTGAGCATATCATTATTTCAACTTTGTTGCCAATGAACATGCATCATGCAGACAAGCAAGTTGAAATTGAAGTATAGTTCCAAGTAGTTTATTCCAACGTTGTTGACCGAATTCTGTGTCTAGAAGCACATTTTGAAGAGACTTACTGATAACTGCAACTTTCATGCAAAAATATTTTTTTAAAATCCCACCTATATATGACTACGTGAGGAGATTAGGTTGATCAGATTTGGTGCTTCTAGCATTTAGTTCAAACATGCATGTTGTATTACTACAATTTGATGGGTCTGCATTACCACTTCTATTCCATTGCATGTGTGTCGATGTTTACCAACCTAATAGAAAGCTTCAGACAGAGCTTCAGTTTACAAAAGTGCCAGAATTTAACACACCTTTTAAGTTAATTTTTCAGAAAATCATACTTTGTGATACTTACAAATGTTATCTGATCTTAATAAAAAAAAAATGTTTTACATTCTCTTAAGATTTAAAATTCATATCTAGCAAGGTTAAATATTCAATATTTCTTATATTATCCTTTCCATTATCATTATCAAGTAAATCACCCAAATGAATAATTTCTCTGTAAATTATTGATTGTGTATATCATTTAAAAGGTTTCCACATGTATCAACTGATAAGTGCATGATAACTGCTTGACAAAAGTTCACAGTTACAAGTGGCAAATTAGTTCCTATAAACTTTAAGCTTAATTTAACGAGTTAATCACGACAATGTGGATGAATGAACTGATGAGATGCAAGATGGGACAAACACGTGTCTTAACCAGGATTAGAACCTAGGACCTCTGGCTTAGTAGCCCAATACACGGACCACTCCACCACGGAGAGTGGTGGCAAGAAATTTAAAACACACTAAACACTGACCATAAAGCAAAACTGAAGCTTTAATTATTCAAGTTGCATTGCTTTCCTGACACTTTTTTTTCTAATCATGACGATGACAATGCACGATTGTCACAAAGGAACACAAATGCCCAAATCGTGAGTCTACCACTCAACACCCTTGACCACTGATACAACTAAAACTGGAGCTAGCATCCTCCTTTGAATCAGACAACAACATTCATATTAATAACAACAAAATGGTTATAAATTCTACTCTACTCAAATTCTTGTTAATGAATATACTTACCGCAGTTTCACAAAATAAAACACACATGTTAGTACTAAACAACCTACTAAACAAACACTTAAATTTCTAGATTAGGTCAAACCTACATTTTGGAGGAACTGTTCAAACCCTCCTGCAAAACACTATAATTGAAGCTTACATGCAAAGAGATTATTACATTTCTTATTCTAAAAATGCATGATTGGTAACTTGTACCCTTCTAATGCCAATGTTACAGCAAATTGAAAAAAAATTGTTCCTCAAATTCGCCAAAACTCCAATTTTATTCCTCAGCAGTGAGAAAAAGTTAAATGTTAATAAAATATATATACGTTATACACTTTGTTTTTAATCTTTTATACTACTTTCAACCTTGTCTTTCAATGAACATGTAACTGTTGTTAACTTCTTTTCCCATTCTTGAGAGAAAAAAACAGTAGCTTTGGAAATTTGTAGAGCAATATTTCAGGTATTGGTGTGCTTTATGCAAGGTATGTTATAATGACAACATGAGACATGGAATATATCTCATTTCATAATACAAATATTTTTAGGGCTGTGTTGATAACCATATATTGGTATTGATGTCGCAAAACATTGGTTTTATGTAAATTGATCACAGATATTTTCTGTTTGTACTTTTTTAGTCAGCTGTCTGCAACTTTTGGCAAATCACGACACCCATGCTCTGGTCAGGATTCGAATCCAGGAACTTGGGTGACAGATCAAAGTCGACCATGGTGCCAGTTTTCCAGTGCGTGGGTATCTTACAAGGTGCTTAAATGCAGTCACCTACGGCTACAACTTACACTGTGGACATATTGTATATAACTAGGTTTGTGTATTCTTTTATTTTATAATTAAGACATTATGATAATAAATAGTTGTGGCATTATGAAGGGAGCAAATTAAAATTGAATTTAATTGATCATTAATAGCTAGGATCCCTGATTTTCCAAACTGAAAAATTTAGGAATTTCAGTTGCTGAATGCACAGATGTTGTTTACCATGTACATCTTAGAACTTCCCTACTAAGTACATAATTTAATACCACTAATTCTTCATCCTCAGTTAAAAAATAAGGTCAGTATATGCAATTCGATAAGCAATTTTGAGATATGGAATGTTGATGTTTAACATTGTTACTAAAGAAATTTTATTAACTGTAAAGTGTCAATAGACTGTTTGCCAACTGAGAAGTTCACAGTATGGTACATACCGGCAGTTAATCTTCCATATGCTACACATGCACCACACCTGCCATTTAATATACAGGGAGGGTCTTTCCAACATTACAAGGGTTTATTTACAAAGAAACTATTACAGTTACATCTGCATGGCTTTTCCCCATTGTTCTAGGTAGAGGCTGAGTTAGTATAGAAGGCGCTGCAATTGCTGAACTGTAAATGGCGCCAGTGCAGGACAAAGCTCAATGTGCTTTATGGTATTATGACACAGTCATCGATTTCTGTAGAGCGAAATTTTAGGATGGAATATGGACGAGCATTACAAAAGCATTGTTGCATGGTATGACAAGTTTAAGGAGACTGGAAGTGTGCTTTCCCGTCCCACGAACAGGGTGACCATCCATCAGTGAAGAGAGTGCCGAAGCTGTGCAACAAGTGTTATTGTAATAAACATTTGTAATGTTGGAAAGGCTTTATGGCCATCCTGTTTATATTTAAATGGCAGAGGTGGTACGTATGTGGCATGTGAAAGGTTAAGAATTGCCAGTGTATATAATAATTATTGTGAAATATTTATTGCTGTACGACCACATTTGATATTTGTAAGAAATAAAATTTTGTTGACAATTTTCTGTATTCCTATTTTCATTACCACAGAAAATTCAATAAAAACCTTTTGCTATGTAAATGGTACAGGATGACAGTTCAGACTCTAGCAATGACAAATGAGGAATTCTTGAATAATTTTTCACTGTTTACATAGAAAATGTGGAGAAATTAGCAATTGAGACAAATTCAAATTCCTCTGAGATTTTGTGCAACATCAATAATGTGCTTAGGATGTACAGTTACTGGTAATTAAACTTGCAACAATTGGAGTTTATTGTGGTGTGAAAAATCAAGTTCCTTACTGATAGCCTATGTTAACACAGTACGTACTTCTGAACAAGAGAGAAAACAAATATTTAACAAACTTCTATCTCTGATTAGATCTATGCACTACATCGTACACGTTTTAGCAATGCACACAGTTACTATCTAATGTCAACAAACATTGGTAGTGAAAATATAGTATCCAAGTTTAATATAAGTAATTAACGATTATAATAATAATCTAATATCTTTCAAAATTAGCAAAACAGTAATTTTAATCATATTGATTCCATAAGAACAACTTCAACGAATAAGTTAAGAAGAGATCAACCTTTCTGTAACAAATACAGCGCAAAACTCTTTTAAAATTTGATGATAGAAATTCAGGAAACTTTCCTTTCTGATACATAGTAATAGACACCCACGTAACGAAAATAAGTAGAATCCTATTTTAATCTATAATAGGGTGTGTTTAATTGTAAATCAATTTTCGTTAACTTGTTTACCTTTTGTTTACAAAATAAATGTAATGAAGTAATATATCAGCTAATTCGAGTTTGTGAAAATGCTGAATGTTTTTATCTACGCATTATACTGTATGGCAGCTTGATGTATTTATAAAATCATAAACACAATTTTAGCTACTTTTATAAATATAAATGAATAATTGCATAATTCAAATTTAACTTATGCTTCTCGCTAAATTATGAAGAATGTAGCATCATCATTATTTATAAGAATTTCAATAACTTTAATACTTATTTCTATTTAATATTTACAATATTACAAAAGAATAAATGTGTTACAATCCAAGCAAATGAAATGAAATTTTATCTTCATGCAAAATTATCTTCATGCAGATGGAAGCTAGAATTTCACACGGGCACTTACTTTTCGTTTGTACCCTATGAACATAATGTTTAATTTAACTGCATAAAGAACATGTACATACATAGTAATAGACACCCACGTAACGAAAATAAGTAGAATCCTATTTTAATCTATAATAGGGTGTGTTTAATTGTAAATCAATTTTCGTTAACTTGTTTACCTTTTGTTTACAAAATAAATGTAATGAAGTAATATATCAGCTAATTCGAGTTTGTGAAAATGCTGAATGTTTTTATCTACGCATTATACTGTATGGCAGCTTGATGTATTTATAAAATCATAAACACAATTTTAGCTACTTTTATAAATATAAATGAATAATTGCATAATTCAAATTTAACTTATGCTTCTCGCTAAATTATGAAGAATGTAGCATCATCATTATTTATAAGAATTTCAATAACTTTAATACTTATTTCTATTTAATATTTACAATATTACAAAAGAATAAATGTGTTACAATCCAAGCAAATGAAATGAAATTTTATCTTCATGCAAAATTCGTCATGCCGATATCCCACTGATGCACAGAAAAAGTCAAATTATAAGTGAAATATTTTATTAAAAAATGAAATACATTTGTAAAAATCCCACTTTACATAATACATGCAAGTATTGATCATGCTTACACTAGAGAAACCCTTCTCATGCACTTTTAAGTGTTAATATAAATTATGTATATACACAGAAATGTACAGGACAAACACACGCACGCATATACAAGCATACAAAATTTACTTTATTTTTTTTTTACTTAAAACAAAATAGGTTTGCAGGGTGTTACCTACGTTTACAGATGCTTTCCACTTTCTCCTGCAGGCCAGAGTAGCTCGTGCTTACCACCCTACCTAAAGACACAACAACAATAGAGTCTACTCTACAATGCACTTAATAGAGGTATATCTCAGAAGCTGATGACCCCGAAAATTGAATTTCAGTTATTTCAATTTCCTTTCTTTTTCTTCGTACTTAAAACTACAGTGACACTTCGATTTTGTGTTTGACCAAGGTGAAAATGTAAAATGTGGAAGAAAAAAAATTTAAACTAATATTTAGCACAACAAGCCTTGAGGGACAGGGCTTATCTACCGACCTCGTTCGCACATGCCTCGGCAGAGGTAGGTAATCGTTCAACTACTTACGGGAAACGTACAGTCAGCATGACAAACCCCCGGTTGTTGTTGCAGGTTTCCATCACTTGGTTAAAAAAAAGTAAAATGCTCCCCTGTGCTTTGCATCATGCCATGAAGGTGTATAGGGAGTGTGGAGTTAGGGCCGCACAGTTTCTTGATCTCGGCCGAAGGTGTGGGTGATGTCATCAGCACCACACTCCTGACCGCCTTTACCCTCCAGTTTCCTCCAGTTACACACTTTACATGATGCTGGGTGGGTGCCGGAGCCACTTGAACAGGTGGGAAAAAGTCCCGGTTCTCCCCCACCCGGGAATCGAACTCATGTCTCTTGCCTGGTAGTCGAACACCCCAACGACTGAGCTACCGCAGCCTGGTTATGCTACTCATTTGTAGTTCCCCAATTTCCTCATGGTGGGTGGCCACCAGTCCCATACACTTGCCGAAAGTTGCTACCCCCCCCCCCCCCCACCCAAAAGACTTGAACCTGCGCACATCCTGTAGCTTGATGCCATAGACCGCACAGCCATTTGCTTTACTAGGACCATGAAAATTAAAGGTATAATGCAAAAGTACTACTGTATACCACACATTTTTTCTTTTTACTGAAACCTGAAGAGTTGACAACTTCCGAGAAGCTTCACTAGTAGAATAACTTAAGGATGAAAGGTGCAGTTACCTTCACGAAAGGTAAGTAGCTGAAGGAGATTGAGATCTGTGTGTTCTGGTGGCAGATGGAAGCTAGAATTTCACACGGGCACTTACTTTTCATTTGTACCCTATGAACATAATGTTTAATTTAACTGCATAAAGAACATGTACAGAAAGAAGAAATGTTAATGAATAATATGACAAGTTCAAGTTGGTGTTTTAAGTCCACTTTATGCACAGTAAGGTTAATCGGGACTGGACCTACAGTTTAATGAGGGATCCAAACCAATGTGTGCCTCCACCGGGTAATAAATAATAATACGACAAAGCAAAATAATGTTCGAATCAGCAAAAGTGTTAAGTTAAAGAGAGCAGTTGTTTTATTCTGTATAAATAGAGAGGAATACGAAACCCATTTATTCATGATTTTTTTAATATATACAGCTTCATAATCAACATAAAGAGATGCTTGCAAATCTCAAAATCCTCCTTATGCTCATGGAAAAACTTTACATATACACAAATCAAATTCTATCAATGTTCTGATATGTAACACAAAAAGAGGGAGATTAGGTTACTTTTAAGCTGACTGTAAAATCAAAAAGTACATGTACAATAATATCAAAACATTAATGAACACATGTACAATTCTGATTAAAAATTTACATCATCAACATCTGAGATAAACCTTTTCAAAAAAAAATATATATTTTGAATCAATACAATACCCAACAATGACTGAGAAAATAAAATTTATTTTATCAAGCAAGATAAATAAACAGATGTGCAACTTTAAGTCAAAAACAAAGGAATTGAAAAAAATGAAGTTTCTTAAACAAATAACACTTAGCATGGCAATTACGAACCAATAGTGTTAGCCACATTAGTACAAGGCAATGACATGTATGAACAGCCAACATGCTTTCTTTCTTTAAACTAAATTTAATACTTTTTTTTATTAAATTAAAAGAAGTGAGACTATGGTACATGTTTTAACCAAATCAAGTACAACCGTGCAAAAAATAAGCACGTACATAAAAAGATTACATCATGTATAACTTTTTTGTACATTTGCCTTACCAAAAGAATAGTGACTATAGAGCAACTCTGGGGGATGTCTGTCATCCAAGTCGGCACTCGATATTCCAAGAGGATCCAGCTCCGCGATATGATGACCTCGGATCTGAAGATAGACGAATGAAGGGTGTCCAAACCCTATGTATGATCTATCTACATCGAATCACACGCAAGCGCACACACATTTCACACACACCTTACTACTAGTAACTACACACACTATTATTGTAAAAAAACCAATCACCTAAGTGTGAATAACCAGCCTGGTGCAGTTAATGGCATACACATATAGGAATCAAAGCATGGTGCAGTCCTTTTAGTCCCATTCTACAATGTGTTACATCGTACTTTGTACATTATACACAGCAAACTTTATAGTTCTTGTGACATTAAGTTTCGAGCACAAAGGAAATATTTTATCGTCAAAATCTATTGAAATGTGTTGGCTTGATCAGGACTCCAAACTGTGTCTTTTGCATATTGTGCCACTGTTCTATTATCAAGTAGGGATAACCATATCTGGATAAAATTTTATCCAGATTTCAAATATCCAGATATCGGATATTCTGATATCTGGATATACAGATTATCCTGGTAGCTCAGTGATAGAGCAATGGCATGTTATGCCAGACCCCTGAAGTTCGAGTCTAGTCGAGCCTGTATTCACTAAATTTCATAGTTTTCTTATGTTTCCATCCATACCCAAAATATAGCACAGAGGTATGGTTCAATACATATTGTATTTATTTTTAAAGTAGACAATATTTTTCCATTTCAGGAGATTTACCAACTTTAAAGCCCCACAATTAATTTAAACACATACATAACAATGCTTATCAACAATTATTCAGAAACAAGAGGACCTGTAATCCTGTCCCAGGGTTAACTGTGGCAAGAATGAATGATGACATAGATGAGGGAACAAGGGCAATGAAACGTGCATGTCCTACCTGTGATTTCAACACAGGACCGCTGGCTTCAAGCACGTCACTTAGCCGTGATGGCTGGTTCAGAGTTAGAACTCTAAATGCACAGTTGGGGCCAGATCAAGGCAGTTTTCACTCCTAAATAGCTTCTAAAATTGCAAAATGCTTCAAGTATCTATGTAACTTACAAGTGAAAATACAGTTGAATTTTTCTCCTTCCTCCTTTAGAAAGCCTAGTTTTGCTTCTTTCTCACTTGTGTTGCACTTCCTTTCAATCAACGGGTCTCACAAGGGAGGTTATCTAAGTGTACCCCTCCGATTTCCATGAAATTTTACAGGTGTATAAAGGGGCCCAAAGGAAGAAATAGTGTTTTTTGTATCAGCTAAAAAACTGTTTTAGGGGGCAACCCCCCCCCCCTCAAATATCAAAATGAGGACAAACTGAAGTGGGCATTTGACCCCTGTGTCTCCCTCCGATTTTGATGAAACTTGGCAGTTGTATAGAGGGGCCCAGAGGCTCAAATATCAAGATGAGGACAAATTGACGTGGGGATCTGACCCCTGTGTCCCCCTCCGATTTCCGTGAAATTTGGCACGTGTATAGAGGGCCCCTATGCACCCTGTTTTTTTCCTATGCCATATTTACGTGGTTTCAGGGTCAGATCCCCACTTCAATTTCTCCTCAGCTTGACATTTGAGGGGGGGGGTTGCCCCATAAAACAGTTTTTTAGCTGGCACACAAGAACACGTATTTCTTTTCTTGGACCCCTCTATACACCTACCAAGTTTCATGGAAATCGGAGGGGGACACACAGATAATCTCCCTTGTCAGTGGATGTGCACTACAAAGATCTGAATTCCATTTTAAACTGGAGAACCATTCATGATTAGCCTATCTAAATAAAACGATGATATTCTTGAATTCGCTTTTTAGTCCACTTTATGCAAAGCAAGATTAATCAGGACTGGGCCTATAGTTTAAATGGGATCCGAACCACTATGTGTCTCCACCGGGTATCGAACTAGGGACCCTTTTACCACTATGTCATCAGGACAGCTGTGCTGCAATTTCTCTTACATTCTGTAAGTCTGGCTCCTTGAAATTAATTTCTAACTGCAATAACTTGTCTTGACAAAGCTGTGTAAGGTTTTGTCCAAGACGTGTTTCGTTTAACAGTATGGTAATTTAGATAACACATGTTGTGTATCATTTTGTGTACAATGTGAAAGCAAACTGAAGCAGAGATATTTATTCTGAAACATGTACAGATATTTCTGTACAGAAGATTTTAGTTGTGAATTAATCCTTCATGCCTACTGGTTGCTTGTCTGTGTCGATTACAACAAAATTAAACCACTTCAAGTAGCACAAAATAAAGCAGAAATTTGTGTTCACGGTGCTACAAGACTGCCAAACAGCAAGGTGTTGTTCCCATGATTTTTTTAAATGTCATATGTCTGCCTTTTTAGGCTAATTACAACAATGATGATGAATGATGATTACACAAAATTAATGAAAGGAATAGATATAAAGGAACACTTATGTCCAGGCCAGAGCTCAAACTTGGAACCCTCAGTAGTACCAAACGTGCTAGGCCACCACAATGATCATGAAGACCTGCATCATGTAGCACCACCAGAAGGAAGAACCACTGTCATGTAGCACCACCAGAAGGAAGAACCGCTGCACCTGCACCAAACCAGTATATACCCAAAGAAGCCAAAAGAAACAAGGCAAAAGGGATTGCTCTTTGAAATATCATAATGGCAAAGATTAATAATCTCATGTTTATAACTAGACTTAGATTTGGTTCTACCTCTCTAGGTTGTTATGATGAGAAAGAATAATGATTAGACGAAATACATAATGGGACAAACACTGACACATCCATGCCTTACTCAGGGAACAAATCCAGCACTCGCAGCTTCGTGGTCCACTACACCATGGAGATTGGTCGCTGGATGTGTCAAAATATTCTACTTCATTCCTCTGTTCATTCCTTTCTGTTTTGGTTAATTTACCTCTTGCCTTAATTGTGTCAATGAGGATGAATTATGAACTGAAGATATGGATGATGAACATCTGGCTTCATATCATGTTATGATGACCAATTTCTCAGGGCATAACTTTTACCAATGTGCAGTTTCAGAATGTTTTCTTGAACAATAAATATATTTGGACATAAATAATAACAGAAACACGATGTACTACATCTACAAAGAGGAATTACAGGAAAGAAGGTATTGCCAGAGTACAGATAATTCTACAAGATCCACTAGCAGGCTAGTAAAATACTGACCAGAAAACCAACTAAAAAAAAAATCATCATGATAGATGTTACTTCCAACACTACGTAGACTATGTGAGTGACATACTTTCCTTATATAAAAAATATATAAAACTGTGTACCTCAACTACATACATTGTAATCATTCAGCTTTTCTTGGCAGACAGAAAAAAACAAATAAGCATGATAAAAAGATGGTTCCATCTTTAATCTTTACCTCTGGCAAGTGTAACTATACCCACTGGCCTAAACTCGAATACTCACTAACACTGAAGTATGTGATATAAACCTGTCCTCGGGACCTTTGCAGGGACAAAAACCTGTCCTCGGGAGTTATGAACGGACAAAAAAAAACTGCCCACCGGACTTTTGTGAAGGAAAAAAAAAACCTTCCTCTGAACTTTTGGGACAAAAACCTGTCATCCTTGGGACTTTTGTCGGGATAAAAACCTGTCATCCTTGGGACTTTTGCGGAGACAAAAAAAACCTGTCCTCGGGACTTTTGCAGACAAAAAAAACCTGTCCTCGGGACTTTTGCAGACAAAAAAAACCTGTCCTCGGGACTTTTGCAGACAAAAAATACCTGTCCTCGGGACTCTTGGGACAAAAACCTGTCATCCTTGGGACTTTTGCCGGGATAAAAACCTGTCATCCTCGGGACTTTTGCGGAAACAAAAAAAAAATGTCCTCAGAACTTTTGTGATGACAAAGACTTGTCATCCTTGGGACTTATGCTGGGACAAAAACCTGTCATCCTTGGGATTTTGCCGGGATAAAAACCTATCATCCTTGGGACTTTTGCCGGGATAAAAACCTGTCATCCTCGGGACTTTTGCAGAGACAGAAAAAACCTGTCCTCGGAACTTTTGTGATGACAAAGACCTGTGATCCTTGGGACTTATGCTGGGACAAAAACCTGTTGTCCTTGGGACTTTTGCCGGGATAAAAACTTGTCATCCTCGGGACTTTTGCAAGAACAAAACCTCTCCAGAGGACTTTTGCAAGGACAAAAACCTGTCCAGAGGACTTTTTTGCCAGAACGAAAATCTGTTCCAAGGACTTTTGTTGGAACAATATCCCAGAGACTTTTGCAAGGACTAAAACCTGTTCCAAGGACTTTTGTTGGAGGAGTGGGATATCTTAATAATAAAAAAAACTTGTGTTCCTGTATTTTACAGAACATCTGGGATCCATACGTGAGCCACAAACTTAATGCAGTATGGCACAAGTAGAGTAGACAGTGTAAACACCTAACGAATGGAAGTTGATAATAAAGCCTACAAAATAAGAAACTAATAGAATACTAAGGTTACCAAAATACGAAAATTATCCAAATACCGAACCAAATAAATGAAAATGAACTGCACCAGCAGAGTAGTCTCTGTTACTCAAACACATGCACTACAAATGTTAAGAACTTTAGTAAAGCAAAAAAAAAACTATACAAAAAAACTGATATCAGCTACTGAAACTAAAATTTCTGCACTTTGTTCCTAATAAGCAAAAGCTAATCCTTTCATTAGCATCACTACCAAGATGGTGTAATGTCGTACAAATTATTTTCTTTGGTTTTTTATATCGCTTTTCCACCCCTTTGGGTTAATTGTGATGATGAGGATGAATGATGAAGTGATGAAATGCATTTGCAATTGAATGCAAATTTTATTAAATAAAAACACTAATAGTTGAGTACAAGTGGAAAAAGTAATGTTTTAAATCCACTTCTGTGCTTGTAGAAGCAGGACTAGACCTACGATTTAACGTGGGATCTATATTGTTTATTTATTAGAAGGTCATTAGTCACTATACTGCAGGGGAGAACATAAATAGAATTAAGTAATATTTTCATGTGATATTTTGCAGCATAACTGGAACTCAAAATATGGAAAAAAAAAAGTCTATTTTTTAAACTTTTGCAATACATAAAGTATTTCTAATATGCCTTGATAAAGCATTTTTATAATAGCAACCAATGCATCTCAACTGAAAAATAACAGTAAGATAACCACAGTTGTTGGATATTTACATGGCAAGCCATAATAAGTATAGTATCTTGTACACTTAAGTTATGTCACTTTGTCCCTCAGGAAGCATATTAGAAGAAAAAATATTTGTATGTTCATCATGGTATAACACACCTAATAATAACCACTGCGCGACAGCCCTATGAGAGCCTTGGCTTACCTACCGACTGCTGGTCTCCCTCCCACACTGTTCCTCCGTCACCTGTTATAGCGTGGAGATCTTAGACCAATATTGGGGTGACGGGTGGTCAGCCCGACGAACCCCCAGCCATTGTAGGTCTTCTCGACCGGGTTACCGCTCACTCATTCGGAGCTCCCCAATTTCCTCACGATGGTGGGTTGCCACCGGTCCTATACGTAGGCCGAATAAATTCCGACCAGAGCCGGATTCGAACCTACGCCGTCCCGCAGCGAACAATCTCAAGACGAGTGAACGCCTTAACCCGCTCGGCTACGGAGGAGGACGGTATAACACACCTAGTAATGAAATTATAAAGAAAATTCTTTGTGATCATCTTTAACGTGTTGCAACAAGATGCTTATTTTGTCAGATCACATGAATTATAATTGCAAATGATGAAAAACTTATTGTTAGAGAAAATATTAAAACATTAAAATTCTACACGCCATAGGACAATGGACAGTTAGGTTCTACATGCTCATAAAACACACTACATTTACTGCTAAGGAACAACTAAAATAAACTTAAATACAAAACAACTAAAAGGAACTTAAATACAAAACAACTAAAATGAACTTAAATACAAAACAACATCTCTAAACAAATATTCTACCACATTACCTCTAGATAAGCTCATGACTATCAACACAACAGTTCCGGATCACGTTCTCACATAGCAATCGGCACTTACCTTCTTCTTACAGAATAGAAAAACTATCCACACAAAATTAGCGTAAGGCACCCTACATACTAGTCTTCCTTGTACAGAAAACCGAAAATACATGATGTAATATTGTACTTGCATACTCATACTGCTCTTTTCTTTCCACCAACTACATCGAAATAAGGGAGGCTGTAAAAATCCCTTACCGAATGAACTCGCAGCCTTCTGACCTGGGTCAGACTTGCCCTCACCCATCCTGTAGGGCTTGTACGTAGTAGGGTACATAATTTCCAATGGGTCTATAGTCGCCAAGAAGTGACCCTCAACCTATTTGCAGATGTTGCAAGGAGAAGCAGTGATTTCAAAACACAGGATAAATCGAAAGAAATGAAAAAAAATATATATTTAAACAGCAACTACCATCATGCACAAAAACTGCACTACTAATATTTCCTTTGGAAGCATAAATTATAACTAAATATATATATATGCTAAATTTAGGGCTGAGCTGATATAAGTTTGATCAATACCGATGCTTGAAGACAAAATTTTAAACTTTTCAGAATATTTATAAATGTTAATACGTTAAATATTTTGTTGGAACTATACAATATCAATAACAGAGATTAACTTTAATATATTAAAAGAAGTTTCTCGTGCATATAACATCGTGCCATGAAGGTACATTGTTGGGGATGTGGCTCCACTTATTCTTGATCTCGGCCATTTTGGAGGTGATGTGATCAGCACCAAGCTCCGGCCACCTTTACCTGCCAGGGTTGCCCCCGTACCCAATGATTTGAGGCTGGGTGAGCACCAGAGCGGGGACAAGACCGGGAAAATTCCGACCTTAGATTAGCCACTTCAGGAATCGAACTCTGGTCTCCGACATGGCAGTCAGTATATTAATAATCAAAATATTTTTAAAAAAAGCTGCCACTTAATCACACAATATTAGTGTACAATGAATGTAAATTGTGGATTCCACAAGACTTTCACGATATTTAGAGTTTGTGGAATTGTCACATGGCATTTTGCACATACCATGAGATAAAGATATTCATGAAAATATTGGTGTAATTCTTGACTAATACCTTTTGATATCAATACATTGGTATCGGTTCAGCCCTAAGTAAATCATAATTATGAACCTAATTTGCAAACAAAAGTAAATTCCCAAACATGCACAATCAATACCTGAAAAAAAATATCATAAATCAGGGACAAACGCATAAAGCTTAATAGAATTTTGAGCAGTTCACAGAAAAGACAGTACATTCAAGAGCATGGTCTGAAATCAATTACCAATGTCAAAAGAGAGCAGTCATGACTGCTTAGTCTCCTAATCAGGTGTGCTTACGGAGTGCACGCAAAAATCTTTAAACAAGTCATGACAAAAATTACACAATTGCAATACATCATTTTGTGTTTGTGTTCTTGTTACTGCTACTTCGTGCTAATGGCACGAAGTCAAAGATATGCCACGTCAAAGATAGTAGCTCTACTACCAATATGGACATGGTTTCCACTCATTCCATAATAGCACATTTCGTAGCTTTCCAGACCACTCTATGATGATCGAGGCTACTAATAAATGAGTGTTATTTCTTCAACTTTGCACGTTAATCAAACCAAATCCAATATGTAAGGGAATAAACATGAATTAATCTATATATATAAAAATGGATGTATGTGTGTATATATGTATGTATGTTTGTTCTGGCATAACTCTCGAACGCCTGTAGCAATTTCAACCAAACTTGGTACACATATGACTTACAATCTGGGGGTAAGACAACCCTGGGACCCCTAGGGGTGGAGGTGGGAAGGGGGTGACATGTAAAAATAATCGAAAACGACCGATATTAGTGTGGAATCCATAGCTTTTAGTTACATTATACACTATAGTTTGAATTCAATACTTTTGTGTCTAATAGAAGATTGTGATAAGTAAATACCCAGGCTACTCCGGGTATCAGCTAGTGAATTATAAGTTCTGAGTGTGTTGGCACAAATGGCCATTTTGAACCCTTCAAAGTGTACAAGGAAAATCCTCTTATCTAAAACTCTTAACTTAAAAGTTAAAAAAGGGGTGCAAAGAGTCCCTTGAAAAGGGTTAAAAGTGCAAGGTTGTAATGGGACCTGCACAGGACGTATAAGACACATTAAAAAGGTAAGGAAACACTAAAATGCTTCCTCATAAACAGTGTAAGAGGCCTACTCTTCTCAAAAACATTTGTTAAAACACTGTCATCACATCCCAAAAGGAACGATAAACACTTGGGAAGATTTAAACTTTGAGGAAAGCAAAATCGGGCACAGTCGAAAAGAATATGCCAAACACTAAAAATAGCATTACATAGGCAACACAGCAGAGGGTCCAACAATGACCATGGGTGAGACGGCTGTGCCCAGTTCGAACTCGCATTAATATGACCTATTTTTTTATATTTAATGTAGCTTACAATTTGATATTTTTATATTGATTTATATTATAATATAGAGTACAAGGAATGCCATGCACCAATAGTGGTGGCTTGATAGCATTATGCTTGTTCCCAGTTACGTCGTCCCAATCTTGCTACATGTCTAAAAGGGAGCAAAGAAACCAGTGGCGTGCACAGGGTTTTTGAAAGGGGGGTTATGTATATTTTATGTAGTGGTCAGTAATCATTCTGCCATCTTCTCCTGCCTTTGACGTTCATTTTTTTAGGAACACTGGACCAAAGGAAAGGATTGTGACCATTACCAACCCAATCTTTGTAACGGTAGTTACTTCTTCAATCTTTCCAGCTTAACCCTTTGCACCAATAAGGTAACTGTAAATGGAGAAAGATTCAGTTTCCAACCTTTTTAAAAGTTCTACATTTCCCCAATTGGAGAGAAAACTATATTCATAAATTCATTCTTGGGAGTTTAGTATACATCAACATGTTTTACATTATTTTATATTAATTTTGGTAGCCACTGCTACAATTCTCGTTGGAATTTGTTGTTGTTGTTGCTTGGCGCATTTCTCTTGTTTTTTCATAAATCGCCGCTAGGTGTGCTGCTGTCGCCTGAATGTCTGCATATATGTCCTCTGCTGTTCAACGGCGTTAATTGCTGCAGTAACGGAAGTCAGGCATGGTGTACCTGACCGCTATCTATGTTCAGTTCATGGTTGTAGTGGATGATGGCATGTGTTTGATTTTTGTGTCTATGAGAGTGTGTGCTTTGTACTTGACATGTACTTTCTCAATTTCATGGTTGTGGAATTGGATATGCTTGGCAAGTCCAGTGCTGGGTTGGGCAGCTTTTGCATTTGATAGGTGCTGCTGAATTCTCTCACTGATGGGCCTGGTGTATCTGTCGACGTAATGAGCCTTGCACTCGCATTCAGCATCATAGACGTCTGGATTGTTGAGGGTGGAGAGGAAGTACCGCTTATGTTTGTTTAGTTGGTCAGCTATTTTGGAGATTGGTTTGTGCGCTATTTGGATGTTGTAGGGGCGGTTGGTTGTGGTGGGATGGTAGGGAAAGGCAAACCACTTGGGTTTGCTACTGGGATCTGGTTGCGATGGTGGAGCGGGTTGTGTTGATGGTGCAGGTTGTCCAACTTAAATTTCAGCTTTGCTGCACCATGTGGAGAGTTGACATTCAGTATATCCATGTTTTAGTGCCGGTTCCATGATGGTTGCTATCTCGTCCCTCAGGTCTTTTTCTCTGGAACAGTAGGAGAAGGCTCTTCGAAAGAAGTTTAGCCATACGTTGGCCTTTTGCTTGGGTGGATAGTTGGAAAGTGCATGGATATATTGGTTGCCTGCATCTGGTTTTCTGAAAACTGTGGTTGTGAATTTGTTGCCCCCGCGGCTGATAGTGAGGTCCAAAAAATTGACTATGCCTTGTTTTTCATGTTCTATGGTGAATTTTAGTCTGGGGTGGATGCTATCTAGTTTTTCCAACAACAGGTTGATCTCTTCTGTTTTTTTGTATATGACTATGGTGTCATCAGCGTATCGTCCATATTTGATGAATTTGAGTTCCAGAGTTTGGAGTAATCTTTTTTCAGCCAAATGCATTACTATAGCTGACCAACTAAACAAACATAAATGATGAATCCTCAACAATCCAGGCGTCTATGATGCTGAATGCGAGTGCAAGGCTCGTTACATCGACAGATCCATCAGGCCCATCAGTGAGAGAATTCAGCAGCACCTATCAAATGCAAAAGCTGCCCAACCCAGCACCGGACTTGCCAAGCATATTCAATTCCACAACCATGAAATTGAGAAAGTACATGTCAAATACAAAGCACACACTCTCATAGACACAAAAATCAAACACATGCCATCATGCACTACAACCATGAACTGAACATAGATAGTGGTCAGGTTCACCACGCCTGACTTCCGTTACTGCAGCAATTAACACTGGTGAACAGCAGACGACATATACACAGACATGCAGGCGACAGCAGCACACCTAGTGGTGATTTAGGAAAAAACAAGATAAACGTGCCAAGCAACACCACAACGAATTCCAACGAGGATGGTGACAGTGGCTACCAAAATTAATAGAAAATAATGTAAAACAGCTTCGTGGAAAACGTGAGTACCTTACTTATCTATTACCGCGTCTCTCATTCCCATAGTATGAAAGGATGGCTAGTTCAGCATCTTGCCTCTCCCCACCCTCCCCCCTATTAAACAGGAAAGGAAGCGGTTGGTGAAGGTGGGTGTTTTTCCCGTTATCTTAAAGCATTTTCTTGAGGCTCATGGAAGATTCGGTTCAGCCCTTTTCTTTTTTACCTTCGTGTCTTCATCACTCCCTCACATGCATGTCGCTGGGCAATGCAACCATATCGAGAAGGCTGACTGTTGACAGACGAGAAGAAGGAAAAGACGTGGTCACACTTTCGACTGTCAACCCTGGCATGCACTATGGTTACGGCAGAATGAGGGATGGGGTAAAGTTGCCTATTCACGGCAAAAAGCATACAATGCTTTTTCATTCTTCAGGGTGGCTACTCTAGGACCATGATAAAATTCAAGTATAATTCCCGGTTTTCAAGGTGAATTTTACAAAAATTACAAACAGATGTTCTCTATATTTCAACCTTTATTACCGCCACTCAACACCCACACACGCAAATATAGAAACAATATAAAGGGTCTGTGTGATTCAAATGTATCCAAAAATTCTAATTCAATTTAATTAAACGGTATATTTAAAACACTTAATTTGATGTCCGTAGTTTACATTTATCATTTCACATACCCAGACTTGAGATACATCTAGAAACACAAGTCAAAAATGTTATGGAATACTCTAACCTGCGAAAAATTGTTGTGTAAGAATTTCAAACTCGAATCTACCTAGTCATCTTTAAGATATCTTGCAATAATCTTCAGTCTGTCAGATAGATTGTTCTGCAAAGGACACTAACAAAGTAAACAGATCGAGATAATTCTGTTTTATTTTTCGCACAGCATTCTTTTCCTTCCTCAATAAAAATTAAAACTAAACTGTCAAAAACTCGCCTCAGTCCTCATTTATAAATATGTATATATTCAATACGATTTGGATTAATAAAAGTTGCAATTTTTCACGTCTATGGAGAAAAATTCAAGCAAATTCACACATAATTCCCGGAGCCAATCCCGGTGAGTAGCCACCCTGTTCTACTCATGCTTTTTAACAGGTGCAAGACAGATACTAGAAGTTACACCCTGCCAGTTATATGCTTACAAAAATAACACAGTTCCAGACAAAAGAACAACAAACATCTGAATACATTCACAGACACACACACCTCCAAGAAAAAGTAAAACATTTATACCAAATACCACACTGTATAGCAGAGAATTTACCCAAGTCATTCACTCAGCTTCCCTAATTAAAATTAAAAAAAGCATAGATGCTGCACTACAAATTCATGGAAGAACACATTAAAGATTTTATTGGATCCTTACGAAATGGCACTATTTCATGAGTGGCACCATTAAACGCAAGTTGTAAAGATATCTTACAAATATTTTTTTTTTAAAATACCTGTATCATCAGAAAAAATTGTTAAAATGAATAATAGTAAATTAAGAAACAATAATAAGAGCACTGAAAAATAAAAATAAACAAATGACTAAGTACACTAACTACAGTGTGTTCGGAAAATAATACAACCTCATGAAGAGATACAAGATTAATAAGAAGTGTTACATCCCCACCACTGTAAATGATGAATCATGCTTGCAAACACTATATGCCACGTTTCCATGGATATCTTGATCTCACAGCATTGCCTTAAGATGTTGAATTGTATGAGGATCTTCGAGATATCCCTAAGGAAAAAAATGTAAGGGGTTACGTCTGGAGATAGGACCAGCCGCAAATGCTTTGAAATTAGTCGTTAATGTCTCATATTTACATAAGGTTGCATTACTTTATGAACAGACTGTATTTAAATATTATGAATAATGTATACAATAAGAATTATGAATATAAAACCAGGTGTATGCCTGATTCATAAATCATTCCTTACTTACTATACCTCTTTATATTTTTCTATCATAAGTTCTAATATTCAAAATGCTTATTATCCAGGCTAGTTTTTAATCGCATGGTTACCCCACTGAATAAAATATCCGTACACTATGTGTACATTTATACACAAAAATAAATAATAAAATTCTTAGAATTCTGCACATCACTGCACCATGCATGGACCTTTAAAAAACGCATCACCAAAATATCTCAAAAAGGGACAATTATGCTCAAGTTGTCAAATTATTTCTTTAAGATGCATGTGTAAATAATAGACAATTATGAAAGATGAGCTATACTGTAGAAGACAATGGAAAGAAAATAAACTGGAGTTTTGAGTTGTAACTCTGGTTCATAAATGACGTGTGGTCATTTTATTTCTGTTCCCAGTTTCTGCAGTCCTAACAAAAAATCAAAATAAACAACAAAAAATAGTGTGTACAGCAAACGGTGCATGAAGGACTAGCATATTTCAAAGTTTTCTTCAGAAAAATTACAGTTGTGTAAAAACTGCAAGGCTGTTGTATTTCATAACTTAAGTCGTGCTTTTGCATTATTCTTTGCACTACTTTAGCACACCACGTAGTCCTTCAAGCATTTTATTTATATTGCACTTCTGCTTTCGCCCTTTTAAGGCACATTTAACAGTATGAATAAACAAATGTGTGTATTTATTTAATAAATAACTTAAATCACGTATGCTTTAACTCACTATTCAAACATGTAGAAGCAAATACTACATCAGCATTCTACAAAGTGTTCACAATTAATATATTTGAATTATTTCTTTCTGATTATTATTACTATTTAATGGATGACAATAATAATGATAAGTGAACAAAACATTGATTTTTTTTATTAATATTGCCATAAAATTTTGGGTAAATATGTACTTCATTCAATTAAATTTTAAAAAAATATTGTAGTTATCCGATAAAGTAATCAAACACAAATTTAGAACAAAACTTTGGCAAACTGCTACATCACGATTGAAATAAAACATTTCTGTCTGAATTTTTTTTAGTACATTCAAATGATCACGTAATGGTATTGACATGAATTTCTAGGGAGAATCAACAGGAATGAGGTACTGAGATCTTTCTCCAATAAATTAAACATGCAATTAAATAAAAAATGTAATTTCTTATCTACTGAGGGACATGCTTGTGAATTATTAAAACATTTAAGTGAATTGTTGTTTGTAAGATGACAACCTGGTATCAAGACATTTTCAAAGAAAGATGAATATTTGCAAATATATATTAATAATTAAAAATGTGTAAATGATTTCATGGGAAATAGCAGAAGAGCAACAAAAGATATTGATGTGTAAAAAGTGAAATTTAAACAAACTACCTTGTAGTAGTATAAACATTGGGTCTTCTTCAGGATACATTAAAAAATTATTCAACTAAAATCACATGGTATAAAAAAGTTGAAATGATCTAGTTACAAAGGTAAACAGGTAAAACCTTTTTTTAGATAATTTTAATATTTTAATACCATGTGATTTCAGCTGAAATATTTTCTATTGCTTCCTGAAGAAGATGCAATGTTTATTTGTTCAAACACTGAACGACCACAAAACACATGACTAAAAGGTAGTTTGTTTAAATTTAATTTATAACAAAGGCACGGCCATGAAATTAGGCAGAAGTTTGCGCTGTTGCCAAGTCTGAGCACAATCCCATGGGTTCGGAGGATAAAGAGAATGAAAGATCTCGTTGTAGAGTCTTTGTAATCTATGCGATATGGACTGACAGTATATGCACGAAAGGTCAGGGATGACACAAAAGTGTCCCGGAGAGAGGTCAGTCTGACACTCGAACTAGGCAACGCAGCCCGGTTGATGTTGCCACACAGTGCACGGGGAACCAGCAACTTTTGTCCCGCTCCCGCATTGCTTTTCCCATATGTGGCACCAGCGCAATTCTGTCCAGCCACCTATTTTCTTGGCCATGCATTTAGCGATTTCAATGTAGTAGAATGGATGATTGTGAATGAAGAAATGTCTCAGGAAATTTAAACTCACTTCGAACAACTGTTCTCGTGTTACCAGCCAGGTTAAATCAGCGTTCGCAACCAACCTTTAGAGAGAAATGTATTCGCTTTGAACATTAGATGCTAACATCGATTTAACCTGTCTCGTAGCTCAAAAACACTTGTTCGATTCACTTCACCAGGAAATACAGAACCCCTACTTTGATCACACTTGTCAAAAGATTTTTGTCTGCATTATCATGTGTAAGGGAAAACAGGTCATTTACTCCATCCTGCAAGGATCTGGTGAACTTACCATGCAAGATCTACCCTCTGCGCTAAGCATTTGTAAATACAGCCCTCCTACCTGGTAAGATCGAATGATTGCCTGCACAGCCAAATGGTCATCTATCAGCTTGTCATCCACGGTCCCGAGAGCTGCACCCCCACCAAGGTACGGAACGACGGATGAAATAGGAACCTGGTTTCTCTGCTGCAGGGCAAGTGAAGGTGGGGGTTGGTATGCCTGGCCTGGTGATGCCCCTGCTGATGTACTTCGGAAAAATGCATCCCATGACTGCAAGTAAAGAGCATGCAGGATTTAGAAAAAAAATGCATTTTTCACTCTTAAGCTCAAATAATTAAATTCATCTACAGATACTGTAAACCAAGATGATAAATACAGATAAACTCAAATAGTAATACAAAAAATGGCTGTACATTCTTGATTTGAAAAAAAAATGTTAAAGCACATTTACACAATACAGCAAATAATTCAAATTTCATTATGAAATGGATTCTTTTAAAAACTCTCTCTAAGCTTCAAAATTCTAATAAATTACAGTTTGTAATTTAATTTTGAGTTCCACTTTTTGTTATAAGTTCACTTAATACACAGATCATCTAATCGGGACTGGACCTACAGTTTAAAGTGGGATAAAAACTAGGTACCAGTGGTATCGGTATCAGAAAGTATCGGTTAGAATTCATACACCGATACCGGCCGATACTTTTCCAGCATTTTGGTCTTTCACGGGATCCACAAAAATGCCATGCAACACTTTCGTGGAGTCAGGGTGGCCACTCTAGGACCATGATAAAATTCAAGTATAATTCCCGGTTTTCAAAGGCGAACTTTCCAAAAATTCAGGGTATAAGCATATGTTTCCTTCTATTTCAACTTAACATATTACCACCTCTCACACCACCCACACACATACACACACAAACATATTAACAATATAAAGGGTTTGTGTAATGCCAACGTATCCAAATATTCTAATTCAATTGAATTAAACTGTGTACATATTTAAAATATTTAATTTACATTTGCCACAAATGCACTCAAAATACATATACAAACAAGTCACAAATGTTACGGGATATACTAATCTACGAAAAACTGCATACCTTTTCCTTCCTCAATAAAAATTAAAGCTAAATCATGGAAAAAACTTACCTCAAGGCATTTATAAATATGTATAAATTCAATGGGTATTGAATTAATAAAAGTTGAATTTTTCACGTCTATGGAGAAAAATTCACGCAAAACTCCCGGAGACAATAATTCTCATAGAATTCCTGGAATTCCCAGCGGGTAGCCACCCTGGGAGTCTAATTATCCTTGAAGTTCCGCAAAATTCAAACTATATTTTTATTTTGCATGACAAACTGGAATTTGTGATTACATAACTAACATTTAACATTCTGATGTAATTCTTGAATATTCTAAAGCACATTTCTTGGTAAATTGATGCATATAATCAGAGAAGAATATGATCAACATTTTGAACAACTCTTAATTATTGACATTTTCGAGTATGGACATCAGTATCAGCTCAACCTTATTAAAAACCACCATGTGCTTCAACCTGTTATCAATGGGACCCTTTCATTACAAGGTGACGACGATAGATTGATCGGGATTGGGCTTACAGTTTAAAGTGGAATCCAAACCACTGTGCTTGCACCAGCGAGGCAACCTGGTACCTCTTGAATACAATGCAGCAGGGTAATGACTACACCATCAGGGAAATATGCAAAAAAATTACAGAATCCTTGGAGACAGTGTGTTTAAGTACAGTAAAACGTTGTTAATTTGGACCCCAATAAGCCAGACAGGCAAAGGGCCAAAAAAAAGCAGAATGCAAGGCTTTAAATGTGGCTAGAAGTCAACAAGAGAACTTCCCAGAGAAAAGGCAGTCAACCACTGATGAAATTCTGTTTCCCGCAGATTTTGTACTGTACTGTATAGTGTATTTAGGCATATGCCCTTTAAATACACCATAATAAACATGTTTAGTTGCTATAAACGGAGTTTTAATGCACTTTCTACTGTTCTTTTAGGTTATTTAAGTTAATCCGGACTTTCGTTAAACCGGTCAACTTATCCCCCCCATAGTCTGGATTAACAAGGTTTTACTGTATTAGTCTCTTTAATTTTATTGCATATTGCTCTTGATCAATGACATTCATCCTTGTATTTGTCTTGCATTTGTATCTTGTTGCATGTGTTTAAATTAAGCTGCATTGATTTAAATCAAGATTTAGTATATGGGCATGTATTCTGATTAGGTTGTTTTTTTTGTGCAATTTTACAAACTATAACTAAAGAAAGGTTGTTCAATATTATTTTCCCCACCTCTGAGTAGGGCACGAAGTCTCATTGTTCCCTGCTAAGGGAGCGAAAGGTCAATTATATCTAAAAGTCCAAGAAACTTCACAACTTAATACCCTGGTTTACATTTGCCTTATCAACACACATGACAACACACTATCTTGCCTATGGCAGTTTACAAACAGGAACATTATCTTACATTCACATGTGGCATTATATGGATAAGTTCTTACTTTTAATCTTATCTCAGTTGCACAAATGACATCACTCAGACAGTAAAATGTGAATAAGTCAACATGTTACAACAAGTGTTGATTTCTTACCATGCTCAAGATGACCTGGTATCAAGGGAGAGGGGGATTCCTTAGTTTGTACTTCAACTCAGGTTGAGGACTTCATTATCTGCAAGTTATGAGCAAGATTTACCAAGGGCTTGATATTGTGCAGTGTTACTAGAGTTACCAGACATCTGGTTTTCCCAGAGGAATTTAAAAAATATCATAAATGTCCTTCATTTTGATTGATTGATTTGTTGTTTTAAGTCCACTTTATGCACAGTAAGGCTAATCGGGACTGGACCTACAGTTTAAAGTGGGATCCGAACCACTTGTGCCTCCACTGGGAATTGATTACAAGGCGACAACGCTACCACTGCGCCATCGGGGAGGCCTCCTACATTTTGAGTGTCACATAATATTAATTAGGAAAATACATGTTTTAGTTACACAAAGAGAAATCAAGCGTGTTACAAGTCTATGGACTGCACACTCAAACTCAGTAGTGCAATTTGATTTGATTCAGTCACTGCCCCAAAATAAAATTAAAGTTTCTGCTATAATAAAAATGGAAGCAGATAATGAACAAAGTTTTGTGGCCACATTCTGATGATGTCACTGTTCAGTGCCTGATCAGAATTTCTGATTTATGATGGAACAAGGTGTTTCCCATTCTTATTCAATATTTTGATTATAAAGCAGAGGCTGTAGAGAACAAAGTTTTTGAACTGAAAATTACCCTAGATGAAACTTCTGGAACCATTTCAAGTTACGGTAATTGCTGAATAATTGTTTGCAATTCCAGGTCATAATGAGAGAGTATTTTCAATACCATCAGCACAACGAAGTCATGAGAGAAATATTTCTTTTCAAAAAGTCTGTAAAAAAGTATGGTACTGGGGTTCAGTATAATTTCAAAGAATTTGACTCTTCAGTCTCTCACAAATTTTGACTAAACTTGAAATTTTGATAAAAGCTGGCTCCTCTGAGAAGTACGAGTTAAAACACGTGTAGTGAGAAGTGTATTGTTTAGTATTGATTACAAGTTTGAAAATTTTGCATTTAAGAATTTATTAAGAAATCATATTTTTTAAAATCTGCAAAGTGTTAAGCTTTACATTACATGTTCTGGAAATGTGTATTATTTATTGTGAATGTTAAAGTGTCCTAAATTTTGGGACATGATGTCCTAGTTTTCCCTTATAATGATCTGGCAACCCTAACCCTAACTAACCAGTCACTGGGGGAGGGGCAGTATGTCAGGTGTTCTGCCAAATGCCAGAAAAAATGAAAGCTTAAATTAATAATTTACATATTTCACCAAATTCTTCCAGCATATTTTAATATATTCAGGGGTGTAGTAGAGGGTATAAGGTGGTATACACCATATACTCTCTGGTTAACCATTCTCGATAGCGTATACCTTCCATCAACTTTCATTTTGTTCATATTTATTATTCCACAATAGTTAGCGTCGTATACCCTCTGAAAATTTTGGGACTATAGCACTGACTATATTGACATTAATTTTGAGTAGCTGCTTCTATTTGCGTTATAATGAACTGTATTCTGTAAATATAGTGTTGCAGTTAAGAGGCTCTCGCATAGCCAATGGTTAGCACTCTCACCTTTGGTGTAAGCGGTCCTGGGTTCGATTCCCAATAGTTAAAAAAAATCAGTGTTGACCCAGCATCGTGAGGACAATTAGAGAGCTGCTTGAAAACAAGATATAGCAGAATCTGGTCTCTGAAGCCAGAAAACAGCGGAGACGGGACTCTATATGCACTGACCACGCGTCACCCAACGAAAAGTCGGTTGGCAGGCCTTACCTCTCAAAGGGGTGTTTCATCACAGACTTAATTTTTTTAAGATTAGAACATCAAATAACTGAATAATCTTTAACAGAACTGCACAGATACAAATTATTTCAATTCATATCTTCACATCCTGGAAAACAGGCCACTATTACTTTTGCTGCTGGGTGTACATTCAATGTCAAAGAGAATAGTACACAAAATGTCCAACTCTATTTTGCTACTATTTCTAAATTTTGTTACTTTTTAAGGAATGGAATTTTACTTAGGCTTGTTCTTTGTTAAAATGACAATTTTCTTTTGGTTCTTGAATCTTACATTGCTGAAAACAATCACCAAACAACATACTGATGGACAATTTCCCTACTACTATCTTTGCCTCTGGCTGTATAAATTAACCTTGCAAAGTTACCCATTGTAATTCATGATTTGAGTGGACCAGTGTTGCCATAACATTGAGCACAATGTCACTTTCAAAGAGCCAAAAATATTCATTTATGCGATTATAAATATTTATCAAGAATTATTATTGCTATTAGTGGTGGTAGTACTTCTCTTAGGTGTAGAAAATATTAATTCACAGCCCTGGCATAGAGTAAGAGGAGTGAGGGGGGGGGCAGGGGAAGTAAATTGTCCTTGCCCTGCCCCAGTTTTCGCACCTTGCCCCCCATTTTAGGAACCCAATTGCCCTCACTGATGCACAGAAATATCTGGATTCAGTAGCAACTGCTCCCCACGCCCCCCTAATCGAAGCCACTGTCTGGATTGGTTGAATGGATGAAAACAAAATATGTAAAATACGAAAATTCATTAACATTTTCTTGGTACTAGCTGTTAATAGGCTTGGGTGAGTGGGTGATAAATTACATAACAAAAGGGAGTATTTTTCCCCACTCCTATGATCTTGAATTTAATATGTGAGCATCGAATTTCACTTTTTCCCTTTCCCCTTAAATTCTGCATTTATTTTCCCGTCACGAGGGAAATTTCCCTCCATGCTGTAACAGACTGAACTGTGTCGTGCCAGTGTGCTCCTGACGTAAGACCAATCAACTACTCAAGTTCCGATTGATGCAAAATATTTATATACGTCACACTTGTTCGTCCAGTACTGGAATACTGCAGTCCCATATGAAATCCACAGTACAAGACATGGCAAGAGGAAGTGGAGAGCGTTTAAAGGCAGTTTGTGAAATGGCTGTGCTTGAAGGTGAACACTGAATATCACAAAAATAACTAACTATACATCCTTATGCAAGCATTTCGGTCTCGAAACTTTGTTCAACAGAAGAGTCGTCAGTGATGTAATTTTCTTACAGAAATTGATTAATCATGTCTATGAGTGTTCTGCACTGTTAGAAAGCATAAACTTTAATGTAGGCCGACACAGTGCAAGAAACCGAAAATTATTCTACACGGAGAAGTCAAGGGTCAACACGCATAGGTTTTCACCTGCAGTGCGCATGCAGGACACGGTAAATGAACTATTAAAATCTGTAGACTTCGAAATGTTCACAGACTCACGTAGTGTGCTGAAAAATAGATAATCACAACAATAAGTTCATAAATTGATGGATAGACGTTTACATTTTCACTTTTTCTTCTAGTTATTTATTCACAGTGTATTATGTTCAACATAATTGGGAAATGTATCTATCCTGTGCTGAACAAATAAATAACAATAATAATGCAAACCAAACAATTACTGTCAGTTGTTTTCCTGGAACTATGCAGGTATAAGAATCACGGAGAAAAATGATTATAGTTTCCGGCCGATTACTCAGTTCTTAAGTGCAATCTTGCTATAATACAATGTTCCTAACGACTACAAACCAACTGATAAGAGGCAGCCGGATGAACACTGTTGACAGGTCTTGCGTAAAGAATGAAGCAACTCTTCAAGGTCACGGGTACAACACTACAAATTGCACGGCAGAAGCTGTTTGGCGGAAATCCAGCCATGAAAAATGTCATATCCTCACGAAAACGTCAAGGAGATAAAAGCCATGTAGAACTCTTAGGTTGATATTAACAGACGTAAGATGGGATATATTGGAAATACAATATTAATGATGAAAAAAACGAAAAAATATAGCATTTATCAAACCAAACGTACAATAACCGAAGGTAGTATAAAGGAAGCAAATATCGAAAACTGAAATACAAAATCACTAAAAACCCCAAGTGAAAATAAAATACTTTCAATCAGATCAGACAAAATATGTAAATAACCATAATATCGATTTTCGACACGAGACAGAAATGGAGATCGGGATGGGCATTTGCACCTAGAAACTGAGATGAGGATGGGCATTTGAACCTAGAAACTGAGATGAGGATGGGCATTTGCACCTAGAAATGGAGACCGAGATGGGCATTTGCACCCAGAAACTAGAACGGGATGGGCATTTGCACATAGAAACGAGAACGGGATGGGCATTTGCAACTAGAAACGGAGATCGGGATGGGCATACATAGAAACGAGAACGGGATGGGCATTTGCACATAGAAACGGAGATGAGGATGGGCATTTGCACCCAGAAACGGAGATGAGGATGGGCATTTGCACCTAGAAACGGAGATCGGGATGGGCATTTGCACCTAGAAACGGAGATCGGGATGGGCATTTGCACCTAGAAACGAAGGGGGATGGGCATGTGCACCTACAAACGGAGATGAGGATGGGCATTTGCACCTAGAAACTGAGATGAGGATGGGCATTTGCACCTAGAAACTGAGATGAGGATGGGCATTTACACCTAGAAATGGAGACCGAGATGGGCATTTGCACCTAGATACGAGACCGAGATGGGCATTTGCACCCAGAAACGGAGATCGGGATGGGCATTTGCACCTAGAAACGGAGATGAGGATGGGCATTTGAACCTAGAAACTGAGATGAGGATGGGCATTTGCACCTAGAAATGGAGACCGAGATGGGCATTTGCACCTAGAAACGAGACCGAGATGGGCATTTGCACCCAGAAACTAGAACGGGATGGGCATTTGCACATAGAAACGAGACCGAGATGGGCATTTGCACCCAGAAACGAGAACGGGATGGGCATTTGCACCCAGAAACGAGAACGGGATGGGCATTTGCACATAGAAACGAGAACGGGATGGGCATTTGCACATAGAAACGAGAACGGGATGGACATTTGCACCTAGAAACGGAGATCGGGATGGGCATTTTCACCTAGAAAAGGAAATGAGGATGGGCATTTGAACCTAGAAACAGAGATGGGCATTTTTACCTAGAAACGGAGATGAGGATGGGCATTTGCACCTAGAAACTGAGATGAGGATGGGCATTTGCACCTAGAAACGGAGACCAAGATGGGCATGTGCACCTAGAAATGGAGACCGAGATGGGCATTTGCACCTAGAAACGAGGCAGAGATGGGTATTTGAACCTAGACTATTTAGGCTCACTTTATGCTCAAATATGAAATTTCGTAGCGAAAAATGCAGGCTTGAACCAGGACTCGAATTCGGATCTCTGGCATACAGTGCCATTGCTCTATCAACTGAGCCAACGAGCCATCCCTTGTTTCGCTTCCGCTGTTTTTACCTGTTTCGCTTCCGCTGTTTTTACCTATGTTCAATTGTTTCTGTCAAAGCTTATTGTATTTCGAGTCCTGGTCGAGTACAATTTGCGCTGAAATTTCCATGCACTTACGTTAAAACTCGGATTCGAACCAGTGTGCAATTTACCTCTACGTAAATCAAACCTGGGCCCCACTGATTACAATACGATAGCTTCATTCAGTTGCTCTACCGACTGGGTCATTATTAGACCTCAGATTTTTAGGTTCTGTAAAGTGTGCTTTTAGGTTCCTAAAATAGGATCTAAAAATTCTAAAATAGGTTCGAAAAATCCCAAAATAGGTCTTAAAAACCTTAAGTTAGGCTCGCAAAATCCTGAAGTAGGTTCAAAAAACTTAAAATAGTTCAAAATTCCTGAAAAATGTTGATTAGGTATAGTCACTGGGAAATGAAAATGAAAATGGGACACTTATATCCTGAAATAAGCACTATCTTGCATAACGTTATGTGTGTTGCCTAACCCTAAGGCGATGGCAGAACTTACCATTGGAAATTTCCTATTAAAATCCACTCTTCGCCTTATAGTTAGGCAACAATCTTTTTTCATGTTATCCACAGTCAAACTACGCAATTTTGTCTGTGAGGATCATCTTATATGCTGAAAATATCTTTCAACAAAAACATAGTCAATGGTACAAACTTCAATGCTGAAATGTTAGTTTGGAAGGCGTGAATGCCACAAAGTACCGAAGTGACGCGAAAGTGAAAAAGACCACACATATCAGAAGTTTGCACTTTTTACTGTACAGGTAACAGTGGCACCAGACATTTTGCTTTGTTTAGAGCTTTGAAAAATCACCATGGACTTGGAGGAAGGAAATCGACAGAGAGTACGTTTCAAACACGTTCGTCATTGACTTTTTTCGTGCTCAAACAAAGCAAATTCCTGTGACATAAAAATCCTGTAAAACGTTAAAAAACACAAAAACCTAAAAAAAAGGCTTGATTTAGGCGCATAAACCTAAAATGGGTTCTAACAAGCAAAATAGTTTTTTTAGACACTATAAAACGTCATCAGTTGTTCCGTTTTTTAACGAAACGCTAATATAACTTATTATTTCTTACATACCTGTAATGGAAAAAATAGGTTAAAAACCTAAAATCCGACGTCTAGTCATCATTAATGAAACTAACCACAACTAGGGTTTAAAAAAGTAACGCGCAATTCAACACCATATCTGTTTTGCTTGCATCATTTTGCATTTTTTAAAAAAAAAATTGTCCTGCTTTACTAACCAAAGGTACTTAAGCGCATCCTGCTATGTTGACTTTGAGCCGACAAGATCCGGCCAGACAGCGAAAACATCCTGGCTCATATTAACTTCTGAACCTCATTGAGCTTTCTTTCAAGTTCAAAATACAAATCAGTGCCAAAGGTCACACGTGGCAGGCCTACAGCCACCAATGCTTTTTTTTTCTATATTTACACTCCACATTTGTTTATGTGGACTTCGATCGGTGAAGTTAAAATGCGGACGCAGACCCACAATCGCACATCGATTAGAAAATTCCTGGGAATTTCTCTGATCTAATAGATTCTCCCAACTCTCTTATTGAATTCCTCAAGGTCTGTCCGCCATGAGAAGGCGATGTATGGGAATTTCCTCCATGTTTATGAAGCCTCACGCTGTCCGAAAGGCAGAAGACCGCACTTAAAGCGGACATCTTCGAGTGTGGTCTCGCAGTTCAGTCTTGAAGTCTAAGACGAAAGCATTTCTTTTAGAACTTTTTCTTAGCATTTACGCCATGACCAAAAAAGCTACCGTTTAAAGTGAAAAATCTTATGGCATTTCAGATGCCATGGCATGGTATTTCTCGCATAACCAATGAGAAGCGACCGCTATGTCACGGGTGCAGTTGTAATGGCGGCCGCGTAAGATGTAAAGAATGTATCACTTCGCATTTTAAAAAGCCGATAACTATTCAATCGGGAGGAATAACGTTTTCTATAAAACGGCATCAGGTACCAATCAATGGCGCATCTTCAATACATACTCTATAACGTATACAGGAAAAGTATGGAAGAATAAATTAGTTGTTTGAATTGTAAATACCGGGCAATGGCTCATCTCGTATGCCTTTCGTGTTGTACATATCTAACGTTTTTCGAACGGTTCGTATCGCAATCGCAAATGTTAATAGGAAGTGCTTCAGTGTAAAGTTTTGTCTGCTATAAAAATGCGAAAAGAATTTCGGAAGCATTCACACTAGCAAAAATGCTAAGGAAAATGATTCTGTCTACAACGGGCCTTAGAAACCAAGAGCTGCACTAATCTTGCTGGTATTAGGCTGAAACAACTGCACCACATGAATGTCAGCTCTACAGGGCATTTATAGTGCGTTTTGCCTCCTAAAGTCGAGATGTAAGCACGGTTCAAATTGACAACGGGTGTGCCGGAAAAACAACATAATGGTCACATTTGTAACACAAAAGTAAACTAGTTCGTGAAGTAAGTAAATTTTAATACTTCCAAAACATCAGAAGTACAATTACTGGTATTACACCGAACTATGAATGGCACTTGGGCGTAGTACGTTACCAAACTGGATCTAAGCATGAAGATATAGTTCCGAACCCTGCTATTAAGACAATTACAGCCACGCGCGCACTCTCGCTAATCATGGAATTCCTCTCATGCTTTGTGATTCAATTAACTACGGTCCAATTGCACTGATAAATGGGATGCGAACTTCCGCATACACTCCGCGCTCGTGAACGCTTTCGCTTTCAAATTCAGCGAGCACAAAATGTTGCACGCTCGGAAGGAAAGTATTGCAATTTCAATTCAAATGTGCATTACATAATAACTGTAATTTCAACTCAAAGCACCAGTATTATTATTATTATTATTATTAAGGTCGCGTTGGACCTGATCCGCCGCCAACAAATTCGTTTTCGAAACTTCCTGTCCTCTCGCAAAACCGCTACGATATTCCAAAACCTGAAAAGGGTACATCTATTTTATTCCCGTGAATCTTCGTGTGGTTTCTTTACGCTGTTGTCGTACAGGCTTGAAGTGCCACGAAACTATCACAAATATGTCAGAACAATGAAGGGTAGGGAATTGATTGATTGAAAGTAAAATTGTGCGTGCGTCACATTAAAGGGAGCCAATCCCCTTACCATAATAAAATCAATACGTCTCTCAGTACTAAAATATCCTTGCCCACGTTAAAATATGAGGCTGTAAAGGGACACTCAACACAGCACTACAGAGTAGGGGTCCCATCCCCCCAAGGCCGTGGACGAATCCCCCTCCAAAGTCGTTCATCAAAATTCCCCAAATGAACTGTTCATCACCCCCCCCCCCCCATACACACACGAATATAGTTTGTATAAACACGCAGTTATTGGTTTTTGTTTGAATGTGGACAATTTGATTTCATTTTTTAAAAATTAAATTTTAAAAGACAGAATTTTACAATTATCCAGTCAGTCGCAGCGCAGGAACACATAGGCTATATACAAGCTAAACTAATCGTACTTAAAATCATCCAACACCAAAACTGAAAGAAAACACCAGGCATTGTTTACCACTGGCCGAGATGCCAACAATCGAAAGGCGCATGACATTCGAAACCTTTCATCGCAGTTGAAATTAAAAGACTAAAGAAAGAAAAAGGACGGCTCACTTTCATGTTTCCTACAGGAAATAGTGGTCTTATCTTGTGGAAGTTGTTAAATCATGAAGTAGATGCTGAGCATCTAATAACAAGTCATAAATTAAACGAAACGATCCCCTATTTTTGTGTAGAATTGGTAGGTAAACTATGAAATCTTGTCTCCCCCGAAAAAAAATCCCCATGACGCAGGGCATCCCTGCTGCAGAGTATTATACTTGCCGTGGGTCCAGACGCCAGAGCTTTGTTAGTCTGCAAGACTGCACTTACCGGGGTATACTAAGGTGGGGTTGACTTCCTCAAAAGGTCCCCTCTTACTCCCCGAAGTGTAGTGCGAGAGCGGAGGTAAGATTCCACACATTCGTGATGTGATCAGCATCACGCTCCTGCCACCTTTACCTCCCAAGGATTGCCCAATATACACGCTGTTTAGTGGCTGGGAGAGCTACACAGGACAGTATGTTCAGAAATCTGGACGCCATCAAGAGCGAAAAAGTGGCTGGTCGCTTTACAACCGCGAATAATGGAGCGTGTGAAATGGGTAATAAACGAAGCTACGCGGGCGAAAAAGCGCGAAGATGAAAATTGAGAAAGGACAGTCACAAACACAGAGGGACAGAACACAATAGAAGTCCCAACAGAGGATTATACTGACTGTGACTGCAGACGCCATAGCCTCGCTAGTCTGCAAAGTGCAGTTCGGAGTGGACTATACTCTGTCCCGTATAGCAATCGAACGAAAACAAGTAGTGACGCGACACGGCTCCACCAACGAACACGCGTAATGAACGGAATTGCATGGAGGGGGAAAAGCGACTGCAGTTACCAGCCTTCGTGCACGGTTTCCCTCTGCCCACTCGATTCCTCTCCTCTGCCGCTATGCGTTGCCTATTGCTCCAGAGATAGTAGGAACAGAGTATACGTTTACGGGAGGAACTGTTTTTCATCAATCATGTTTTGTTTTCATAGCCCTTGTAGTTTCCGAGGTACCAGTGGTCGACAAGGGACACGATCGGCTTTTTTTTTTAGGCTTACCATATTTTTTGGGGTCCAACCCAGGACATATTCGCGATCAACTCGTTACTGCTGAATTTCAGTTTTTTTTACAAAAATAAATTGAAATTACTTAAAAGCCTTAACATTTTATAGAAACATTAAACTATAAATTCTACAAGAAAAAATACTAACATTATTTTCTAAAATCAATCAATTAATTTTCAAATTTTTAATTGAATAATACATTTTCTGATGTTTAGGAAACCTCTCTGTTCTAGATAGCATTATCTCTTAGTTGACTCAGTTGTACTTTTCACTAGACATGACTTTTTTCAGAAATGGCTAGTTTGTTTTAATAACATCATAAAATTCACAACATGAAAGTTCTGAATTAATTTTAACATTCAGCAGATGTTTAACAGTGGATACTAGAAGTCTAAGCCCCGCGACAGGTTAAGTTTGCAGCAGGTTTTATGTATCAATCCACTCTAGAGCGGCACTCAGCTTCCCCGTGCCAGTCTCGCCTTAACTGCTGAGCTGTTCATATCACAGTGAGAAAATCCGCAGTATTGCAGCGGAACTATTTTCTGCGCGCACGTTTGGGTCTATATATGCGAAAAGTTGCTGCAAGATTAACCTGTCGCGGGGCTTACCTCTTTCTGCAGACCAAATATTCCCCATAATTGAAAATACTCTCTCAACTGGAGCAGATAGCAAAGACAACCATTTTAGAAATATTAGTACATGAAATATCAGTCTTTTAAAACGGCTTAAAAATTGGTCGTGAATATTCAATACCGGTAGCTATTTTCATGTTCAGATTCTCAAAACCCCGGACATTTTGCAATCCCGGACAGCACTAAAAAAACAGGACTGTCCCGGTTAATCCCGGACGTATGGTAAGCCTACTTTTTTCCTTTTCCATCTTTGATGCGCTAGGTGCCCTACATTCCTCCTCCTTGCCAGTGGAAGATTCCACCGTGTTTACAGCACCGGCTATTATAGATGCGAGTGACGTAGTGCCTTGTTATCGTCACGGTGAGGTGGCCGGGCTTTGAGTGTGTAAATTAATTGTAGGACAATCCGCTTTGCGTCACAGAGTTGCACGCATCTTCCTGTTCCGAAACGAGCAAATTATGATTCTCATGGAGTGCATTAGTGTGGGAGGCGTTATGCAATGTTCTCGCGTGCTGCCAACCTTTGAATGTTTACGGTAGGTAAAGCTGGTGTCGTTCTCTCTGAAACGTATGATTTGCGTGGTGTCGGTTTGGGCGTCGGGCTGCAACGCGGGAGGTCCCGGTTCGATTTCCTGGGGCAAGGTATGGTATCAGGCATTGTCTCGATCTCGTATCATAGTGAGAATGGCAAAAATAAAAATGGGGACAAAAAGAAAGCAAAAGCAAATGAATTGATATAAATAATTCACATGTAAATTGTAAAGAAGAAACATTGATGCTGTATTAAACTAACAATATTTATTCATCTTCGATTTCGTCACTTTACGATACTGTACTTAACCAAGACAATGTTTATTCACCTTGGGTTTTTAATAAATAAACAAGTTCGTGTCTCTGGGCGAAATTTGTTGGAGGAACGAAAGTAGATAGGCCAGCTGGCTCGGAAGTGTGATTCGTCAGAAAGTGAGCGCAAGGCGTCAACTTGTTTTCAGTCAATATGAAAACCCATGCTATGCTGCCCCTCGAGTTTCATTAGAAAGGTTACCTTTTATTAACATGTGATTCTACAGCGGCAGTTAACTCCTGCCAAAAGAAATAAATAAACGGCATAACAATTATTTTTGGAAACATCAAATAAAATTAATGTTTAAAGATACCACCATTATATTAAATTTTAACTTCAAACTGTGATGTACAAGAAATTTCTCAATTTTCAAGTAAAATCATAACAATTGTATTTTCCATTTTTCCCGCTTGCCATTTTTACCTAAATTCGTAAGCAGTGCTGTCGTCCGAAAATGTTCACAGGGAATACGCTAAGCTTCTTGAAACTTTAAGTGAACATCATGCTTTCATTATGTTTGGATTAGGTTTCCATTAAATATATGCATGAAGTCAATTAACTTCTACGCGGAATGGTTAGTACATCGCGCTCCGTCGCCAGGGGTACCGGATTCGAATCCCGGCCCATGTCATCACCCATCCCCAGCTTCACAAATTAGCCAAAAGTGGCACAAAAAAGCGAAGTAAAATAAAGCAAGTCAATTAACCTCTACAAAAAATGTTAACCTCTACAAAAAATGTTACTCGTGGTAGAATACTGACGAGATAACCATAATTGGCATAAAATAGGCATATTGAAATATGCAAGACTTTTTAAAATTTAAAAAACATATGAACGCGTGTTTTAATGCATTTAAACATAAGGGCTATACAATACAATTTTATAGGTTACAATATAGGTTGCTTTGTGCATTATCGGTTTGTACACTGATAGTTTTAATCATATTGTTAAGTACACTTAAGAGTGTGAATCTTGCAAAATATGAACAAAAAAAAAAGGAAAGCAACAGACCTCAATTGTCGCGTTTAATGACATAAGAGCGTTTATAGTCAGAGGCCAACTGTTTCTGGAAAAAGAAATAATATTATTTAGAAAGATTTCACACGGAAACGACAGGGCCGGGCTGCTAGAGGTTCTCGCGAAATATTTTTCTTAACCAACAAAATTAAAATCAAATTAACAATGTAATTATCAGATTTCCGAGCGCAACAATAAAGTCATAGACTTCCCGATTAGTATTAATTGGAATTTTACGGTGTTCAAAATGCAACATGCGAATAAAAATAAGCACTTAACAAATTAATTTAATGATGTTGGTCTGAGGAAACTTCAAGATTTCACTAGGTCCAGTGCTCGACAACTAATTTAAACCTAAGTTTATATTTGTCAACAAACCCACACTCAAACTATTACTCTTTACGATTAAGCCATAATTTATTAATATTTAATTTCACGGACACACAGTAGTTATAATCAGGGTCCGGATTTTGATGACCTAAAAAATGATCTATAAAATGACCTAAAAGTGACAAAAATTGTCTTTATTTCAGGGTATGAGAGAACGGCACAGTTGTGTAACGTTAGAACTGAAATTACAAAGTGTACGTGAATTTTAGGTACAAAAATCTGTAAAAATCTTAACTTGTTGCAGTAGGTAACATCGAGCCGCATGTTGCTTTTTTCCTACAATCGCATGGCAATCCAATTCTTGCTTTCATTGTTACCGACATCAAAGGGTCCTTTACTAGCAAAAAAAATGAGTGATAGGTAATGCAATAACATTACTTTTTTTGCAATTACACAACAAAAAAGAACAGAAAAGGACTAAAAACGTGAAAAATGACCAAAAATGATGTTATCTTGAAAAAAATTATATAAAACTAAAAAAGTAGAAAATATGATGAAAAATACACAATAAAGAATCACATTTTTTTATAAACAGAGGTTTGTATTCAGGATTTTAATAGTTAAGAGCAATACATATGTGGGGGTAAGACACCCCTGGCACTCCTAGGGGAGGAGGTGGGAAGGGGGTGACGTAGAAATAATAGAAAACGACCGATATTAGTGTGGAATCCATAGTTTTCTGGGTCGCTAAGATGAATAGTGACACTCCCAGTGCCGTTCAGCTCCAAGACCCCTCTGGCACCCCTACCGGTGGGGGTGGGAAGAGAATGACATGTAAAAATAATAGAAAACGACCGATATTAGTGTGGAATCCATAGTTTTCTGGGTCGCTAAGATGAATAGTGACACTCCCAGTGCCGTTCAGCTCCAAGACCCCTCTGGCACCCCTACCGGTGGGGGTGGGAAGAGAATGACATGTAAAAATAATAGAAAACGACCGATATTAGTGTGGAATCCATAGTTTTCTGGGTTGCTAAGATGAATAGTGACACTCCCAGTGCCGTTCAGCTCCAAGACCCCTCTGGCACCCCTACCGGTGGGGGTGGGAAGAGAATGACATGTAAAAATAATAGAAAACGACCGATATTAGTGTGGAATCCATAGTTTTCGGGGTCGCTAAGATGAATAGTGACACTCCCAGTGCCGTTCAGCTCCAAGACCCCTCTGGCACCCCTACCGGTGGGGGTGGGAAGAGAATGACATGTAAAAATAATAGAAAACGACCGATATTAGTGTGGAATCCATAGTTTTCTGGGTTGCTAAGATGAATAGTGACACTCCCAGTGCCGTTCAGCTCCAAGACCCCTCTGGCACCCCTACCGGTGGGGGTGGGAAGAGAATGACATGTAAAAATAATAGAAAACGACCGATATTAGTGTGGAATCCATAGTTTTCTGGGTCGCTAAGATGAATAGTGACACTCCCAGTGCCGTTCAGCTCCAAGACCCCTCTGGCACCCCTACCGGTGGGGGTGGGAAGAGAATGACATGTAAAAATAATAGAAAACGACCGATATTAGTGTGGAATCCATAGTTTTTGGGTTGCTAAGATGAATAGTGACACTCCCAGTGCCGTTCAGCTCCAAGACCCCTCTGGCACCCCTACCGGTGGGGGTGGGAAGAGAATGACATGTAAAAATAATAGAAAACGACCGATATTAGTGTGGAATCCATAGTTTTCGGGGTTGCTAAGATGAATAGTGACACTCCCAGTGCCGTTCAGCTCCAAGACCCCTCTGGCACCCCTACCGGTGGGGGTGGGAAGAGAATGACATGTAAAAATAATAGAAAACGACCGATATTAGTGTGGAATCCATAGTTTTCTGGGTCGCTAAGATGAATAGTGACACTCCCAGTGCCGTTCAGCTCCAAGACCCCTCTGGCACCCCTACCGGTGGGGGTGGGAAGAGAATGACATGTAAAAATAATAGAAAACGACCGATATTAGTGTGGAATCCATAGTTTTCGGGGTCGCTAAGATGAATAGTGACACTCCCAGTGCCGTTCAGCTCCAAGACCCCTCTGGCACCCCTACCGGTGGGGGTGGGAAGAGAATGACATGTAAAAATAATAGAAAACGACCGATATTAGTGTGGAATCCATAGTTTTCGGGGTCGCTAAGATGAATAGTGACACTCCCAGTGCCGTTCAGCTCCAAGACCCCTCTGGCACCCCTAGGGTTGGGTGTGGGAAGAGAATGACATGTAAAAATAATAGAAAACGACCGATATTAGTGTGGAATCCATAGTTTTCTGGGTCGCTAAGATGAATAGTGACACTCCCAGTGCCGTTCAGCTCCAAGACCCCTCTGGCACCCCTACCGGTGGGGGTGGGAAGAGAATGACATGTAAAAATAATAGAAAACGACCGATATTAGTGTGGAATCCATAGTTTTCTGGGTCGCTAAGATGAATAGTGACACTCCCAGTGCCGTTCAGCTCCAAGACCCCTCTGGCACCCCTACCGGTGGGGGTGGGAAGAGAATGACATGTAAAAATAATAGAAAACGACCGATATTAGTGTGGAATCCATAGTTTTCTGGGTTGCTAAGATGAATAGTGACACTCCCAGTGCCGTTCAGCTCCAAGACCCCTCTGGCACCCCTACCGGTGGGGGTGGGAAGAGAATGACATGTAAAAATAATAGAAAACGACCGATATTAGTGTGGAATCCATAGTTTTCTGGGTTGCTAAGATGAATAGTGACACTCCCAGTGCCGTTCAGCTCCAAGACCCCTCTGGCACCAATACCGGTGGGGGTGGGAAGAGAATGACATGTAAAAATAATAGAAAACGACCGATATTAGTGTGGAATCCATAGTTTTCGGGGTCGCTAAGATGAATAGTGACACTCCCAGTGCCGTTCAGCTCCAAGACCCCTCTGGCACCCCTACCTGTGGGGGTGGGAAGAGAATGACATGTAAAAATAATCGAAAACGACCGATATTAGTGTGGAATCCATAGTTTTCTGGGTCGCTAAGATGAATAGTGACACTCCCAGTGCCGTTCAGCTCCAAGACCCCTCTGGCACCCCTACCGGTGGGGGTGGGAAGAGAATGACATGTAAAAATAATAGAAAACGACCGATATTAGTGTGGAATCCATAGTTTTCTGGGTCGCTAAGATGAATAGTGACACTCCCAGTGCCGTTCAGCTCCAAGACCCCTCTGGCACCCCTACCGGTGGGGGTGGGAAGAGAATGACATGTAAAAATAATAGAAAACGACCGATATTAGTGTGGAATCCATAGTTTTTGGGTTGCTAAGATGAATAGTGACACTCCCAGTGCCGTTCAGCTCCAAGACCCCTCTGGCACCCCTACCGGTGGGGGTGGGAAGAGAATGACATGTAAAAATAATAGAAAACGACCGATATTAGTGTGGAATCCATAGTTTTCGGGGTCGCTAAGATGAATACAGAAGTGACACTACTAATGCCGTTCAACTCCAAGGAAAGCCTTGGGAATAAGAACAACTGGAGCGTGGTGCTGATAATATCTCCTTCACTATGTGGGAGATTGTACGGTGTAATCCACAGGGGAGAGGCTTAATCTTTTGGTGTAAAGTACGCTCGTGAAACAATGTATTTGCGAATTTGTACCTATATTTAGAATTAAGCAGAATCTTGTACGCCCTCCCCTTTAAGACCAGATTGTTATCATACGACTTTGAATGACAGTACCAAGGAAGATGTATGCACACTACAACTTACATTAATATGAATAAAATATTAATCAAGAACTTAGTTTTCGTCAACTGGATCTAATATCCTTCATACTAAATAAGGGAAAAAAGGTGACCTGTCATCAAAATTCGGGCCCTGGTTATAATGTAAAAATTTATAGAAAGTACAATTCTTGGGATCGGGACATAGACTTTCCTAAAAAGGAATTTACCGGGCCGAATTCTCGGGAAAGTTGAGGACCACTGGTCTAGAACAGCTCCAATAATGATATCGGGCGAAAGCGAGGTCATAAAATCAGCAACAATGACCGCTTGAAGTTTGCTCTGAACGCCCACCGTGCCGAAAAAGGTTCGAGATCGTTTCTTGTACTCCATAACCCAGAGTTTGCAACGTCAACAGAGAAAGTGAGAGTTAACCAGGTTTGACCCAGTTCCGCACCACTAACAATGACAACGGTCTTGCATTTTACAGACGTGACCACGTGACGGAAAAAGGAGATGCCGACCTTGGCCGAATGGTTCTGTAATTCTCAGCGATTTGGGAGCAGGAGATATTTCTTTCGTATTCCTTTCTAGCTCGTCGCATTTTATGGCAGGTGTATCCCAGTGTCAGCCTGGTTCAACCAAATCATGGAGGACGCCAGAAACATTTCTTAAGAGGGGGGGGGGGGAGGATGGCTACTGATAAAACTTGAAGAGTAGAAATAAATAACAATAAAAATTGTTGTCGTGGTTTTCATTAATATGGAAATTGTGAGTGCATCAGCAATTTGGCTTTTTTTTTGCACCCGTCACTTTATACGGGGACAGTCCCTTACATTAGCTAAAATCAACACCTGGGCTTTGAAATCATCTTATGCGTATTAAAAGCTGAGGCTGTAAAGGGGCACTCAGCACATGTAAAGACAAAACAGAGGATTATACTGGCCGCAAGTCCAGACGCCAGAGCCTCGTTGGCCTGCAACATTGCAGTTACAGGGGTGTACTACGTGGAAGCGAGATTGACTATTGGGTGCTTTCTCAAAAATGGCACCCCTTACTTTTCGATTGACTGAATTATTATTATTATTTTATTTTTTTTTGGTGCATAGCCACATGTGGTCATATTGCACCCTTCAAAACATGCGGGCAAATACAAAATCCTCACCTGGGTTGAAAAGGGGTGTAAAAAGCATCTTGAGAAAGGTTGAAAGTGCAAGGTAGTCAAGAGACCGATCAGAATAAACAACACGTTAAAAAGGTTTAAGGGAACACCGGAACACTATAAAAAAATTCCTCATTAATAGTGGAAGACCCCCGCTCTTCTCAAAAAGTTAAAACCATTTGCTAATACACTGTCATACTTTACTAACGGGGAGATGAAAAAATCGTTTGGAAGGTTAAAACTCTGCTTGAGGAATGAGAAAAGGAATTTTATCCAAAATCTTTAATAATAATAATATAGGATGACCTTCCCGATGACGTAGTGATAACGTGTGTAATAAAGGGGCCCCGGGTTCGATACCCAGTGGTTCGGATCCCATTTCAAAACTATAGGTCCAGTTCCGATTAGCCTGTCTGTGCATAAAGTAAACAAAAACACACTCACCAACAAAGCAGAGAACTCAGTGTTGCACTTTGAAACCAACTAGACACGTGCGTGCAAAGAGAATCGAACTAAAAGTTGAATAAACAAACGGCTTCGATGTACCCAAAGAACCTTAACACATGTCCACCCAGGCGGCAGCAGCAAGCAACACAAGTTCCCCGAGTTCCGCTTGAAAATAATCGATTCTGGGGTAGGTAGGTCAACCTGCCCGAGCGAGACCCAACGTGATGTGGGAAACACAAGAATCCACCGTCGCTACAAGCTTGACCCCGTGCGTTTATCGGTCATCTGTATTCGAAGCACATTCCACGTTTGAGATAACTGACGGGCCTGGCACAACCGAAGGCGATGAAACAAATTGACGGTATTTCCGGCTTTCTCTATCCACGGAGCAGCGTCACTTGAGCGTAGATTTATGTGCACAAAAAAACTTGTAAAATTAGGGTGGTCACTCAAGGACATGATGAAATTCAAGTAAAATTCCCGGTTTTCAAGGCTAAATTTCCAAAAATTCAAGGGTACAAGCAGATGTTTTCTCTATTTCAACCTTAAATATATTTTTAAAAAATACAGGGTCTGTGTCAGGACCGTAGCCAGGATTTTATTTCGGGGGAGGGGGCTCATCCCTTACCAGCACAGATGTAGCCAGAAATATTTGTAGGGGGGGCAGGCCATTGATTATCTTGTTTAGTAGAAACAATAATGGCAATAGTAATTCTTACCACATTACAATAGTTATTAAAATAAACAAATTTTAATCCAATTGTTATTATTATTATTATTATATGAATGGGGAGATTTTACTACTCGATCCACCATATGAGTGAACTGTTATTATTTTTCTTATTTTTCTTATATTTTGTACAATTTGTACTGAAATTCAGAGTTATTACATGTTAAAAACTTTTACACATTCCATTCAAAAAAGGAAAAAGTTAGGAACAAATTTTACTCAAAGCTTATATTGTGTGATCTCTCACAAAGAAAACTATACATTTTGGGAGCTGTGGATTCATTTATTCTTTTGATTGAATGACAGAATATAAAAATATAAACTCGTTCCTCTATTATACACTGAACATTTTTCTACCTAATGTTTAACCTTGCTAAGCAAATAACATTAATTACCACTATAAACTATTTAAATTGTATATTTGTAGGATTTTAAGGGGGGCTTCAGCCCCCTTAGCCCTCCCCCTGGTTACGTGCCTGTCTGTGATTCCCATGTATCCAAAAATTATAGTTCAATTTAATTAAACGGTATACATAAAAAGGTAAAGGTAAAGTGCTCCACAGTGCTTAGCACCACACCATGAAGGCGTATAGGGGGTGTGGAGGTAACGGTATACATATTTAAAATATTTAATTTACGGTGAAGAGTTTACATTTGCCATTTCACATACTCAGACTTGAAATACATCTACAAACACAAGTCACAAATGTTACGGGATATACTACTGTATGAAAAATTGTTAACTGCATAAGCATTCCATACTCAAATTTACCTAATCAACTTCGAGAACCTTATCTTCCAACAATATTCCGTCTGTCAGACAGATTGTTCTGCAAAGTACACTAACAGAGTAAACGGATGGAGATAATTTGGTTTTACTTCCACCCAGATTTCCTTTCCATTCTTGATAAAAACGGTGAAAATCTTACCTCAGGGCATTTATAAATATGAATAAGTTCAATTAGGTTTGGATGAATAAAGTCTGTAATTTTTCACGTCTACGGTGAAAAATTCACGTACAATTCTTGGAGCCAATAATTCACGCAGAATTCCCGGTGATGAGCCATGCTGAAAATAGGTACGTAGAGTAAGAGGTATAAAGCTACCCACTTGCATATTGCTTCCATTTGGTTATTTTACATACCTTTTCTTCCTCTATTGGCTCACCGCGACGATGAGGATCAAAGGTGATAACGATAAGATAAAATTGATGAAACTACAATCACAAACGCACATGTTGGTGTGCAAAAATGCAGTCCAGCATGGGCGTCGGGAGGGGTCGAACGGGTCGGTGGACCCCCCTGGAAATTGACATCGTTCATTTAAAGATATAAGAAAGCCGAAAGTTTGTTACTCTTATTGTTAAGAACAGAAATAAAGTTCATTTAGTTAGTATTCGAACAGAATAATCAAAGTAGAAATGCATTGGATCGAAAACATTGAAAAATACAGGAACATACCATTTCATCCAAAGAACAAATGGTTCCAGTTTTCAAACTCTAAGAACTACAGTTGCAGGTGAGAGCCACACAACAAACTTTACGAAAAAAAAATTCCCCCCTAACACTTAAAGCCTTCTCTTAAACGAGACGTGCAAAAGTTAATATTAAAATGCATTTCAGATACTAACTGCATAAAATGCAAAAGACATAATGGCAATAGTTGTGATGGTATTCACTCGTATGGTGGATCGAGTCTCCACATTTATATAATAATAATTATTATTATTGCGAATAAAATGTATTCTTGTCAGTTTATAATAATTATTATTGTATAATACCATTTATAACCGTGGTAATAATAGGATCAATATTAGGCCCACTACTTTTTCTTTTGTACATAAATGATTTACCATTTAATATACAGAATACAAAGATTTTGTTGTACGCAGACGATACTAGCGCAATAATAAAGGGAAATGATGTGAACGAGTTAGAAGCCAACATTGAAAAAACAATGGAAGAAATGAAATCTTGGTTTGACAGTAATAAATTACTATTGAATGAACAGAAAACAAATTACGTGCTATTTCACACAAAACAAAACAATAAAATTAAAGATGTAGTAAAGAATATCCATCTTCCAGTAATATTAGTTAGAGAAACAAAATTTTTAGGAGTTACTATAAATGAAAATCTAAATTGGTCAAACCACGTAAAATACTTGTTAAAAAACTAAATTCCAAAATATTTGCACTGCGGTTATTAAAACAAACACTTCAAACAAATTCACTAATTCAGGTATATTATGCAATGTTTCATTCACTAATAAATTATGCAATAGAATTTTGGGGGAACTCACCGGCAAGTTTAGAAGCATTTAGAAAACAAAAGCAAGCCATTAGGATTATAGCAGGTATAAAGCCTAGGGAATCGTGCAAAACGTTGTTTAAGAAATTTAAAATATTAACCCTCCCTTCTCTGTACATATATGAAATGTCATTATATGCCAGAAAAAATATTGCGCTGCGAAGTTCAATAGAACACACATATAACACCCGAAATAAACAGCTCTTAAAGCCTTACTTCACCAGGCTAACATTAGTTCAAGAAGAACCCCAACAGATGGCAATTAAAATATTCAACCATTTACCAAATTATATAAAAGCAGAAAGTATGACAAGTTTCAAAAATAAATTAAAGAAACTATTAGTTAATAAGGAATATTATAGTGTTAGTGAATATCTAGATTGTAAATTATAGAAAATTTGTAATTATATATTTTTCTTTTATATGAACTGTACTGAACCCTCCAAATACCAATGTATATGGTTTATATGGAGTAATAAAATTGAAATTGAAAACTAATTATTATTCTACTGTTCAACTTCTATCATTTGACCGCCCCTCTGCAAAAATTTCTTGCGACGCCCATGCAGTCCAGGGTGCACGCGGAAGTGACTGAGACTTGGTTTTCAAGTCCACTTTATGCAAAAAAGCGAATCGGACCTGGAACTACAGTTTAAAGTAGGATCCGAACCACTATGTGCCTCCACGGGTATCGAACCCTGGAATCCATTATGAGTCCAGCACCTTGGCCGTGCGATCTAAGGCGTCATGCTTTGGGCTCGGGCTAAGGGACGCTCGATGCTTCGAGTCTCCTGGTGGAAGCGCAACAACCTTTCTCCTGAGATTACGTCCTGTGTGGGGGCCCGGTGGCCACCCACCATCGTGAGGAAATTGGGAAGCTACGAACGAGCAGCGTAAACCGGTCGTGGAAACCTATAACAACGACTGGGGGGTCGTCGTGCTGACCACATGTCACCCGGTAACTGATTGGATTATCTCCCACCTCGGGTGAGTTCCATAGACCTTGGGTAGAATCAGATGGGAGCGAGGCCTGCATTTGGTAGATAGGCGCGGACCTTCAATGGGCTATTGAACCAAGGGTTGTTATTAATAATCCTTGATGGAGGTGATGGGGGTCATCACCACGCTCCGGCCGCTTTTACCCTTCAGCTACCCATTGATTAGAGGCTCTGTAAACCCCCGAGCCGTTCCATGCAGGAATATAGCTGAAAAATTTCCAGCTGCTCCCAAAATTTTGTTGAACTAAAAAAGTCAAACACTGAATACAACGGTAATAATAAAGATAGCCGGGCCACTGTGGAGGAGTGGTTAGCACAGCGCTCTACAACGCCAGCGGCCCCGAACTGAAATCTCGACCTGGGAATGGGTGTTCTTTGCGAGTGTTTCAATCAATTTCATCGTATCATCCCTCATCCTCATCGCGATTAGCCAAAGGTGGCGAAAAAAGCGAAGTAAAATAAACCAAAACAATTTAACAACTTTAAATTTCTTCCTGCTAAACTAGTGAATTTACACACTATTGTCCCTTTGTCAGAAGTAGCAATCCACAAAGTGTAGATCAATACATATCACCTAGGCAAGGCTCGAACTCCGAACTTACATAACCCCAACGTCACGAAACGAAGGGCGAGTGTCCTTCAAAGTCAACACGTTCACGTTACGTAACGAAGGTAACCTTTCTTTTTAAAAGGGGGCCCCCCTCCCCGGTCGCTATGACAACGTGACGTCATCGGTGCTGTACAGCTGGGCCTGCAAGCCGGAGGCGTTAGAGGAGGGATCTAGAAGCGCCCAACCACATGACCCAACTAGCCGGTGGCTAAAATTAACCAACCCAAAACTTTTCCTTTCCGAACTTGCGCCGCGATCTGACCGAACGACACACACACACACTCACGCTTTTTCTGCAAAGGGAAGACAATTTGCAATTGTGAAACTCAGGGTGCAACAAAAACTCTCCCCCAACAGGAATTTTTGGTCAAAAGTCGAACACTCAACGTGCTTGGCCACTGGGCCAGCAGAAAAAAATGTTAACATCTCACTATTAGGGGAATGATTTTTTTCTGTTAAATTTGAACTTCAATTTAAAATTTTGAGTGCGTTAGCAGTTATGCTATTCCCTTACCATAACAAATAACATAACTCGTAACATCGCATAACTAAAATCTTAAAATATTCTGACCGGTTAAAAGCTGAGGATGTAAAGAGGCACTCCACACACACAATTATACTGGCCATCAGTGGCGTGCCCAAGGGGGGGTTGGTGGGGGTTATAACCCCCCCTTTGGTCCAGCATTCCTAAAAGAAAGAACGTCAAAGGTAGGCAAAATGTGTGACAAAATGAAGGCTGACTACCAAGAAAAACTACACATAACCCCTCCCTTTCGAAAATCCTGGGCACGCTACTGCTGGCCATAGAGCCAGTCGCCAGAGCCTCGTTAGCCTGCAAAAGGCAGTCCAGGGTGTACTACATGAAAGAGAGGTTGACAATTGGGTGTACTATGTGGAAGGTCTCTCCTTGCACCTCTATTGGGGGAATGACTTTTTGCTCTTTCAGAGCTTTGCAATATGCACTAGACTGCACTTCTATATTTTCAGTGAGCGAGGTACTCAAATAAAATTTGCCACAGGTTTTTATTTGTAATTATTTTTATTTTATGTAGTCTTTCTGGCACTTTTGGCTAATCGAGAATGAGAATGAATGATGATTAGATGAAATCGACGAATGAACGTTCACAAACACTCATGCCCAAACTAAGATTGAATTGTTGTTTTAAGTCAATTTCCAGGACGAAGATCGAGGGATAACGTTCAGATGGACCTAAAGGAAATCTGTAAGGATGGAAAAGATTGGATTGATCTTGCCCGGGATAGAGACAGATGGAACGCTTGTGTTGCTGCAGCCATAAACCTTTGGGTTTTAAAAGGCTAGAGAGTTAAGTCAACTTTATGCACAGAAAGGCTAATCAGGACTGAACTAAAGTGGGATCCGAACCACTGTGCCATGTGCATCCACCACGTATCAAACTCATGACCCCTTGATTACAAGGCGATGATGCACGATATGGAACCTTCGGTTACAAGATGCTATATCAAACACCCCATGCCAGCAAGGCAGGACAGGAACAGTGGAGAAGTAACGGGACTCAAAATCTTGGAAGGGAGTACAGTACCCCAAGTCCTTCGATCCCAATTGTACCCCTTTTACCACTTCCAATAATTCGACAGATACAAGATGCAGCTGTTCAAAGAATCTAGTTTCTAGTAGCTAAAAGCAACAAATAATATTTTCTTTGTCTACATTGCCTCTCTATCCAAAAGAACCAGAATTTATCGTAGTATTTGATTTGTATTCTAAAGGCAGTAAAAATTGCTTTTCAAAACACGGAGCAAGGAGACTTTCCACATTACAACTCCCAGGCTCTCACTCATACAACGTTCACTATTCCATAGGCTACCAAATCAGTTCAATATCATCCTAAACCAAATAGATATATTCAGTTCATATCATTTTTTGTCACCAACATATAAAAAATTGTACATAAGTAATGCTTTTGTGAAACTGATCTATTTAACTTGGTACTTTTTTGGCTTGTTTTATTTTTGTTTATTTTATGTTATCCTTTCTTTTGTGTTTTTAATCTTAGTCTATTGTTTTAATGTTGTTTCTATCTGGTTTAAAATGGCTTCTGCTGTACTGGAAATTTCAATAAATAAATAAATAAAGTACAGAAGCAGGCACATAGCCTGGTGGCTGAAGCACCCCCATGCCAAGTCTTATAAATGTTTCATTGGAAATAGTGCATAGTGGTAACTAATTTTCAGTTCCTTAGCGGGATTAAAATCTTGTATAATAAGTTGTACTGTAGTATACAGTGCGTGCCTTCTTAACCGGCCACAACGGGGCTGGACCCTTAGCTGGATAACAAAATGGCCAGTTCAACCAAATTATGTAATGGAATACAGTAAACATCACTTCACAAGATGAGCAGGAAAAAAAGGACAGAAAACTACCGTGCATGTATTACTGTAAGTATGTACACATTTTAAAAACTAAACAATTGTAGACTACATCTTGAAAAATACAAACATGTATTTAAAGAAGCCAGTACTTTATTCTGGAAGAAATCAATATTGTTTTCCTCAGATGAGCGGCCAGTTAAACCAAGGCCTGGCCAAGAGGGTGCCCACTGTACTCAGAAATTCATCTTCAGGGCTTCTACCCCGACTTGTTAACCTTCACATGGGGTGCTGCTGATTTGGGATGAGCCCCCCACCACAAAATAAAATTCTGACTACGAGCCTGTATCAAATGATGAAATGAGGCCTCCAGAAATGTTCCTGTTTGGGAAAAAGTCACAAGATTTTTTGAACATTCAAATTATTTTGTGAAAAAAAAAAACTTCGTAAATTTCAATGATTGTAACTTTTTATCCCAAATTTCTTGAAAGTGTGATTATCTCTTGACATATACATGAGATGATTGATTGATTATATTTTACTTCGCTTTTCTACTACTTTTGGCTAATCACTACGATAAGGTGAGTGATGACATGATAAAATTGATGGAGGGACCCTCACAAATAACATCCATGCTCAGGCTGGGATTCAAACTCAGGACCACTATGACAAAATTTGAGATAATTATAAATTTTGTTTTTTAAACTTTTCAGGTGTTCCAGCATGGTACTCTTGTGGCTGAACTTTAATGCACTTCATCCATATTGCATAGTATTAGATCTGGCTTACAGGTGGGCCATAAGAAAATTATTTGTGACTGCATATTGAATGATTTATCAGACACCTCCCCAAAAACTTTTCACACAGGCACAATTTATGGTCATTTTGACTAAATGTACCCTTGCATCCCCCTAAAAATAATATTCTGCCTCCCCCTTGCCCCGGACAGAAAATTCCGGATAAACCCATGCACATCTCTCACCTATCAATCTGGGAAACAACTACGCAGCCATTCACAGATATCAGTTGCAAAATGAGGTTGTGCATCATCATGCGTAAAGTGAAGCTTTGCCATGTTGTTCCACTCAGAAATTACTGGCCACAGTCTTTCACCACCCTCCTACCTTGATACACTTTTTTTTTTAGTTTTTATTTTAAGTCTCCTATATGCACAAAAAAAGTAATGGGCACAGAACCCACCATTTAAAGTGAGACCACTGTGTGCTTCCAATGGGGATCGAAAACAGGACCCCTTGATTACAAGATGATGTCACCACTACACTGCTGCCCCCTTTACACTACCTCTAACTGTGGGTAACACTGCAGGGGACAAACTAGTGCCATTCTACCATATGAGCTTCAGTAAGAACAGCATGGATGGACTGTTAGTCACATGATTGATTGATTGATTGATTTGGTGTTTTAAGTCCACTTTATGCACAATAAGGCTAATCGGGACTGGACCTCCAGTTTAAAGTGGGATCCGAACCACTTTGTGCCTCCACCGGGTATCGAACCCGGGACCCCTTGATTACAAGGCGACGACGCTATCACTGCACAGTAAGGCTAATCGAGACTGGACCTACAGTTTAGAGTGGGATCAGAACCACTATGTACCTCCACCGTACTGTGCACAAGGATACATCAGCCATCGTGTATGGCAAGCTGTATAGTTTTATGCCTGTCAACATCTTTCAGTGCTTGTTCACTGTTTAAAGGTAACTCAAATCGTGGTATTGGTGTTTCTGGATCAGAAGGGTATGTAAGGTGGAAACTAGTCAAAAGTTGATAACATAGATAAAAATAACAATTCAAAAGTGAAACTGAGATTTCATTTAATCATCCAACATCCCCACATGACATTTTTATGGAACAGAAAACTACATATTTTTATGTTGATAGAACAAAACTTTTTTCATTCTTTACTATTGCACTACGTTTTCATTTTTGTATTAAAAAAATCAGTATGACAAAGGTGACCTGATGGTAAAAAGCACTGCAGGAAACAGAAGAGAACATGGACCTTAATCTGCAACATTTATTCTTTTCAGGATTTATGGAAACCCAATGCCAGAGAAAGAATTTTGTAACTGGGGTACTTTGTCAGAGGAGTAAGTTATGACTAGGTTGGGAAAAAATATAAAAGAATGTGTTATCTTGATTGAACTGAAAAGATTTGTCATGTCAGTGGCACACTGGCATGTGCACCATAAATTCATTTTTTTTTTTAAGTACTGACAAATCACACATGAAGATGATAAAACCATCTCATTTAAATTCCTCATCATTTGCTACCTGAATGTTCAACTTGAAACATTCTTCGTGGAGGCTCTTTCTGTTACACCCAGGGGAGGAGTGGGGGGAGGGGGATTTGCCATTTGGCTATCCCAGAGGCTGCACAAAAATGAGACCCTGAAGGGGCAGAAGGTACAAAGACCACTGACTATAAAAACTCCGTAATACTGTCATACTAGCAAAATAAAACATGTAAAATCCTTTACTTCCTTATTTCAAGAAAGAAGGCAGAAGGAAGGAGTTTCTAGCATTTAAATAACATCTTCCAAATAACCCTATTTTCAATACTGTATTACAACTAGACTGCAAAGGGAACAGTGGAAGGTCACGCAACAGGGCTCCAATACAAACAACTCTTCCTCGAAGACACGAATGTAAACATTTTGAATGCCAACAAAAGTCAAGTGTAGGGATTCTGACGGTTGAAACCAACATTCTTGTCTCCCAATTCGTGGCCAGTGCGGCTACCATAATGTAATGTCAGTTTCTTTACCTTTGGTGAGTGTGCAGTATTAGGAAACAGTTTTGGGTGAGTGTTCTCTTGTTAAAAGACTTTGTACCTTCTGCCCCTTCAGGGTCTCATTTTTTGTTCAGCCTCTAGGAAAGCCTAATGGCAAAACCCCCCTCAACCCTCCCCCGGGTGTAACAGAAAGCCTCCACGAAGAATGTTTCAAATGGAACATTTAGATATCCTCTTTTGGCAGATCAGAGTAGCAAATTATCAGTTTTATTGAAATTTAAAGAATAATTTTTAGTCACATGTATCCATAGTTATAGTTTACCAGTGTATGTACCTTGATACCATGCTGTTGATGATCATAATGTTGGCAGGGTTCAAAATGAAGGATAACCTAGGAGACCAAATTTTATAAATTCTATCCCGGTTACATCCAGGAATCAGTTGCATTTCCTGACTCTAAACTTAAGAGATTGGCAAAGCAAAGAAGTGCTAACCCTCATCCCTCTGTTTTCTGTTATCAAATATTCCAAATTCTCTCTGAACAATGATTCACTTTTCTTTTCTAAGGTGCATATTAAGATGATTCAAATCTGCATACCCTTGATCATTTCGAATTTTTTAAAAGTCGAGAATAATCAACATGTCCAACAGTAAAACTTATTCACCACATCATACAAGCAAAGACAGTCTGACATTTCACAGGATTCTTTTTATAATGTCTCTCAAAACCACCAGCACCAATATTTACTTTAACAGATGTCAGCATTGTAATATCAGTATATAGTTGACCATCATCAATCATATCTTCCCTGTATATGAAAGCCAAGAAAAGCAACTATATATATATATATATATATATATGCAAGAAAATATGTGAAAACATTTGAGGAAGTGTATTGAGATTGGTGGCAAACATATGGAGTATGTTTTGCACTAAGAAAATGTGTTAATCTTAATCTAAAATGGTTCAAAATTTTATGGTCACCCTGTAGTTGTAAGAACAGCCATCCTCTGTTACATTAGCATAACGTTTTGTTAAACCAGCATTTAAATTCCCAGTAAGAGTTCAGCATTTCGTCGTGTATAATCTGTGTTTATTTATCATATATAAGATGCTTTCAAAATCTTCTAGTTTGTTGCAAGTGCAAGTGATATTTGTCATCTGGAAACTAACTTTAAGAAACGAATACAGCCTTTCAAACTAGGGTGGCATGACAAGTTACGAACATTACTTATCCCTTGAGAATCAAACAGGCCGGGCAGTTTTCTCAAAAGTGTGCACTGTGTTGCTTCGGTCTGTTGGTCCCACATCTGCAGTAACTATTTTCACAGACAAGGGACTGTAGTAATTCGGGTTATGTAGTTTGATGCCAGACAGGGAGGGGCCACTCGAGGATGTATAATTCACATATAGTAATTCCCCGTTTTCAAGGTGAACTTTCCAAAAATTCAAGCATACATCTTCCATCTGTCAGATAGATTGTTCTGCAAAGGACACTACCAAAGTAAATTAAACGGACTGAGAACATTCTGTTTTGTTTTCCATGCAGTTTTATTTTCCTTCTTGATAAAAAAAGCTAAACAATTAAAAACTTGCCTCAGGACATTTATAAATATGTTTAAATTCAATGGGATTTGGATTAACCCTTAACTTGTGAGGTGCTTATATTGGAACATACTTTGTAAGGTACGCTCTGAATATTTCACCCCTGAATCAACATAAATAACCAATTTAATTTTCTGATATTGAATAATACATTATTGGTATTAGTGACTGATTTGACAGCAATTAGTGCCAGAACGTAAGTTATATAGCTACTATATTCATTAGTTTATTCATCTACAAAAATTATTTTAAGTGTGAACATATTCATTTCAATTGTCGTACTGTCAAATACATACACAAAAAATAACCTTTTACGATATATTAAGCAACTAGTAAGTGCAATTAACTGCAGAAAGCAAGAAGTATTCAAAAATATTTTTCTGTTTTTCTAATTTTAATAGAAGACTGCACGTCACTCCTTGTGAGGTACGTCAGGCAGACCACACTTGGCAATAAACAAAGCTTCGCTCCTTTCATGCGATAAGCTGGCAAGAAACGGATGCTGTGAGGAGAGCCAAGGACACTATTGCATAAGGTAGACGGAAGGTGGCGACACTAGCTTGAACGAAAGGCGGTAATCTGAAACTTCCAGAACCTCAAGTGGTCTGTGAGACCGCACCTCACTAGTTAAGGGTTAATAAAAGTTGAAACTTTTCATGTCTATGGAGAAAAATTCCCGGAGCCAATAATTTCTTGAATTCCTGGTGATTAGCCACCTTGTCATATTTCTTGTGGCTTCAGTGTGACCCCGTCTTGCATGACACTTTGGTCTCAAAGTTCCCTTAGTTATGTACAGTGGATAATTTCACACGTACCATTTGAATGCTACAGTCATATCAAGTTCAAGTTTATAAAAAAGGGAGGTAGAGGAGTCCAACCCCTTTTTTGCTATAAATTTTGTTGTCTTCTGTACACCCTACCAGAATAAAACCATAAAGATAATACTCTCACAATTAAAACAAGGAATAATGCAAGGTTTTCATTCTGTGAGTAACAAAGCATGAAGTGAAAGGGGTCATCATCAGACAGCACCTCCGAAACACAATTAATTTTGAACCTTGAAACTTTTTTTCTTTTAATTAACCATAACTAAAAGATGAGTTTCCCATGCACATTGCACCATGCCATGATGGTGCATGTAGATTCTCGATCTCTGCCATTTTCAGAGGTGAAATGATCAGCATCATGCCCCAACCACCTACCAACCTTAGGCAGAGTTCTGGAGGGGCCAGCCCCCCAACTTAAAAAAGACTAAAAAATAATACATGATTAAGTTCAGTTACTACATTTTTGTTATGAAGCCATACCGCAAATCTTGACCTTTGGCATGTGCGGTAATTGCACCGCAATAGCGGGTAGTCCTTACAAGTGGGATTGGAAACACTGGCTCTGACGCAACACTCAACTCACTACCTTCCTCCACCATTTCTCCTGAAATAGACTCGTCCTAATTCCTAGGCACGCTGTCAGTGCAGTCTGCAGTTACTACTGTAGACTACTGCGTGGTTTCCATTCGTGGCTTGATAAGAGTGATTGTTGTGTTCTGGTGTATAGCAAGACATTTTAAAAAGCATTATTATTATTATTATTATTATTATTATTATTATTATTATTATTATTATTATTATTATTATTATTATTAACGCCTTCTTTATGAATTCTTCTATCACTAGATTGTAGAATTAATCTTCTGCATTTTCATTTCAGTTATAGCAGCTTCTCAATTACTGTCCTTGGGTATTTCTTAGGGCTGTGCGGGATCCCGAAATTGGGAAAAAAAATCCCATCCCATACCGAATGGTCATTTTGAAAAGTCGTTAATTCTAGACGTTTTCTGCATTGTAAGTTTCTGAAACTTATCGGAAATTGTTAGTTTTTAGTCCAGAAATGCATATGGTCATTTAAAAAAGTCGTTAATTCTCGACACTTTCTGCATTAATCGGAAAATGTTAGTTTTTTAGTTCAGAAATGCTTAACTTGAACAATTCAAAAAAGGTTTCCTTCAAGTAAAACAAAGGTTTCTGTTCTCCCATCGAGATATATTAATCTGAGGAATAAGCGACACTTAGATCACTTCTGCGACGAGCCATGTGAAATGTTGATCACAACTTAATTTCAAAGAATAGAAAAAGTCATCAGGAAAACTTTCTTGCATTTTTTTTATCAACTTATTGTAGAAACTTCAATTTATTTTTTCGATTCATTATCTCCAGTTCAGACTGTTGTTCTTTTTGCAAGATTATTCCCTGCAAACATTGTCAGGAAAATTTCAGCGTGGATTTGAGTTTGCCGATGACACTGTGATGTTTAAGTAAATTGACTTTTAAACCTATGGTTTTCATACAAAATAAAGAAATAACGCACATGGAATTTACTGGGATAACTGACAACACAAAATTCGCTGTAAATGAAGAAAAAATATAGCAATTTAATTTATTTTAGGTGGATTTAGTTCGAAAAAAAAACAGTTTGGAATGAGTGGCAGGCATGCATTCCCTACGCCGAAGATCTACGAAGAATGCCGAATGCTCCCTTCCCTTTGCCGAGGGTGAGCGACACAGACACTGATTGTCATCTCCTACGATCATGACACACGTGTCTCGGTTTTTAAAATAGCCCTTAGAATTAGATATACGACTATATAAGAATAGCTTGAATTAAACTAAAAATAAATTGACCACATAAACACAGTTAATACTTCTACTTTGCGAGGGAATGACTCATTCCCTTCATTCCATGGTATAACCACCCATGGTCTAAACATTTTTGAACATTCCTGGTAATGACACAACAATGTTGAAGGCAGAAATTACCATTTTAAGAAATGTAATGGAAAGTTCAGGTTTGAGTTTGATAAGTACACCTTTGAAGAATGTTGTTCCAAAGATAGTGGACACACTTTTGAGCAAACATACAGAAACATCCAAAAAATGTACCATTCTTCTGAAAATTGCTCTTACCCTACCATCAAATAGTGCCACTTGGAGAGGACATTTTCTGCTATGAGGCGAATCCACAACTGGTTGCGTTGCATAACGGGTCAAGAGAGATTGAACAATTTAATGATCTTATACTCTGAATCAGATGTTGTTAAAAAAAATTAACTTACACGATTTGATTGATGTGTACAGTTTGAAGAAAGAAAAACATAAAATATCTTTGTGTTGAGTCAACAATTACTGTTGAGGCATCAAAAGAACTTTTCAATTTTTTTTTTCTAAAATTTATGAAGCTTACTATTGTACTGTAACTTTTTTTTAAAGTAATACGAATATTGTATCAATAAAAAATTAATGAAATGCAAAATCCAATAATCGTACTGTTTTGCTTCTTTTAAAACTGAACTGACAACCAATATACTAATTAATATTTGTTTACTTAAGCGAGGAAATTTAACATTCTCGAATCTAAAAGGCCTAAAACTCAGTGTTTTTAAGTTGTTTTTTTTTTTAATTCCCGGGGGAAGGCCTCCGGACCCCTTATAAACTAGAAAATATTCAATAAACCTCAGGTACATCATATGCTTCTCCCAGAGTCTGCCTCCCCCCTCCCCAATCTAAAGCAAAAGCTCCTACTCCGCCCATGCTATCAACTGGTTACTCCCAGTTGCCAATTTATGATAGGATGGAGAAGCTGCTTTATGTAGGGACAAGGCTGGAAAAATTCAGGTCACTCACCTCCAGGAATCAAACATGCATCACTCACATCGCAGTCAATGCCCTACTAACTCGACCACTGCGGACCCTAACTGTAACTCGTTTATTTATTTCAAGTACCAAGCAATGAAACTGATAGTTAAAATTCCAGTTCCTTTTTAGTCTATTTAAACAGTAATGAACAAAATTAGGTTTTGCCAAAAATAATGAAGATAGAAACATTCTTATTTTTCACACACATTTCTCTTGTGCAAAAGCTTTGTGCTTGAAATAAAATGGATTAATTAGAATTTCCTTGCCTCTATCTTTGTTATGTAAACATTTCAATGAAAATTTGTGATTTTTTTTATCGACAGATACAGAAGTTTTATGCAATATAATATTGATTTCAGTGCACAGAAAAACACAAATAATGGATATATTTGAACCCAAAGAATGGATGCATAAGTAAAAACGTGTCATCTTAGAGGACGTTCACCTCTTCTTATTAGTAAAAACTATTTGCATGCACATTAAAATAGAGAAAGATCATGTCGAAAATTCTTATCAACTCCAAACCTAATGATGCAAATTATAGCCGCTGTTGTGGAATGTCATGTTGAGTGCTATATTCACCTGGGCTGTTCTGCTTCACTGTAAGGTGACACGCTAAAGTAACAGACATGCTTTACTTTACTTAACACATCTTTGCAAGTTGAGAACAACAGAAAACGTTCATAAACGATATCTTCATAAACCATGCAAAATATTTCACTTTCTTACAGAGGGTTAAGGGTACCAACTACATTAAATTCAAAATAGTTTGTTTTTTTAATAACACGGGGAAATGCACCAGAACAAACCAACACATTTCTCTTCTTCAAGCTCTAAAACTGCAAAACTCTTCACACATACAATGTGTACCTTCCACACAGGGTATCTCATAAAATATGGTATTTAGGCATTTCAATATGGAGAAAAAAAATATTCTGTACTCACTGCATGCACACTCTTCGGATCCAGCAACCACGAATTGTACATTTCCTCCACATAGTTGGAAGTGCTCCCGTTGAGGAACGGTTCAGCCGCAACCGGTGCATTGTAGTGCCTTGCAGGAACGGTGGTGGCTGCCACAACATTAGATGCTTTGGTCTTTAACAGCCAAGAGGCGAAACATTCCGGTGTGACCTGCGGCACCAAGGGGGCCAAGGGGCCCAAATTATTTATCACTGTCCGAGCTCGATGCATTATTGCACGTCCTTAATTCTTGCGAAACTTTTGTAGCCAGGCTGATGGCAAAGGTAGGCACACCAGTCTTGTCTCTCTGGGGCCGACGGATTCCAAATGGCTCAGAACTCCACTGCACACTTCACACACTGGCTCTCACCCAAAAAACTATATTCAGACGAGTGGCTGTGCCAAATGCCTACAAAATTTGCTTCAACACTTGACTCCTATCTTTGAAACAGCTGAATGCTGCAACAAAAGAAAAGGCATTGTGAAAGAGTAGAATGTGATTAATCTGGATTGAATTAAATTATTATAAGTTCAGAACACAAAATAAGTAGCTTGGAAGGGTACATTAACCCAATGAGCAGTATGTATGTTCACTTGCAACAGAACCTTCCCCCTATAATGAGTTTTTGTATCAAATAAAAAATTGGATTAAAGTATTTAATACTCCTTTATTGTTATTATAATGAATAATAAAAATTGTATTAATTGTCATATAGTTTTTCTCCCATTAAATTTGAGAGGTGTACAATTATTTTTAAAAAAATTCGTAACAAAGTGTATTTCACAATAAAATAAGAATTGAATTACAAGCATTTTATGCTTTTGTAACTACTATGATTATTGTTACCATTAAGAATAAAAATGATACTGTTGTATTTCTTTATTCTCCTTCAAGAAATTTAAGAGGTGTACAAAAGTTAATGATATTTTGTAACAAAGTGTATCACACAATAAAATAAGCATTGGATTACAAGCATTTTATTTTTCCTAGCAAGTATTATGATCATTTCTATTATTAATAATAAAAATGGTTCCAACTGATATTTTTTTTATTCTTGCAATAATTTTAAGAGGTTTGCAACTATTTCATGAAATTGTAAAACAAAGTAGCCTATATTCTGCAATAATATACAATAAAAATAAACTGCAGTAATATATATTAGTCTTCAGCACTACTATGCGTCATTTACATTAGTCAATATCTTGAAGGTCTCCACGATGGAGCAGTGGTATTGTCGTCACCTTGTAATCAAGGGATCCCAGGTTCCATTCTCAGTGGAAAGTGGTTCCGATCTCACTTTAAACTGTGGGTACATGTTTCTTTTCTCTTTATTCATTAATACATATGTATAATTACTTTCAATGACCTAATTTTGTGTTTTGTATGAATGATTTTATTATAAATAGTATCTTTTGATTTGCAGTTGAGATTGGTATTGATATTTTAACTAATGTTTTCATTACGGTTTTCTTTCTTTGGCACCAAAACTTGTATGTGATCCAAGTTTTCTTGTGGTCCTTGTTCTTCTGTTTTTGAATCATATTTTCTTACCTTTCTATGTACCAAATTATTATTATATTATTATTATATTGGGAAAAGAATGGTTCGTCCCACTTAGGATATAAAAATCTGTTTCTTTGTAAGCCTTATAATATAATTTAATAATACACAGAGCATACACAAAAGAATGGTGTGGTTTCAAAAGTTAATAAAAAAAAATATTTCTCACTTTACTGGGACACAACATACACGGTCAGCAGTGAGAACTGTCCAAGTTCCTTTTGCGTTAATTACAATCCTTCAATGTGTGTGCCATCGGTCATACGACACACATTTACAGGGTAATCAAACTGATCCCACACTCAACATAGCATGTCTGCTGTAATGGCTTACAGTGCATATGTTATCCGATCACGAAGTTCATAGATGAACTTGGGAAATGGTGATACCTAAACACTCCCTGTAATGACCCCCCAAAGAATGGAACAACATGGTGTAAGATCTGGCAAATGGGGTGGCCAAAAGAGATGGTTGTTGTCTCCATTTGCAACAGTCCGATCCAGCACTGTGAAAGAACACCATCGAGAAGCACCCGTACGTTCCTGTGAAAATGGGGGGAGGAGGGCTGCGTCCAGTTGTAGAATGTAATCGTCATAATTGGTATTCAGTCGGAGAACCCTGCTCGCTCTAGTCACTGACTTGGGGGAGGAGGGAGCTTCACCGAAACGTTTCACGCACTCTTTCAATGTTTTCATCCGACACACGAGGTTGGCTAGAACTCTTCCCTTTACACAAGCATCCAGTTTCCACAAACTGTCAGCATGGACATCCGGAAAATGAATGTACACCTGAAAATTATGGGAACACTTTACTATACCGGAGATGGATTTCTTCAAATTCACAGGAGAAAGTACTTACGCAAATCATTTTCTGTAGCGTTGTTGATGTTCGGTAATGTAGTTTTGATCCATTTTAATGCAAATGCATGTGGTTTTCTACGAAAATCTATTTCCAACGTGCTATTGCTGCCGCCATTTGCTTTCAGCACGAGAGCACAATACGCTCTTGTATTGTCCGTATATGCTAAATTGAATGAAAGGAGTGCTAATGGAACCTAACCTAACAGGCCTAACCTAACCTAGTAGGCATACCTCGTCCCCGTGATGGTTCGTGGGAGCTATCGTGAATTTTTGGGCTAACATCAATGGTTTTTGGAGCTACCCGTGGATGGTTTGTGGGAAATAAGGAACAACAGTAAGTACTCGTTAATGTAAGAAATAACACATTATTTTCGTTAGAAATTCATTATTTCACCTAAATAAATGTTCCGCAATGCAGAATAGTACATTAGCAATGTAAAAAATTGCAAAATAAATCATTGATAGGTGTCTCCGGTATAGTAAAGTAGTACCAAAATTATATATTTCCCACATAATTGTATTTCAGCCACAGTAATTTATGTTAATTATTAGTAACACATTCAAGGAACATGATAATTTCAGACAAATATTTTTTTTTTAGGGGGCCATCACTATTATGGGGAAAAATATGCCTCCTTTGCTCCCCCTTTGGAAAAAAAAGTACCTTGCTTGCCCATGATTGTCGGTACCACATGGTTATGTTATTCTCGTGTTGTGGTGCATCTTTCTTAAACAGTGCACTAAACCCATGCTGCACTGTAATCGTAGATCTGAACACCTCAAAATGGAACACGCAGAAAGCCATTTCCTGCTGCAATGCCATGTTGGAAACTGGCCAAGCAGCCTCACAGTAAGCATGAGCAGTGAACTGCTGGTAGCGAATGAGAAACTTGGACAGTTTCCGACACTGATGGTATATGTTCCACTCGTGTAACGTGAGAAATATTTATTTTTATTAACTTTTGAAACTGCACCATTCCTTTGTGTATGCCCTGTATAAATTATAAATAAAGCTTGATAATGCAATTTATTATGTTCCCTAGCTTGCTAATTATCAGTTTTTAGACTGTAATTAATCAAGTAAAATTTAGGGAAAACAGTATATAGAGCGACCACAAACAAAAGAACCTTCGGCAAAATGTCTCCATGCACCCTCCCCCCTTTTCTTCCAATCAACTCCGGCCATAAGGAAGCATGCTCCATTCTGCCCCTTGACTCCACGCATAGGAGTCGCGGGTCTGCGCAGGCTTCTTTGTATGTGGTTCTATTATAGTATATTATTACCAGTGGCGACGATGGGAGGGGGGGGGGTAGTTGCCCCCACTTTTGTCCCCACACTATGCTAAATCTTATCTACCAAGAGAAAGTCAATTGTCCTTGGCCCCCCTCCTAGTGTTGGAACCCAATCACCACCACTGATTACTACTAAAACTTATATCTATATTGCTGGATGAATATCAATGCCATTCCATTTAACAGCCACTAGTGAGATGCCCTTTGTCTAAAGAAAAGCTTTGTTAGTGAAAAGGAGATTAATTAATCAAGTTTAAAAACAAGTTAGGCAATATACATTTCACACCTGAGATAATATGAGTAATTTTGGTATGACTTAAGATGACCGGACCCCTCTCCGATTTTCTTCATATTTGGCATACTTACTAATTGAGGCCTGCTAATGACGAATCTGAAGTTAAAATTTGTTGGAAACGTCTACAAATTGCAAAATAATTGCGAACCATTGACGTGTGGTTAGGTTAGGCAAACATGGTTAAAATTTGGTGTCGTGGTAGTATCAGGAATATATACATATTTCCTTGTGAAACAAAAAATTTCACACAAATAGACTGTTTCCATTCCGAAAACTAACGCCTTATTTTTGCTTATTTTGCAATTTCTGGAAGTTTCCGACAACTTTTAACTTCAGATTCGTGATTAGCAGACCTCAATTAGTGAGTATACCAAATATGAAGAAAATCTGAGAGGGGTCCGGTCATCTTAAGTTGTTCCATAATTTTAAGCTACAGTGCAGCATTAAAAGACATAACATGCACTGCACAGTTTACATGGTGTCTACCAAAATAACAAATCCAAAATTCTTGACTTCTTTCCCTTTTTTCATAACATTTAATTAATTGCCCCCTACCTATGCATAGTTGGAAATTAAGAAACTAGATATTTTTATTCAATGGAAAAACTCTACCACAAGGTCGGTTAAGATGAAAGCTGTACTTTGTTTAGACTTGCTTATGCATGTAAAAATTAATGCTTCAGACTTCATCCTGGATAATACTTTATTTAACACTTTTACAAAACTTCATGCATACAAGAATATAATTCTTAAGAAATGAAGTGAACAAATCTTAGCCACAACTCAATACAATTTTAGATTTTCAAATATTCAATTTTATCAAATCCCTATACAGTATATAACAATGTAAAATCACTATACTGTAATTGCAAAAAGTTTTGACCACAGGCATAATTCCTTGACATTCTTAACTGGTCGACATCCTGATTTAACATGAGATCTGTAAGAATGCTTTTTCAAAGGGTTATATTTTATGCCAGAAAAATATAGTCCACCCTGCTGTCAGTTTATTAGTAAGATCAAATGGAATGACTTAAGATGATCCGACCCCTCTCCGATTTTCTTCACATTTGGCATACTCACTAATTGAAGCCTCCTAATCATGAATCTGAAGTTAAAAGTTGTCGGAAACGTTTAGAAATTGCAAAATAAGCTAAAATAAGGCGTTAGTTTTCAGAATGGAAACAGCTGATTTTCGCGAAATTTTTTGTTTCAAAAGGAAATATATATATTCCTGATACTACCACGACACCAAATTTTAACTATGTTTGCCTAACCTAACCACACGTCGATGGTTTACAATTATTTTGCAATTTCTAGACGTTTGCGACAAATTTTAACTTCAGATTCGTCATTAGCAGGCCTCAATTAATAAGTATGTCAAATATGAAGAAAATCGGAGAGGGGTCCGGTCATCTTAAGTCATACGGATCAAATTTGATGCTTTTAACAGTTAAAATTACCATGTTCCAATTTACATGTTTTCACATGGAAAATGTTTGTAGGTTTAAGCATTTTTAAGTCCACCTTATGCACAGAAGTCTAATCGGGACTGGACTTACAGCTGGATCTGAACAACTATGTGCTTCCACCAGGCATCAAGCCCAGGAGGACTCCTTGATTACAAGGTCAGAATGTTACCACTACACCATTCGGGAGACAAAAGGGAAATATTAACTTCATTTGCATTTTCAGCATTGCTTTTCTGCCACTTTTGGGTAACTGCTACAATGAGAATCTATGACGAAATTGATAAACGGACACTCACAGAGAACATCCATGTCTAGGCTGGAATTCGAGCCCATGGCATCTTAACCACTCTGCCATAGAGGTCAACAAATGGGAAATGTTGTATACATGTGCAGAAGATCAACGTAGGCACGGAAATACCAACTTATTTAAAATGTATGCATGCATAGTAACACCATAATGCAGGGGCGGTCGGTGCTTTCTACAGCAAGGGAAGCACATGCCATAAGAAATGAAAACACATAATAATAACTAACATTTCCCAATCTGATTTGAAATAATAATAATAACTAACATTTTCCGGTCTTATTTTAAAGTTAATTCCATTCGAACTTCCATCTTTCGGGACTCGAACGCAGGACCCTGTCGTCGTAGCTCTGTGTGTTAACCATTAAACCACAGAGGCCGATTTAACAATTTTCACTATTATGGTATTATCATCAGCATAATCATTAAATTTATTTCTACGAATGTACTTCAGTCTTTAAATGTATTGATTAGTACGGTGCTTGCAAGTGTTTATTGAAATAGGTCATAAAACTATATTTTTATATAAAAATCTAAATCCTAAAAATGTCAATTTTTCCTTGACATATCTAATCTTACACAGTTGCATTGATTTAGGGGTCAAATAGAGAGCTCCAGATTCTGGATCAGTGTGTATTGATCTGAATTAATATGCCGAACATCTAACCCACCATTTTAGTTTAGTTTTTAGACTCAGTAAATTAGGCAGTGGTGTACCACCAGAATAATCTCACACTTCTCTTATATACTTCTCGAGCTGAGGCCATTTTCCAAGCGACTTTCCCCCTGGAATGAGTTCTATGGATTCATTCCCCTCGGGTCAATTGGACCACGGTAACATAGTCAACTGTTAAGTATGATTTTTTAAACATATCTGTTTGATACAAATTCCACACAACAAAAATGAAATTCATTGGAATAAATCTAAGGAAAAAAAAACTAGTTCTTAATTAAGAAAAAAAACATTACATTATAAGGCACGAGATACTACAAGGCAGCGGAATGAGTAGGCAGATGCGTTCCCCTTCCCGAAGTGTAACGAAACGTGCCGAGTGTTACCGATATAGTGAAGCTGTCTGCTGGCTAGCAGGCGACTACACACGAACAATTTGAATAAAACTGTAATAATAAATTGCCCACAAAAACATAGTTTTATATTTTGCAAGGGAATGACTCATTCCATGGAATAACCGCCCATGCCATAATGACAAAGCAAAGAGCACCAAACCTGGTCTGCCTAACCTACTCATGGCAACATCGTCACCTCGTAATCAAGGGGTCTGAGGTTCAATACCTGGTGGAGGCATATAGAGGTTTGTTGTTGATTTAGTTTATTTTACTTCGCGTTTTGTGCCTCTTGGCTAATTTGCGAAGATGGGGATGAGTGATGAAATTATGAAATTGATAATGGACATTCACAAACAACCAAGCCCGACCGGGATTCGAACCCGGGACCCTTGGCGTCGCAGCGCAATGTGCTAACCACTCGGATATAGAGGTTTGGATTCACTTTAAACTGTAGGTTCAGTCCCGATTAACCTTATCTGTGAATAAAGTGGACTTAAAAACTCACACTTAGGTACCAGTTTCATAGATCGGAGACACATTAAAATCGCATATTTTGTGTTTCGCATGGTTCGTACTTACCAATTGTGTATTGTGGAACATAGTTCAAGGTGCCATTGTGCTTTTTACACGAAAACAAACACAATTTTTCACATTCTGAGTGCTTTTCTTTATGCCTTCCTTTGCTTCCGGAACACACAATATGGCGGGCACATCTTGACTCACGTGAGTATGTAGTGTTTAAACCTTTTTCACCGAAAAATACCTACTATCGTGTTCGTCACCGGTGGAAATTATACATTATGCACGGGTAACTGACAGATAGCCCGGGTAGCTAACAGATAGCCCCACGAACCATACACAGATAGCCCAACTAACCATTCACTGATAGCACCACGAACCATTCACGGATAGCCCCACCAACCATTCATGGATAGCCCCACGAACCATTTTTGATAAGGTTAGGTTACGTTAGGCAAGCATAGTAAAAAAAGGGGGGGGGTTGAAACACTGACAGGGGCTTACATCATCAAACGTACGAAGCATCAAGTTGTCGTAGGGCAAGCAAATGAAAGCAATGGCAATTGTGCGTCGGTGAGATATTCCTCTTGAAAAATACACGATGGAAGAAAATACCTCGATGAACGTTGTAAACCGAGAAACTCATTTCCGTAAGCAGTTTCTTGTGTAAAATTGAAGAAATGTGTCTCCGATGTATGAAACTGTTACCCACACTTATAATCAAATTGCTCATATCATGCTCACATAAGCATTAAACGGTACCATCGGCCCTCTGTAGCCCCGCGATAAGGTAATGATTTTTGTGTCATTTATGAAGATTATGTTCTATACAAACGATTTGTTTTGTTTTTAGCTTTAGGGGTTGTATTATAGTCTAGTAATGAGAGTTTTTTGATGGGACTATTTATGACGTCATTTTCATCGTTGCCATCTGCATGTGACATGAAGAAACATGTTGTTACGTTGTTTGTGTTTTGTAACTTGGAGCAGTGTTGGAAATGTCTGAGATTGAAGGTTGGCAATCCTGGTGTTACATCAGGGAGTGTGAGATTTACTGCAGACGATGTTTCGGTAGACAAGGAATGCCTACGAGGTTAGGTTAGGTAGCATTAGCATAAATACAATGACAAATTATTAGCCTATTTAGGCTAAGAGAACTAAACCTAGCTAGCCTAACCTAACAACGTAGGCATTTAGCCTAAAATTAAAAAGCTATCTTCCGTGACGTCAGAACACAAAGTGTTGCTAAAGTGTTGTGCAATAAGTGAGACCCTTGTGTTCTGCCGTCAGATGAGGAATGCCTACGAGGTTAGGTAAGGTAGCATCAGCATAAATACAATGGCAAAATATTATTTAGGCTAAGAGTACTGAACCTAGCTAGCCTAACCTATCAACGTAGGGCCCGTGACATCTCTACACAAGGTTGCTAAAGTGTTGTGCAATAAGTGAGACAGTCATGTGACATGGTACTGGCCCGGATTTTCTTTGGAAGGTGAGCATACGTTTTTAGTGTGGAGTGCTATCAATGAAAATGTGTGATTTGTCTGCCAATTGGCACATTTCGCCCTTGCAACCACGTAGCAGAAAGTACATTGTTTTAAGGTTAGTACTTTTTAAAATTATATACTTTTGTTCGCATTGGAAATAGTTGTTAGGTTAGGAGGGCCAGGTTTGGTTACAATAGTGAATTCACGTTGTTTTCTTAGTACTTTCGAAAATTATGTATTCTCGTTCGTATTGGAAATGGTTAGGTTAGGAGGGTCATATTTGGTACCGATTGTGATTTCACATTTATGTTATGCCAGGAGTGTTAGTTTTGCTGCTGTTTGGGAATTTTTGACGGGGAAAATGAGTGAAAGTAGTCCGAAATAGGAGTTTCTTGTGGTTACACGGGTCATACTTTGCGATCAAATATCTCAGTTATTTGTGGTTTCCTAACACTGGAACCACTTTTCTATTACGTAAGACATTAAAATCTGTCGATTAAAAAAATTGACGTAATTCTCGAGGGGGTACAGTGGGTCGACGGCCCCGCATTAAACTTTCCGACACTGTGTGGTTGGCAGTAGGTGGTTAAGTGCAAGGAACATCATATTTAGCCTCCCCTTTCTTTCTTTCGTCCATAAAACAAGCTCTTTCCAAATAATCCCAAAACAAGAAATAGTAAGTGCTATTACGTGCCTATTGTAAGTTTTAATGCACTAGGTTTGCATTATCAGTTTGGGTATCCTGGACTTCTAGCAATCAATGTAAAAACTTTAGGTACAAACATTCCCCTAAAAAACGAAAACCGCCATGACGCAACTCTGTACACTTACGTCGGCATCACACTGAATAAATATACGTGTGCACCTGCAATTCAAAAATTACTTCACCTAGGCACATAAGTAGACCTGGAATTACGACACGATAAATTTGAAAACACACGTACCTGAGACAATGTGGCTACATAAAGAAAACACTCTGTAAACTAGATTCAGTAATAATGTCAATACACTCCAAATTTAACCATGTATTCCCAAATAAAATGTTTCTCCTACCCTAAAGTACGATAGCTTTCCTTTGCCGCATCTGGTCTCGAGAAGACAAGTGAATAGAAATCCTTTCGCTGGCTGGTTGGTGCTGGCTGCTGGGTCTCTCTTATCGCACAATGCAAGGACAACCTTGTGTTCTGACGTCATCGGTAAAGGAGTTCATTGTTAGACTAAATGACTAAGTTGTTAGGTTAAGCTTGTTAGGTTTAGATCTCTTAGCATAAATAATATATTTACAATATATTTATTCTCAAAAAAACAAATCTGACAGGCCTGACCTAACAAAGTCCGGTTGTTCTTCTGACGTCAGAACGCAAGTTAGTCCTCGTGTTGTGCGATAAGAGAGGCCCGGTTGGTGCGGTCTGCGCCAAAAGATGTCATACCATAGAGTAATTTTGCTCCGTTAGATGGCTGCTTTATCGCTTCAGTGCTATCATAGAGGAGTTAGGAGTAGAGGATTACCCCACATTTAAACCTCGCTGCGCTTTGAAATTGCATTTCCATCGGTGGCGAGTAGATGGCGCGGCCGTCTTCTTTTGCTGCTCGCAGTAAATAGGGGGGGGAAGATTCATTGTCCCACTGGAGTGTCCTTCACCACAGAAAGGACAGGGGTGGGTTGTGAAACAGGTTTTCTGAAAATGAGGGGGGAATATATGTCTTTTTCTGATTTCATGCAGTTCGAGAATTTACGGAATGAGGACTTTGCCAGGCAGCTACATACCCTACCAGGGCGCGAAATCATTGAAGATTGATTTTTTTTGGGGGGGGCAAGAAGATTGTGGTCTACACAGACATACACAAACTATACATATATATTATGTATGTGCATGAAACTTTTCAAATTTTCTACCAAGCAACTGAGAAGAAAGAGCCTATATGATTAATATTTATAATGTTATTAAATATAAAGTAAATTACTGAACATGTAAAAATACATTAGTATTTAATACATATAAGGGAATTTATTTGATATTTTTTATGTATCAGATATTTATAACTGCCTTCTCGATTGCGCCGTGAATACGTTTTCGCCTTGCAATAAAGGAGTCCCGGGTTCGATACCTGGTGGAGGCACATAGTGGTTCGGATCCCACTTTAAATTATCGTTTGATTGACTTGTTATTGATTTTTAGTTTTGGTTATTATGTATAGGTTTTCTACCTACCTGTGGGTGATCGCGGCGATAGGGTTGAAGTAAAACATTATCTCTTATGCCTTTAGAATCGGTTTGGATGGAAGGGGGAAGGGTGCGTGGTATTCGCATTAACACAAGGTTAGTCGGGCAACTGTGCAGAATAAGGTTGACTAACAATGGCAGTGAGCCTAAAGTATCCAAAGTAAACATATATTGCTTAAATATGTCTGCATTATACAGTGACTCAACTACAGGGGGGACAGGGGCTAATGCGAGCAATTATCCCCTTCGATTTCAAATTTTATGCAAATAAAAATTCATTTTGTAAAATTTTCTTGCTTGTTTCGCTCGCATTATCTGCTATTCTTGTTTTCATCAAGTTCAGAGGGGCGGCGGGAGCCAGCCATTGGGCACGAATGATCTAAAAAAAGTTGTAAAAAGAGAATGCCGTGGCGTCCAGGGAAATTAATTGCGCGCTAATAAATCAATATTGTTTTCAATTGCACAAATTGGATCTAAAAATTTTTGAGGTATCTATCTGCATTTTTCCGGACCTTCTCATCGGACTAAAATGTATGATATAAAGTAATCCCCTAACATTAGCCTTCTAATACTAATAGTAACTAATGTATTCAACAATGTGCTCATTTCTGTTTTGGGGGTTGAACTGGACCTCTAGATTTCCAGTGTTAACCCAGCATCACAAGTTCAATTGAAATCTAGTAGAAGGAAATATGGCGGAACTCCAGCCTTGAAAGACGGGTAATAGGGCGGTGATGGGACTTCATTCACTGAAAATTCGTCACTCAATGAAAGCGATCGGAAAGACTGAATTCCGAAAAGGATTTCAATTTTAATAATAGTGGACATTATTAATAATAATTTCAACAATAGCATTTCTTTTCGATATATTTCATGAAACAAGACCTTTTTATATTAATAATAGATCATCAGTGCTGGAGTTGTGGGTGTGGAGAAGGAGTGCAGAGGGGTGCTTTTCCCCCAGTTATGTACATTTCCATTAACCATCCCCTCCTGTTAGGATAATTTGCATAAGCATCCCCCACTTCTTCATTGTCTCTATGCTGATCTACACAAAGACCCTCCTCGACCAAGAGGCCTCCCCGATGGCGCAATGGTAGCGTCGTCGCCTTGTAATCAAGGGATCCCGGGTTCGATACCCGGTGAAGGCACAAGTTGTTCGGATCCCACATTAAACTGTAGGTCCAGTCCCGATTAGCCTTACTGTGCATAAAGTGGACTTAAAACACCAAATCAATCCTCCTCGACCAAGCATACCAGCTATAGGAGTATCCACTTCGAGCACTGTAGATCATAAAATAAAAACACACTGGAAAGAAGGAAATGTCCACAGAATTTCAATATGGAAGAAAAATGAACTTCACAAAATGCCCCCAAATAATGGTAACATTTAACCCGTACGCTGTGAACCCTTAGGGCAAAGGGATAATTCGACTCCACATCAAACTGAGTTTTGGGACCACTTTGAAGTAACATGGAACAGGTGTAAACTATTTTACAGTTTTTTTCAGCTCTTATTTGAATATAAAAAGGCTTAGAGCCATCTTGAAAATATTTGATGTGAAGTTACATTCAAATACCACACGTAAAATTAAAATTAGTGATAAAAGTTCATGATTTATCAAATTTAATTCTTTATATTGTGCAGCAACAAAGCAACGACTGGTTGAGTAACTGGATGTTTCTATACTGGATTCATGCAAGAAATAATAAGTTATGTCAGCGTTTCGTTAAAAAACGCAACAAAAGTTTTTTAGTGCCTAAAAACCTATTTTGCTTGTTAGAACCTATTTTAGGTTCCACTGTTACCTGTGCAATACAAAGTGGTCTGATCTGTGTGGTCTTGCTCACTTTGGCGTCACTTCCATGCTTTGTGGCATTCACGCCTTGCAAACTAACATTTCAGCATTGAAGTTTGCACCACTCACTATATTTTTGTTGTAAGATTTTCAGAATATAAGATGATCCTCACAGACAAAATTGCGGAGTTTTACTGTGGTTAACATGAAAACAGATTGGTGTCTAACTATACGGCGATGAGTGGATTTTAATAGCAAATTTCCAATGTTGAGTTCTGCCATCGCCGTAGGGTTAGGCAACACACATAACGTTAATCAAGATAGTGCATATTTCAGGATATATGTTTCCCATTTTCATTGCCGGTGACTATACCTAATCAGCAGTATTCAGAAATTTTGAACTATTTTAAGTTTTTTTTTAACCTACTTCAGGATTTTTCGAGTCTAACTTAAGATTTTTAGGACCTATTTCAGGATTTTTAGAACCTATTTTAGGGTTTTTCGAACCTATTTTAGGATTTTTCGAGCCTAGCTTAAGATTTTTAGGACCTATTTCAGGATTTTTAGAATCTAAAAATCCGAGGTCTAGTTATGAGATATGGGATTTTTCCTATAGATGTCCACCTGCGAGCAAGGAAGTTAATTCTGCATTTCGGAGGGGACACATATGTTAAGTTAGCCGGGCCCCTCTGGCCGAACCAGAACGCCCCTGCTTATTATAGAAGATGTCGTATCATATGTTACTGGAAACCGGATTTCTGTCTTGTAAATTAAATTATTTCATAAGCGACACTTCCTGTTGATTTTCTAAGCTATATAAAATTTCAGAAGCAGAGAGAGAGAAAGAATATTGCGGGGATGGTTCTACACCTCGCCACACCCTGCATTGCCGGGCGGCCACTACGCCACTGTCTAATTATCATGATCAATTGAGCTTTCGTGCCTCCCTTCAGTAGCTGTTATGTCAATCTTCGCAGGTTTCAGATTCAAATCTTCTGTGGAAAAATAGCGACGCATTGGCTTCGAGGAGGAGGGCGGGGGTTAACCTTGAGTTAGGACTCACTCACTGTCGTAATGTTCCCAAGTTTACGACCGCAACCATTACCCCGATGCCCAAACTGCTCGCGGATCAGATTCAGGTTTGGCCCGCTTTTGAAGGTCCTACAGAAATTTTCTTCCCCCAACTCTCGTGTTTACAATCCCGCCAGAGCCAGTTTCTCTGTGACGCAGGCCCGTAGCCAGGAATTTTTAGTAGGGGGGGCGAAGTCAATCCTAGAGGGGGCAAATTTTTAATATATTGTGTTGCATTGGAAGATGCCCCCCTCCCCCCTCCTCCAAAAGTGATAAGTAACAGGAAAGGGATGATATCTTGAATGAAACTCCAACGAACAAAAAAGTTCGAGCAACATCAAATAACAATATTTCGATAATGACCTTTTCGGACTACCAAAGAATACAAAGATAAAGTTTAACATAAATAGGCTAATCGGGACTGTATCTACGTTATATTTACAGGTCAATAATGTTCATAGACGATTAATATGTACCAACAGCTTTGGGCTTCTCTGCAGAACTGATTAAGGAAGACGTTTATAAATCGTGCTTCATAATGTTTTCCTCTAGTTTCCAGTATGCAAGATTTTTACGCACAAAGGAATCTAACGAGAATCCAAGAACACCATTGTGTTGTGTTAGGCAAGAAAAATAGAATTAATTAAATAATAATGGTTACATATTATCTACACTTTGATGAATTGTGTAAACATTTACATTTTTTTAGACCTACTTGCTAAAACATTAAAATGGGTCCCTTACTCCACCATGGATTCTATTTGCTTCAAATGAAAGACTCTTGCATCACTTCAGACAATCTTTGCCTACGTTAACCATTTTGCAAAATATTGTGTTGACACCTGACAAACAAATAGGAATCCCTTGATTGATCAGCGACTTCTTGGATTACACTGTCATCATTAATATTTCATGTTTTATCAAGTTTTATCGAGGGAAATGCTGTATCCTCTTTACATTTTGAAAAATACCTTCCTTAATGACTATGGTACGAAACCGAAAGATATAAGGGGCCTCCTTCGCTTTACCCCATTTCCGCGGCACGAAGTCTCTGAGCAGCTTATCGTCACCACTTTTTGAGCAGAAGAGTACAAACCCCAAATATCAGGGATTTTTATTCTGATACTAATTTTTACCAGTCACACAATGGCTTAAGATATATGAATAAAATTAGGAGAATCCACTACATAGCAGAAGAGTTGACATAATTATTTGTCAAAAAATTAGGTTGTGCCTGAGGTAGGTTTAACAGACAACTTCTGCTACAGACACAATTTATTATTATAAATATAAGAAAATAAATAGAATGTAATTTGAGAGATTTTCAATCGTATTTATTTCACTGCAGCTTTTTTCTACTTGTCATTTTCTTGAACCTACATTCATAAGGTGCCGCCTGATAACATTGACAATTTTCACAGTGTGTGCAGGACATCAAGGCAAGCAACTTTTCTCAGTCACTATTTGCGCCTCTAATTCATCTTTCGATGTTACAAGCAATCAAAATAGGCATCTTCTGTCCTTAATGGATGCAATCCCATTGTAAGCTTCGTAGTAGCAAATGTCATTTATTTTTACTGCCGTTTAAAATTCTGAGAGCAATATATAACATGCTATTGAAACGATATCATGCAAATAGTCAGGGTTAAAACTTAACTTTTCCTTTATAAAATGGATATCATAACACACACCTATGTTGCTTACCATATTTGATGCGTTTGGATAGAGAAATGATTCATAAGATTTGAAATTGATATTTACACTCCATAAGATGCTTAGTGTAACCCTATCGAACTACAAATTTTATCGCTTTCTAACCGAAATAATAATTGTGAAACACTATCACATTTTCATCGTGTTTGATAATAATTTGAGCCAGTAAGCTGTCCTAGATCTTTCACTAGCCGACCTACATGGTAGGATGGTTACATAACACACTGCGAAGCCAGGGGTTCCAGGTTCGAGCCTGGGCATGAGTCTTCTTTGTGAGCAGAGGCGAAACCACATTTTTTTTATCTGGAGAGGGGGTCAAGTACCAGGACAAACGTGCCAATAATAATAATAGTAATATAGTGGTGGTAATGGTAGTAATAATAGTAGCATTACAAGACGTTATTATCGTCGTAAATCATGCAAAAGGGGATAGAAGTCGGTGCTAAAGCATTTGTGTTTGAACAAATTATTTGAAATATTTTTTCAACACGTTCAATTTCATATTAGCTAATAATGGAAAACAAGCACACAAACCGTATTTTTCAAGGACAGAATAATGACGAACATTATTATTTTGTACATATGACAAGTATAACTTTCATGTATACAACATATATTTTAAACATATGTAACATAGAGCGACATAAAATAAGAAAACACATATGCAACATGTTAACGCTAAATTGTGTACGTATTCAAAGTTTCTTTAATATATATATATATATATATATATATATATATATATATATATATATATATATAATTTAAATACATTACATGGTCAATTCATCCGCCAAATTGTCTCTCAAATGTGAACGCTCCATTTCCTCAAAAGAATTGTTCATGCACTTAAGCAGCAACAGTCTGAAGTATATATCTGGCCTTACCTCACTCTCGGGTAATTTAGAATGCATTACAGAAAATAATCATATTGGGATCGAATCGAGCAGGAAAATCTTTAGTATCAAATATTTGCAAACTGAAAACAATATTTATTTAATAGGGCGCAACAACTTTCACGGGGAACATGGCATTCTCTTTAACATTTTTTTTTATTTAGATCGTTTTGGCTCCCAGGGCTGACTCCCGCCGCCCCCTAGCTATAGCTCTGAAAATGGGATTATAAGAATAGGAAATATTGACCTTGCGAGCGAAGCGAGCGAAAATTTTACGAAATGTACTTTTATTTGTAAAATAAAGTTGAAATCGAGGGAGCAATTGCCCCTCTTTGTCCCCTGCAAGTGCCCTTAGCCGTCTGGAGGAAAATAGCAAGAAACACTTGAAAACTAATTCCAAATTGAGTATCCATTTTGTTCTACTATTCTTAGATTCTGCTAGTCATGTTTCTTTACTTCAATGTTTGCCCCCTCCCAGATTGGACTTCCGTTCAAGATTGGGGGGGGGACAATGCCCCTACCCCCTGTGGTTGCAGCAGTGTTTGTGAGTGTCTCTTCATCAATTTCACGTCACTCCCTCTCTCTATCACATGAATCGCTATTACCAAAAGGTTGACTTGGGAAACAAAAAATTATGCTGTTCAAATTTCTTAGCAACACATCCAAGAAAAACATCCAAATTCATTAGGCACTTTTAATACAAGACTACTCAAAATATCACAACTGTTCTACATACTGAAAATTGATAAATCATTTCCTGAAGTTTGAATCTGGAAGAGATTTTATTCCCCAAATCCTGATCCGACATTATACGGAATCCGACACACCTTCATAAATCACAAAATCAATAAATGTCTTGGTTATGTTGCTAGAGTAATACAGGATCAAATTGTAAAGATTAGTGAGAATTCCAGGTAGATATGTATTCTGTATTTTTTACAGGGGGGGCAGTTGCCCCTCTGCTCCCTATAGCTACAGGCCTGCTGTGACGTCACCTACGTAGGTGAAACTTCTTCCGAGGGTCGCCATTTCAGCAACGAGAACATGTTGATTTGAAGAAGGCTCACACAAAGCATTTGTGGGGGGGGGGGAGATTCGAAAGTGTTGAATGCTCAATTGATTGAATTAGGTTATTTACGTCGTTTTCTGCCACTTTGGCTAATCACGGCGATGATGATGAGTGATGATATGATGAAATTCATATGAGAACATTCACAATGAACATCCATGCCAGGCCGGGCATCGAAATACACGTAGAACGAAACAATTTAATAATGATTGACTACTATAAATGTGGAGCTGAAAAAAAGGAAGGGGTGGGCTGACATCTGATTGGTGTCGTTCTGTCCGAGTCACCAAGTAGCTATCCAGGTTCTTTACTTTGGTGGTGAGAAATTGGAATTTCAATAATATTACATCCTTTGTAATGTGATAACTAGGGCTAGGATTTTGATGCAAATGCATATTTTTTTTGGTAAGGCAGAAACATTGCATAAGTAGATAGGAACGTATTTTACACGTAAGTGTATAAATGGTAACGCCATTGTTTGGGCACTTTTTTGCAATTCTTTGAACCTTTTTGAAGTAAATGTAATTTTTTAGACTTTTAAAACCGTTTGTCATTTTTCGGCCATTTTTTAAGTCATTTTATGAATTTTCTACATTTTGGTGAAAGAAGGGACATTTTACATGCAAATGTAACCCTTTGAAGGAGAGAGGTTCCCGACTCTCGTCTCATTGTCTTCAGCTCAGTTCTGAATGACTGTGTTTGAAGAAACAAAGAAATTCTGTGCAGGATTGTTGACACAAGGTGTTGTATAACAATTCAGCTCAAACAATGTGATTTCCCCTATATCAGTAAATATATTGTCGCCAGACGGATTATTGTAAAAAAAACAAAGGGTACAAAGTTTTGTGCTCTGTATCGGATATTTTGTCAGGGAGCAATTTGCACTCTATGGAATTGAAAGTGACTTAACAGGAAATGATATTGTTCATTTCAAGTAAGCTACTCTTGTGTAGGTGGAAGTCGAGAAAAAAATTTCCGTGTACAAGGCTCTCTTGTCCAAAAACCGACAATCATTCGTTGTGTACTGTAACTCAGTACTTAAAGTGTAAAAGATGACAAAAAGTGAACTTTCTTACTTGTACTACCACCATACGCAATGAGCATGTGATAGATACTGTAACGTTGATTTGTAATTTGAATTTCTCTTGGGTAGTTTATAAATTTGTTTTAAAAATCTTTCAGAATTTTTAGGTCATTTTTCTAAGTTTATAGGGCATTTTCTTGCATGTATTAGGTCATAAATGCATTTACAATGTACTTAAACCTGAGTTGAAGAAATAAAGATGAATAAAAAATAATAGAAAAATTGGTATTTTAGGCAATATTATATAATATGGGCAGGCCCGTACCCAGGGGAGGGGCCACGGGGGGCATGCCCCTCCTCGAACTATGAAATATTTAAATGTGAACTTACAATAAGCTACGAAAATAACATCGACGATTTTTCAAATTTGTAAAATTCCAATTTTCTTCTTGCAAAAATGAATGTGTTTGTTGTGTAGAGAGGCAGACATCAGAAGTTTGCAGTCTGCAATATTGTGTATATTTAGTTCTATTTTACAATCATTGATGCAAGGGGGGATTCTCTTCGAGATTCAGACTTCGGGAAATGATTTCGCAATTTTCAATATCTAGAACAGTTGTGGCATTTTGAGTAGTGTTGTATTAAAGTTCCCTAATGTGTTCGGATGTTTTTCTTTGATGTGTTGGTATGAACTTCGAACTGCTTAAATTTTTGATTCCCAAGTCTACCTTTTGGTAATATTGATTCATATCATATGAATCATATGGTAGAGAGAGGGAGTGGATATTTAATTTTTGTTACTTAGCTTTGCTTTTGTGCAACTTCTAGCTAATCGCAAAAATTAGTGATGACGTGAAATTGATAAAGAGACACTCACAAACAGTGCCACAACTACAGGGGTGAAGGGGGCATTGTCCATCCCCCCTCCCCGACCTTGGATTGAGTTCATTCTAGGGGAAGCAAACATTGAGGAAGAAAGAAAAACAAGGACAAATGGATACTCAAGATGGAATTAGTTTTCACGTGTTCCATGCATTTATCTTTCAGACGGCCGAGGGCACTTGCAGGAGGGCACAGAGTGGAAATTGCCCCCTGGATTTCAAATATTATACAAATAAGAATACATTTCGTAAAATTTTCTTGATCGCTTCGCTCGCAATATCTTCGCAGTAAAAGTAAACTTTCCTTGCAACCCCCCCCCCTTCCCCGGTTTTGGAACCCAATCGCCACCACAGGCCTTAAACATACAATTGTGAGGTTCTATCTATACTACCCCTTAAAAATATGATGTTCAGCCCCGCCCCGAAAGGAATTCCTGGATACGTGCCTGTCTCGAGCCTTCTTAAACCCGAAGGTTCATGGCTGCAGCAACACAGGCCTTCCATCTGTCCCTATCCTGAGCAAGATCTATATACTCTTTTCCATCCCTACCGATTTCCTTTAGGTCCATCTCAACGTTGTCCCTCCATCTTCGTCTTGGCCTTCCTACAGGTCTCTTACCATCTGGTTTCCCAACAAGAATCATATATATTAAGTTAGCCTGAAAGAAACCAGCCTGAACGTTCCGCGCACATGAATATAGCACCCGAAAGAGAATCCAAAATACACCAGATGGGAAGTTGACTACCGTTAAAGGTTGCCGAACGTAAGTTCCATGCATACATATATTTCGAAGAAATATCCACTGCTTAGTACCAGGAGAACAGGAGTGCAAAAGAGATGTACATTATCGAAATTACACCAGATGGCCTTTAACGGTTTCGAAACTTCGAGGCGAAGTTTAGTATCAGGAGAACAGGAGTGCAAAAGAGATGTTCAGTACATTGCTTCCGAAGTTTTTTCTCTTCCGCACTTAGAATAAAATTTCACTTTATAGATATTAAGTTTCTACGCTGATCGTGTTGACCGGGAACATTCTATTAAGGTTCAGTCCCGATTAGAAGCCCCTAGCCAGGACGTCAGTGACGTAGAAAAAAACGGTGAATGTAATCCTTTTTTGTTTCCGCCTTCCCACTATATTTCTGGACATTCACTGATTTATATTTCAGCAATCAATTAAGGTTTACGTTGAAGTTTAAGGTAATTTATTTTTAATAATAATATTATTATTAAACACATTTTGATACCATGCCAAAGAACTGGCTTCGATACTTGGTGGAGCATGCGTTATTCGTATAATCGTCTGAAATAATTGTAACGTTAATAATTTTAAATTTCGTAACTCTAACTAACTCTCTAGCCTTCTTAAACCCGAAGGTTCATGGCTGCAGCAACACAGGCCTTCCATCTGTCCCTATCTTGTGCAAGATCTATATACTCTTTTCCATCCCTACCGATTTCCCTTAGGTCCATCTCGACGTTGTCCCTCCATCTTCGTCTTGGCCTTCCTACTGGTCTCTTACCATCAGGTTAATCTTTTATATTAATATAAGATAATTCTTAATATTTATTTTCCAGGAATATATTGTATCTTCCCCTCCCCGTATCGGATCTACAATAACCAGAAAATCTACACACTGATATTACACTTTTCAAGAAGCAGTTTTTACAGTTTTCACATAACAAAATATAAGATGAATATTTTAAAATAAAAAAATCCACCAGTTTCCTCTGGCTATTGGCCTCCCCGATGGTGCATTGGCAGCGTCGTCGCCATGTAATCAAGGGGTCCCGTGTTCGATACCCGGTGGAGGCACAAGTGGTTTGGGTAAAACTTTAAACTGTAGGTCCAGTCCCGATTAGCCTTACTGTGCATAAAGTGGACTTAAAACACAAAATCAATCAATATCAATCCTCTCTGGCTATGGTCCTGTATCCTCTAATTGGTCGATATGTTCAAGTTATAGTCTATGAAATTAAATTAAGGTTTAAATATGAAATACTTCTCGAAGGAGGGGGAGCGACGACCCACTCGCACCCTCCCATGGTGCCGCACTTCACTAAAACTTGGAGTCGATTTCCACTGTTTAGTACCAGGAGAGCAGGAGTGCAAAAGAGATTTACAGGACAGTGCTTCCGAAGTAGTTTTCCATTTGCCCAGTAGAGGTCAAGTTCCCTCCTTTACACTAGCGTCACCTTTTGGCTAAGAAAGAAACTACTTTCTCAATCTCCGTCTGGTCTTGACCTGAAAATATTCTTCTCGTCTGCTATTCGAATTATGAAATCAAATTAAATGCGATATATAAAATTTCAAATGGAATTTCACTGTATAGATATAAAGTTAGCGCAGATGGGATTGATAATAACATATATAATATTATAATCCCGGTGGAGGCACACATCACACAGTGGATCAGATTCCACTTAAAACTGTAGGTACAATCCCGATTAGCCTTTTGCACATAGTGGACTTAAAACAGCCTATCTCTTCATAATGCAATGAAACTTCACTGTATTGGCCTAAGGTGACTCAAGGCATGTCAGACTACAAAAGCATTGCCATCAAAAAAATTCCTCTCATCTATCAACCCCCCCTCAGAGAACGCCGAACAAATGAAGAAAAGTACCGAAAATCGTATTTCAAGGCCAGCCTATTTCTAAAGTAAGCCTTCAAATTGGCTCAAATGTATTTACGGTCGTAATACTTATGTAGTACTACATCCCTGTTGCTTTGAAAAACAGAGCTGCCTCAATCTACCATTTAAAATGGAATTCCAAAATCGGCACTTTGTGCATCGCGTCAGCCCGAACGAACAACATTTGACGCGAAAAACCGATTTAAAGGGCCCGCCTATATCTAAAGTAGGCCGCCATATCCCCGAAATGTAGTTACTGTCACTATACTTATGTAGCACAACAACCTCCTTCCTATCAAATTCAGCTGCTATCTCACAATGCCGAAACTTTATTTGGGAACTGCGGAGTGAACAGTGCGGCCACCCAAGCACTGACTATTTACAATAAACAGCTTACTATGCAATGGGAGAGATTTGCAACTGAAATTCAGTGCTGCCAGCGTGAAGTTTGACTTTGCAGCATCTTGTAACTCGATATCTCTTGTATTACCGAGAGGGATCGGTTCAATGTACAGTTTGATTGTTTAGTAAAATCAGCATTTTAATATTACGCATTTAAATGTAAATAAAGTTCAGGAAAGTTTAGTCTTCATCATGTCTTCTTTCCCACCCGATTCCAGGACATTTGTACTGTACATCCCGAAGAAACTATTCGGGACAACAGGACAAATGATATCATTCCGGGATTGTCCCGGAAAATCCTGGACGTACAGCAGGTCTAGGTATAATCATGCTATCAAAATCCAATCTATCAACAAGGCCATCCAACATTATGACACAATGTTCCAATGAATGAGGGATAGCCATTTCACATTTTCAGAATAAGTTTCAATTTTGCAATGTGTTGACTGTGTTCAGAGAGAGTGAGTTCCATTCTACTACAAAATGGTAAAAAAACTGGACGATAATGGTTTACATTGTAATATTGATTTGTGCTCTCAGCTGGTGCATTTTTCATCCTATTTGACGGTTGAGTGTTCTAGGTCTCTTCATTTGTTTATCATAGTCTCTTAGTTTATATGCTATGGAATAAATTTCATTAAGTTCCCAGAACTCTGTCTTAGTATTTTTTAAAAAATACCTTGACATGTTCTCAATGTTGTACAAGTGGCGATATTTCATACACCCCACAGGTTTACACACTGAATAAACTGAAGAGCTTGCTGAAATGTTTCTCTTTTTCTGGTAAATTGTAAAGCCTCTAAAGTTTCTAGATTTCCACAAATCACTCTACTTAGTATTGATACTTTTCTGTGTCAAAGAACTTGAGAATGCTACGGTATTTCCCTGGTTTTCTTGCATTGCTTATCTAAAGATAACAACTTTTTGTAAGAAGACTCAGCGGGGGGAGGGGGGAGATATAACTGATTTGACATTCCCAATGCAGTTTCTTACCGCAGAAATTCCAAAACTATCAGAAAATTGCAGACATTTGGTTTGGTTCCCATCTCGCGTGAACCAAAAAAAAGGGGGGGTGGACCCGTTGAAACCCCTTAAATACGCCCATGGGTAGAGGATATTAATAAGCACTGCAATATCTATGCGAAGCATGTTACTTGTGAAATACAAGATGTAGCGTTTTCAACAAATTATCATTATATGCCTTACAACTTGTTTCTTCATGATAAAAATAGCGCAAAGTTTGTTGTTCGTCCACCTTGCGTCTAGGTAAAGTTACAACGGAAAACGGAAACTTAATCTGATTACAACGTGCAGAAGGTAGCTATTTTTTTTAAGCGAGCAAAATTTTGTTTACGGGGGCCAGAGTTACAACTGCCGGGGCGAGATCCCCCCGTGACCCCCTCACCCTTAACGACGTTCCTGCAAATGAAGATCTTTCAGGCTCAATAGGAATTATATTGCAAGGTTTGTGTTACCCTGAAATATAAGAAAAACCTACAACTCTCTTCGTAGGAAGAGAAATAGACACAAGGAAAGTCGGAGGCCGAAAGGTCATTAAACTGTCACCCTGCCTCCTCCTACCAGACAAGCCACGGGACAGGAACATGTGATACAATGTTTTCACAACGGGCAGACTGCCTGTGGCCATGGCAGGGAGGAGGGGAGGGGGGTTTGGTAGTCGTCAATTTTATCTTTTTGTGAAAAGCAAAAAGAATGAACGTAAATGGGAATAGCAATGAAATCCATTAGTTCCACAACTAGACTTACCTGCGGAATACACCTGTACTCGCGATTGAAAGCATGGATACCTGAAAACGAGCTGTTACGAATCTACTGAGTAATGTTGTGGAAAGACTCCTTTGTCCACAGATCGACACGGCTAGGTTATTGGCTTTAATATAACAAACGACTTTTGGTCACTGGAGGGGATTAATATTGTGCCACAGAAAGGTTGCTAAATAGTTATTGCTTATAATGAAGTGTTAACAACCTGGAATCCTGCAAGGATTATATTTAAGTGACCCGATGGCCACTTTCACTCCCAAGTCCCGACCAGATCCAATTAGCAAAATGTTGATTGAACGGGATATAGTTAATCGTAGGCTAACAATGTAAATGAAGCCCAGTTGCACCATATCCGCTTTATGTTTGAAACCCAACTTAACACAATTTTGTAATTGTTCAATATCCGCCTAACAGTACCTGCCACTTAGTATCGTGCAACGTACGTGGCGATTGGGACTTCGCCTAATGTCTGAAGTGCCGGTTTAACATCGAAACAAATTTCACTGTGCAGTACCTGTTATAATCTGCGTGTGCAGTTCACATGGCGATACCACAATGACAGCAAAAAGACGGTTTTGTTAATTACTCCATGAAAGACAATAAATAAAGCAGCATTTATAAATATGTGTGTAAAAAAATAATATTAGGTGGTCCTTTGCGTGCCTATTCCAACAGTGTTATCGTATTAGTATTAGCAGTTTTACTGTAATTTGCTAAGTAGAATTCGAATGCATGCTGGTACAGATATATAAATGAAAACGACGGTTCCAGAATTTCATTTGAGTAATTTGTTTGATGCTTGCAAAAATATCCTAAAATGGAGTTCCAAATAAATGAATGTGTGTTTCATATATCAAATTTCCTCAACCAAAGAACACAATACACGAAATGCACACCATGCAAAACTTACTTTTCCGCAGTCCAAATTTGTAATCTGAAAATTAAAACATGAGTGGAAATAATGTTACGAGTCAATTCCGTCGTCATTGGTGTGAATATAACATTGCAAATGAACAAGCAATGAGTTGTTTTCGAGAAATAACTCGCAAAAGATAATGTACGTATAATTTTTATCAGTGTATTGTTCGTTGGTTGGTTGATTTGCTTTACTTACTTCACTTTTGTGCAACTTTTGTGTAATTTGCGAAGAAGGGGATGAGTGATGATAGGATGAAATTGAAGAATGGACTCTCACAAACATCCATGCCCAGGATTCGAAGGCGGGACTCCTGGCGTTGTAGCGCGACTCCTCCACGGTGTTTTATACAAGCACTCATACAATAATAACCTTGCAAGCAACTACTAAAGATAAACATATTATAATACGCTTATCTGTGCAAAAGTGCCGTATACTGGGTACAGAATCTTGGCTATCTCACTATAGCATAATTTTCAAATGGACAAAAATTCGCTGTGTATTTATGTAGGCATAGACTCGAGAATAAACTACGAGTATATAATAAACTTATTTTCTTGTATACTTCTTTTGGAGCGTCTGAGACCTGGTGAAAGTGGGTGAAAAGGAATTTGTAATAAAAAGGTTTCTAGAAATAAACAACCACTTCTTCGGAAGATTTCGTGTTATAGCTACTGTATAATATAAGATAAACCTCTGATATTGAATGAGAGTAGGACACATGAATTACCAGCTGTTTCACTTTATTTCAACCACTAAATCGTTTTTTAACATATTTTATATTTTCCGTTAACAAATATTTCGAAATTATAAGTAGGCTTTAATAATAATGAAAATTTAATAAAAAGAAACGAAACACGATCGAAAATAGAACTTTCTCCGGTTTCTGTTGCAAGGTCGTACGGCAAGCAAGAGAAAGTGCCACATTACAAGGTGTAGGTTCAAAATGCTTGATACAACTGACCGACGCCTAAATCTCCCGACTCGTTGTGGAGAAGGTACTACCGGAGAAGGTACTACCGGCCCAAAATCAGAACTTTGTTGTAAGTGGGCAGGAAGACATAACAACTGGAGTGAAGAGGTTACATTCCACGTAGTAGTACAACCCAATTTTCAACCTCTCTTCCAAGTAGTACACCCTGGCCTGCTTATTGCAGACTAAAGAGGCTCTGGCGACTGGCAAGTATAATCCAGTGTGTTGTCCTGTTTGTTGTCCTTATGTGTGCTGAGTGCCCTTTTACAGCCTCAGCTTGTTGTAACCAGTCAGAATATTTTAAGATTTTATTTATGCGTCATTATAGTTTTGTCATATGTTATTGTAAAGGGCTGGGCCCCGTATAACGTGACGGCTGCAAAATAGCCTAAGTGCTGACGCACCCGAATTTTAAAATTCAAGTAGCCCGATTGTGTAGCCCGAACGAGCAACACTTCGTGCGAGAAACTTATTTAAACGCCTTTTTAATGTCTAAAGTAGGCCTTCGAATTCCACGAAATGTACTTACGGTCATTATACTTAAGTAGTACGACAACTTCATTCCTATGAAATACTTTAAGTTCAAAATCCTTCACTGTCAGCAATCTAACATTGAAAATGGAATTCGGAAATCGGCACTTTGTGCATCGCGTCAGCCCGAACAAACAACATTTGACGCGAAAGACGGATTTAAAGGGCCCGCCTATTTCTAAAGTAAGCCGTCGATTCCCCCGAAATGAAGTGACTGTCACTATACTTATGTAGCACAACATCTTTCCTATCAAATACTTAGCTGCCTCAATCTACCCCCATAAAGTTAGTTCAAACCCTTCAGGCTGAGCATGTACTTAGGCTGTGCTCAAAACACGAGAAGCGGAGACCCGATTTCAAGGCCAGCTTATGTCTTCATGATGCAATGAAACTTCACTGTATTGGCCTAAGGTGACTCAAGGCATGTCAAACTACAACGCTTTGCAATCAAATAATTTCTCTCATCTATCAACCCCCCTCAGAGCACGCCGGACAAATGAAGAAATGTGCCGAAAATCGGATTTCAAGGCCAGCCTATTTCTAAAGTAAGCCTTCAAATTCGCTCAAATATATTTACGGTCGTAATACTTATGTAGTACAACATTCCTGTTGCTATGAAAAACAGAGCTGCCTCGATATACCATTTAAAATGGAATTCCAAAATCGGCACTTTGTGCATCGCATCAGCCCGAACGAACAACATTTGACGCCAAAACCCGATTTAAGGGCCCGCCTATTTCTAAAGTAGGCCGTCGAATTCCCCGAAATGTAGTTACCGTCACTATACTTATGTAGCACAACAACCTCCTTCCTATCAAATTCTTTGCTGCCCCAATCTACCCTCATAAAGTAATTTCAAAACCCTTCAGGCTGAGCATGTAGTCAGGCTGTGCTCAAAACACGAGAAGCGGAGACCCGATTTCAAGGCCAGCTTATGTCTTCATGATGCAATGAAACTTCACTGTATTGGCCTAAGGTGACTCAAGGCATGTCAAACTACAACGCTTTGCAATCAAATAATTTCTCTCATCTATCAACCCCCCTCAGAGCACGCCGGACAAATGAAGAAATGTGCGGAAAATCGGATTTCAAGGCCAGCCTATTTCTAAAGTAAGCCTTCAAATTCGCTCAAATATATTTACGGTCGTAATACTTATGTAGTACAACATTCCTGTTGCTATGAAAAACAGAGCTGCCTCGATATACCATTTAAAATGGAATTCCAAAATCGGCACTTTGTGCATCGCATCAGCCCGAACGAACAACATTTGACGCCAAAACCCGATTTAAGGGCCCGCCTATTTCTAAAGTAGGCGGTCGAATTCCCCGAAATGTAGTTACCGTCACTATACTTATGTAGCACAACAACCTCCTTCCTATCAAATTCTTTGCTGCCCCAATCTACCCTCATAAAGTAATTTCAAAACCCTTCAGGCTGAGCATGTAGTCAGGCTGTGCTCAAAACACGAGAAGCGGAGACCCGATTTCAAGGCCAGCTTATGTCTTCATGATGCAATGAAACTTCACTGTATTGGCCTAAGGTGACTCAAGGCATGTCAAACTACAACGCTTTGCAATCAAATAATTTCTCTCATCTATCAACCCCCCTCAGAGCACGCCGGACAAATGAAGAAATGTGCCGAAAATCGGATTTCAAGGCCAGCCTATTTCTAAAGTAAGCCTTCAAATTCGCTCAAATATATTTACGGTCGTAATACTTATGTAGTACAACATTCCTGTTGCTATGAAAAACAGAGCTGCCTCGATATACCATTTAAAATGGAATTCCAAAATCGGCACTTTGTGCATCGCATCAGCCCGAACGAACAACATTTGACGCCAAAACCCGATTTAAGGGCCCGCCTATTTCTAAAGTAGGCGGTCGAATTCCCCGAAATGTAGTTACCGTCACTATACTTATGTAGCACAACAACCTCCTTCCTATCAAATTCTTTGCTGCCCCAATCTACCCTCATAAAGTAATTTCAAAACCCTTCAGGCTGAGCATGTAGTCAGGCTGTGCTCAAAACACGAGAAGCGGAGACCCGATTTCAAGGCCAGCTTATGTCTTCATGATGCAATGAAACTTCACTGTATTGGCCTAAGGTGACTCAAGGCATGTCAAACTACAACGCTTTGCAATCAAATAATTTCTCTCATCTATCAACCCCCCTCAGAGCACGCCGGACAAATGAAGAAATGTGCCGAAAATCGGATTTCAAGGCCAGCCTATTTCTAAAGTAAGCCTTCAAATTCGCTCAAATATATTTACGGTCGTAATACTTATGTAGTACAACATTCCTGTTGCTATGAAAAACAGAGCTGCCTCGATATACCATTTAAAATGGAATTCCAAAATCGGCACTTTGTGCATCGCATCAGCCCGAACGAACAACATTTGACGCCAAAACCCGATTTAAGGGCCCGCCTATTTCTAAAGTAGGCCGTCGAATTCCCCGAAATGTAGTTACCGTCACTATACTTATGTAGCACAACAACCTCCTTCCTATCAAATTCTTTGCTGCCCCAATCTACCCTCATAAAGTAATTTCAAAACCCTTCAGGCTGAGCATGTAGTCAGGCTGTGCTCAAAACACGAGAAGCGGAGACCCGATTTCAAGGCCAGCTTATGTCTTCATGATGCAATGAAACTTCACTGTATTGGCCTAAGGTGACTCAAGGCATGTCAAACTACAAGGCTTTGCCATCAAATAATTCCTCTCATCTATCAACCCCCCCTCAGAGCACGCCGGACAAATGAAGAAATGTGCCGAAAATCGGATTTCAAGGCCAGCCTATTTCTAAAGTAAGCCTTCAAATTCGCTCAAATATATTTACGGTCGTAATACTTATGTAGTACAACATCCCTGCTGCTATGAAAAACAGAGCTGCCTCGATATACCATTTAAAATGGAATTCCAAAATCGGCACTTTGTGCATCGCATCAGCCCGAACGAACAACATTTGACGCCAAAACCCGATTTAAGGGCCCGCCTATTTCTAAAGTAGGCCGTCGAATTCCCCGAAATGTAGTTACCGTCACTATACTTATGTAGCACAACAACCTCCTTCCTATCAAATTCTTTGCTGCCCCAATCTACCCTCATAAAGTAATTTCAAAACCCTTCAGGCTGAGCATGTAGTCAGGCTGTGCGCAACACACAAGAAGCGGAGACCCGATTTCAAGGCCAGCTTATGTCTTCATGATGCAATGAAACTTCACTGTATTGGCCTAAGGTGACTCAAGGCATGTCAAACTACAACGCTTTGCAATCAAATAATTTCTCTCATCTATCAACCCCCCTCAGAGCACGCCGGACAAATGAAGAAATGTGCCGAAAATCGGATTTCAAGGCCAGCCTATTTCTAAAGTAAGCCTTCAAATTCGCTCAAATATATTTACGGTCGTAATACTTATGTAGTACAACATTCCTGTTGCTATGAAAAACAGAGCTGCCTCGATATACCATTTAAAATGGAATTCCAAAATCGGCACTTTGTGCATCGCATCAGCCCGAACGAACAACATTTGACGCCAAAACCCGATTTAAGGGCCCGCCTATTTCTAAAGTAGGCCGTCGAATTCCCCGAAATGTAGTTACCGTCACTATTCTTATGTAGCACAACAACCTCCTTCCTATCAAATACTTAGCTGCCTCAATTTACTCCCATAAAGTAAGTTCAAAACCCTTCAGGCTGAGCATGTACTTAGGCTGTGCTCAACACACGAGAAGCGGAGACCCGATTTCAAGGCCAGCTTATGTCTTCATGATGCAATGAAACTTCACTGTATTGGCCTAAGGTGACTCAAGGCATGTCAAACTACAACGCTTTGCAATCAAATAATTTCTCTCATCTATCAACCCCCCCTCAGAGCACGCCGGACAAATGAAGAAATGTGCCGAAAATCGGATTTCAAGGCCAGCCTATTTCTAAAGTAAGCCTTCAAATTCGCTCAAATATATTTACGGTCGTAATACTTATGTAGTACAACATCCCTGTTGCTATGAAAAACAGAGCTGCCTCGATATACCATTTAAAATGGAATTTCAAAATCGGCACTTTGTGCATCGCATCAGCCCGAACGAACAACATTTGACGCCAAAACCCGATTTAAGGGCCCGCCTATTTCTAAAGTAGGCAGTCGAATTCCCCGAAATGTAGTTACCGTCACTATACTTATGTAGCACAACAACCTCCTTCCTATCAAATTCTTTGCTGCCCCAATCTACCCTCATAAAGTAATTTCAAAACCCTTCAGGCTGAGCATGTAGTCAGGCTGTGCGCAACACACAAGAAGCGGAGACCCGATTTCAAGGCCAGCTTATGTCTTCATGATGCAATGAAACTTCACTGTATTGGCCTAAGGTGACTCAAGGCATGTCAAACTACAACGCTTTGCAATCAAATAATTTCTCTCATCCATCAACCCCCCCTCAGAGCACGCCAGACAAATGAAGAAATGTGCCGAAAATCGGATTTCAAGGCCAGCCTATTTCTAAAGTAAGCCTTCAAATTCGCTCAAATATATTTACGGTCGTAATACTTATGTAGTACAACATCCCTGTTGCTATGAAAAACAGAGCTGCCTCGATATACCATTTAAAATGGAATTCCAAAATCGGCACTTTGTGCATCGCATCAGCCCGAACGAACAACATTTGACGCCAAAACCCGATTTAAGGGCCCGCCTATTTCTAAAGTAGGCCGTCGAATTCCCCGAAATGTAGTTACCGTCACTATACTTATGTAGCACAACAACCTCCTTCCTATCAAATTCTTTGCTGCCCCAATCTACCCTCATAAAGTAATTTCAAAACCCTTCAGGCTGAGCATGTAGTCAGGCTGTGCGCAACACACAAGAAGCGGAGACCCGATTTCAAGGCCAGCTTATGTCTTCATGATGCAATGAAACTTCACTGTATTGGCCTAAGGTGACTCAAGGCATGTCAAACTACAACGCTTTGCAATCAAATAATTTCTCTCATCCATCAACCCCCCCTCAGAGCACGCCGGACAAATGAAGAAATGTGCCGAAAATCGGATTTCAAGGCCAGCCTATTTCTAAAGTAAGCCTTCAAATTCGCTCAAATATATTTACGGTCGTAATACTTATGTAGTACAACATCCCTGCTGCTATGAAAAACAGAGCTGCCTCGATATACCATTTAAAATGGAATTCCAAAATCGGCACTTTGTGCATCGCATCAGCCCGAACGAACAACATTTGACGCCAAAACCCGATTTAAGGGCCCGCCTATTTCTAAAGTAGGCCGTCGAATTCCCCGAAATGTAGTTACCGTCACTATACTTATGTAGCACAACAACCTCCTTCCTATCAAATTCTTTGCTGCCCCAATCTACCCTCATAAAGTAATTTCAAAACCCTTCAGGCTGAGCATGTAGTCAGGCTGTGCGCAACACACAAGAAGCGGAGACCCGATTTCAAGGCCAGCTTATGTCTTCATGATGCAATGAAACTTCACTGTATTGGCCTAAGGTGACTCAAGGCATGTCAAACTACAACGCTTTGCAATCAAATAATTTCTCTCATCTATCAACCCCCCTCAGAGCACGCCGGACAAATGAAGAAATGTGCCGAAAATCGGATTTCAAGGCCAGCCTATTTCTAAAGTAAGCCTTCAAATTCGCTCAAATATATTTACGGTCGTAATACTTATGTAGTACAACATTCCTGTTGCTATGAAAAACAGAGCTGCCTCGATATACCATTTAAAATGGAATTCCAAAATCGGCACTTTGTGCATCGCATCAGCCCGAACGAACAACATTTGACGCCAAAACCCGATTTAAGGGCCCGCCTATTTCTAAAGTAGGCCGTCGAATTCCCCGAAATGTAGTTACCGTCACTATTCTTATGTAGCACAACAACCTCCTTCCTATCAAATACTTAGCTGCCTCAATTTACTCCCATAAAGTAAGTTCAAAACCCTTCAGGCTGAGCATGTACTTAGGCTGTGCTCAACACACGAGAAGCGGAGACCCGATTTCAAGGCCAGCTTATGTCTTCATGATGCAATGAAACTTCACTGTATTGGCCTAAGGTGACTCAAGGCATGTCAAACTACAACGCTTTGCAATCAAATAATTTCTCTCATCTATCAACCCCCCCTCAGAGCACGCCGGACAAATGAAGAAATGTGCCGAAAATCGGATTTCAAGGCCAGCCTATTTCTAAAGTAAGCCTTCAAATTCGCTCAAATATATTTACGGTCGTAATACTTATGTAGTACAACATCCCTGTTGCTATGAAAAACAGAGCTGCCTCGATATACCATTTAAAATGGAATTTCAAAATCGGCACTTTGTGCATCGCATCAGCCCGAACGAACAACATTTGACGCCAAAACCCGATTTAAGGGCCCGCCTATTTCTAAAGTAGGCAGTCGAATTCCCCGAAATGTAGTTACCGTCACTATACTTATGTAGCACAACAACCTCCTTCCTATCAAATTCTTTGCTGCCCCAATCTACCCTCATAAAGTAATTTCAAAACCCTTCAGGCTGAGCATGTAGTCAGGCTGTGCGCAACACACAAGAAGCGGAGACCCGATTTCAAGGCCAGCTTATGTCTTCATGATGCAATGAAACTTCACTGTATTGGCCTAAGGTGACTCAAGGCATGTCAAACTACAACGCTTTGCAATCAAATAATTTCTCTCATCCATCAACCCCCCCTCAGAGCACGCCAGACAAATGAAGAAATGTGCCGAAAATCGGATTTCAAGGCCAGCCTATTTCTAAAGTAAGCCTTCAAATTCGCTCAAATATATTTACGGTCGTAATACTTATGTAGTACAACATCCCTGTTGCTATGAAAAACAGAGCTGCCTCGATATACCATTTAAAATGGAATTCCAAAATCGGCACTTTGTGCATCGCATCAGCCCGAACGAACAACATTTGACGCCAAAACCCGATTTAAGGGCCCGCCTATTTCTAAAGTAGGCCGTCGAATTCCCCGAAATGTAGTTACCGTCACTATACTTATGTAGCACAACAACCTCCTTCCTATCAAATTCTTTGCTGCCCCAATCTACCCTCATAAAGTAATTTCAAAACCCTTCAGGCTGAGCATGTAGTCAGGCTGTGCGCAACACACAAGAAGCGGAGACCCGATTTCAAGGCCAGCTTATGTCTTCATGATGCAATGAAACTTCACTGTATTGGCCTAAGGTGACTCAAGGCATGTCAAACTACAACGCTTTGCAATCAAATAATTTCTCTCATCCATCAACCCCCCCTCAGAGCACGCCGGACAAATGAAGAAATGTGCCGAAAATCGGATTTCAAGGCCAGCCTATTTCTAAAGTAAGCCTTCAAATTCGCTCAAATATATTTACGGTCGTAATACTTATGTAGTACAACATCCCTGTTGCTATGAAAAACAGAGCTGCCTCGATATACCATTTAAAATGGAATTCCAAAATCGGCACTTTGTGCATCGCATCAGCCCGAACGAACAACATTTGACGCCAAAACCCGATTTAAGGGCCCGCCTATTTCTAAAGTAGGCCGTCGAATTCCCCGAAATGTAGTTACCGTCACTATACTTATGTAGCACAACAACCTCCTTCCTATCAAATTCTTTGCTGCCCCAATCTACCCTCATAAAGTAATTTCAAAACCCTTCAGGCTGAGCATGTAGTCAGGCTGTGCGCAACACACAAGAAGCGGAGACCCGTTTTCAAGGCCAGCTTATGTCTTCATGATGCAATGAAACTTCACTGTATTGGCCTAAGGTGACTCAAGGCATGTCAGACTACAAGGCTTTGCCATCAAATAATTCCTCTCATCTATCAACCCCCCCTCAGAGCACGCCGGACAAATGAAGAAATGTACCCAAAATCGGATTTCAAGGCCAGCCTATTTCTAAAGTAAGCCTTCAAATTCGCTCAAATATATTTACGGTCGTAATACTTATGTAGTACAACATCCCTGTTGCTATGAAAAACAGAGCTGCCTCGATATACCATTTAAAATGGAATTCCAAAATCGGCACTTTGTGCATCGCATCAGCCCGAACGAACAACATTTGACGCGAAAACCCGATTTAAGGGCCCGCCTATTTCTAAAGTAGGCCGTCGAATTCCCCGAAATGTAGTTACCGTCACTATACTTATGTAGCACAACAACCTCCTTCCTATCAAATTCTTTGCTGCCCCAATCTACCCTCATAAAGTAATTTCAAAACCCTTCAGGCTGAGCATGTAGTCAGGCTGTGCGCAACACACAAGAAGCGGAGACCCGATTTCAAGGCCAGCTTATGTCTTCATGATGCAATGAAACTTCACTGTATTGGCCTAAGGTGACTCAAGGCATGTCAGACTACAAGGCATTGCCATCAAATAATTCCTCTCATCTATCAACCCCCCCTCAGAGCACGCCGGACAAATGGAGAAATGTGCCGAAAATCGGATTTCAAGGCCAGCCTATTTCTAAAGTAAGCCTTCAAATTCGCTCAAATATATTTACGGTCGTAATACTTATGTAGTACAACATCCCTGTTGCTATGAAAAACAGAGCTGCCTCGATATACCATTTAAAATGGAATTCCAAAATCGGCACTTTGTGCATCGCATCAGCCCGAACGAACAACATTTGACGCCAAAACCCGATTTAAGGGCCCGCCTATTTCTAAAGTAGGCCGTCGAATTCCCCGAAATGTAGTTACCGTCACTATACTTATGTAGCACAACAACCTCCTTCCTATCAAATACTTAGCTGCCTCAATTTACTCCCATAAAGTAAGTTCAAAACCCTTAAGGCTGAGCATGTACTTAGGCTGTGCTCAAAACACGAGAAGCGGAGACCCGATTTCAAGGCCAGCTTATGTCTTCATGATGCAATGAAACTTCACTGTATTGGCCTAAGGTGACTCAAGGCATGTCAAACTACAACGCTTTGCAATCAAATAATTTCTCTCATCTATCAACCCCCCCTCAAAGCACGCCGGACAAATGAAGAAATGTACCCAAAATCGGATTTCAAGGCCAGCCTATTTCTAAAGTAAGCCTTCAAATTCGCTCAAATATATTTACGGTCGCAATACTTATGTAGTACAACATCCCTGTTGCTATGAAAAACAGAGCTGCCTCGATATACCATTTAAAATGGAATTCCAAAATCGGCTCTTTGTGCATCTCATCAGCCCGAACGAACAACATTTGACGCGAAAACCCGATTTAAAGGCCCGCCTATTTCTAAAGTAGGCCGTCGAATTCCCCGAAATGTAGTTACCGTCACTATTCTTATGTAGCACAACAACCTCCTTCCTATCAAATACTTAGCTGCCTCAATTTACTCCCATAAAGTAAGTTCAAAACCCTTCAGGCTGAGCATGTACTTAGGCTGTGCTCAACACACGAGAAGCGGAGACCCGATTTCAAGGCCAGCTTATGTCTTCATGATGCAATGAAACTTCACTGTATTGGCCTAAGGTGACTCAAGGCATGTCAAACTACAACGCTTTGCAATCAAATAATTTCTCTCATCTATCAACCCCCCCTCAGAGCACGCCGGACAAATGAAGAAATGTGCCGAAAATCGGATTTCAAGGCCAGCCTATTTCTAAAGTAAGCCTTCAAATTCGCTCAAATATATTTACGGTCGTAATACTTATGTAGTACAACATCCCTGTTGCTATGAAAAACAGAGCTGCCTCGATATACCATTTAAAATGGAATTCCAAAATCGGCACTTTGTGCATCGCATCAGCCCGAACGAACAACATTTGACGCCAAAACCCGATTTAAGGGCCCGCCTATTTCTAAAGTAGGCAGTCGAATTCCCCGAAATGTAGTTACCGTCACTATACTTATGTAGCACAACAACCTCCTTCCTATCAAATTCTTTGCTGCCCCAATCTACCCTCATAAAGTAATTTCAAAACCCTTCAGGCTGAGCATGTAGTCAGGCTGTGCGCAACACACAAGAAGCGGAGACCCGATTTCAAGGCCAGCTTATGTCTTCATGATGCAATGAAACTTCACTGTATTGGCCTAAGGTGACTCAAGGCATGTCAAACTACAACGCTTTGCAATCAAATAATTTCTCTCATCCATCAACCCCCCCTCAAAGCACGCCGGACAAATGAAGAAATGTGCCGAAAATCGGATTTCAAGGCCAGCCTATTTCTAAAGTAAGCCTTCAAATTCGCTCAAATATATTTACGGTCGTAATACTTATGTAGTACAACATCCCTGTTGCTATGAAAAACAGAGCTGCCTCGATATACCATTTAAAATGGAATTCCAAAATCGGCACTTTGTGCATCGCATCAGCCCGAACGAACAACATTTGACGCGAAAACCCGATTTAAGGGCCCGCCTATTTCTAAAGTAGGCCGTCGAATTCCCCGAAATGTAGTTACCGTCACTATACTTATGTAGCACAGCAACCTCCTTCCTATCAAATTCTTTGCTGCCCCAATCTACCCTCATAAAGTAATTTCAAAACCTTCAGGCTGAGCATGTAGTCAGGCTGTGCGCAACACACAAGAAGCGGAGACCCGATTTCAAGGCCAGCTTATGTCTTCATGATGCAATGAAACTTCACTGTATTGGCCTAAGGTGACTCAAGGCATGTCAAACTACAACGCTTTGCAATCAAATAATTTCTCTCATCCATCAACCCCCCCTCAGAGCACGCCGGACAAATGAAGAAATGTGCCGAAAATCGGATTTCAAGGCCAGCCTATTTCTAAAGTAAGCCTTCAAATTCGCTCAAATATATTTACGGTCGTAATACTTATGTAGTACAACATCCCTGTTGCTATGAAAAACAGAGCTGCCTCGATATACCATTTAAAATGGAATTCCAAAATCGGCACTTTGTGCATCGCATCAGCCCGAACGAACAACATTTGACGCCAAAACCCGATTTAAGGGCCCGCCTATTTCTAAAGTAGGCCGTCGAATTCCCCGAAATGTAGTTACCGTCACTATACTTATGTAGCACAACAACCTCCTTCCTATCAAATTCTTTGCTGCCCCAATCTACCCTCATAAAGTAATTTCAAAACCCTTCAGGCTGAGCATGTAGTCAGGCTGTGCGCAACACACAAGAAGCGGAGACCCGTTTTCAAGGCCAGCTTATGTCTTCATGATGCAATGAAACTTCACTGTATTGGCCTAAGGTGACTCAAGGCATGTCAGACTACAAGGCTTTGCCATCAAATAATTCCTCTCATCTATCAACCCCCCCTCAGAGCACGCCGGACAAATGAAGAAATGTACCCAAAATCGGATTTCAAGGCCAGCCTATTTCTAAAGTAAGGCTTCAAATTCGCTCAAATATATTTACGGTCGTAATACTTATGTAGTACAACATCCCTGTTGCTATGAAAAACAGAGCTGCCTCGATATACCATTTAAAATGGAATTCCAAAATCGGCACTTTGTGCATCGCATCAGCCCGAACGAACAACATTTGACGCCAAAACCCGATTTAAGGGCCCGCCTATTTCTAAAGTAGGCCGTCGAATTCCCCGAAATGTAGTTACCGTCACTATACTTATGTAGCACAACAACCTCCTTCCTATCAAATTCTTTGCTGCCCCAATCTACCCTCATAAAGTAATTTCAAAACCCTTCAGGCTGAGCATGTAGTCAGGCTGTGCGCAACACACAAGAAGCGGAGACCCGATTTCAAGGCCAGCTTATGTCTTCATGATGCAATGAAACTTCACTGTATTGGCCTAAGGTGACTCAAGGCATGTCAGACTACAAGGCATTGCCATCAAATAATTCCTCTCATCTATCAACCCCCCCTCAGAGCACGCCGGACAAATGAAGAAATGTGCCGAAAATCGGATTTCAAGGCCAGCCTATTTCTAAAGTAAGCCTTCAAATTCGCTCAAATATATTTACGGTCGTAATACTTATGTAGTACAACATCCCTGTTGCTATGAAAAACAGAGCTGCCTCGATATACCATTTAAAATGGAATTCCAAAATCGGCACTTTGTGCATCGCATCAGCCCGAACGAACAACATTTGACGCGAAAACCCGATTTAAGGGCCCGCCTATTTCTAAAGTAGGCCGTCGAATTCCCCGAAATGTAGTTACGGTCACTATAATTATGTAGCACAACAACCTCCTTCCTATCAAATACTTAGCTGCCTCAATTTACTCCCATAAAGTAAGTTCAAAACCCTTCAGGCTGAGCATGTACTTAGGCTGTGCTCAAAACACGAGAAGCGGAGACCCGATTTCAAGGCCAGCTTATGTCTTCATGATGCAATGAAACTTCACTGTATTGGCCTAAGGTGACTCAAGGCATGTCAAACTACAAGGCTTTGCAATCAAATAATTTCTCTCATCTATCAACCCCCCCTCAGAGCACGCCGGACAAATGAAGAAATGTGCCGAAAATCGGATTTCAAGGCCAGCCTATTTCTAAAGTAAGCCTTCAAATTCGCTCAAATATATTTACGGTCGTAATACTTATGTAGTACAACATCCCTGTTGCTATGAAAAACAGAGCTGCCTCGATATACCATTTAAAATGGAATTCCAAAATCGGCACTTTGTGCATCGCATCAGCCCGAACGAACAACATTTGACGCCAAAACCCGATTTAAGGGCCCGCCTATTTCTAAAGTAGGCCGTCGAATTCCCCGAAATGTAGTTACCGTCACTATACTTATGTAGCACAACAACCTCCTTCCTATCAAATTCTTTGCTGCCCCAATCTACCCTCATAAAGTAATTTCAAAACCCTTCAGGCTGAGCATGTAGTCAGGCTGTGCGCAACACACAAGAAGCGGAGACCCGATTTCAAGGCCAGCTTATGTCTTCATGATGCAATGAAACTTCACTGTATTGGCCTAAGGTGACTCAAGGCATGTCAAACTACAACGCTTTGCAATCAAATAATTTCTCTCATCTATCAACCCCCCCTCAGAGCACGCCGGGCAAATGAAGAAATGTGCCGAAAATCGGATTTCAAGGCCAGCCTATTTCTAAAGTAAGCCTTCAAATTCGCTCAAATATATTTACGGTCGTAATACTTATGTAGTACAACATCCCTGTTGCTATGAAAAACAGAGCTGCCTCGATATACCATTTAAAATGGAATTCCAAAATCGGCACTTTGTGCATCGCATCAGCCCGAACGAACAACATTTGACGCCAAAACCCGATTTAAGGGCCCGCCTATTTCTAAAGTAGGCCGTCGAATTCCCCGAAATGTAGTTACCGTCACTATACTTATGTAGCACAACAACCTCCTTCCTATCAAATTCTTTGCTGCCCCAATCTACCCTCATAAAGTAATTTCAAAACCCTTCAGGCTGAGCATGTACTTCGGCTGCGGGAAACACACTAGAAGCGGAGAGCCGAATTCAAGGCCAGCTTATCTCTTCATGATGCAACGAATCTTCACTGTATTGGCCTAAGGTGAAGTTTCATTGCATTCATTGAATCACATACCAAATTACAGAAATATACATACAATTATTTTTAAGGGGAAATTATTATTATTATTAAACGGATTTACATACCGTGCTAAAGAACCGGCTCTAAGATTTGGTGAATCAAGCGTTATTTGTATAATCTTGTGAGAAATTATAAAGTTAATATTTTTTTTAAAAAAAAAAAAATACAATTTCCACGCTTAATTGTTATTGAAAGAATTTAATTTCGTAACTTGTTTATGAAAATAAGGTAACTCTTACTATTTCTTTTCCGGGAATGAATTCTATCTTCTGCCTCCTCGTTTCGGATCTACTCTACACTAACGAGAAAATCTTATTAATCAATATGTTCAAGTTATACTTTATGAAACTAAATTAAAGTTTACATGTCAAATATACTTCTCGAAGGAAGGGGAGCAACAACCCACTCGCACCCTCCCTTGGTACCGCACTTCTAAAATTTCGAAGTGACCACAGTTTACTACCAGGAGAACAGGAGTGCAAGATAGGTTGTGCAGCCCGAACGAGCAACATTTGACGCGAGAAACCGATTTAAAGGGCCCGCCTATTTCTAAAATAGGCCTTCGAATTCCCCGAAATATAGTTACTGTAATTATACTTATATAGTACTACAACCTCATTCTATCAAATACTTTGCTGCCCCAATCTACCCCTTTAAAGAAAGTTCAAAATCCTTCGGGCTAAGCATGTACTTAGGCTGTGCGCAACACACTAGAAGCGGAGAGCCGATTTCAAGGCCAGCCTATCTCTTCATTGAATCAAATATCAAATTACAGAAATATACATAAAATTATATTTTTGCGGAAATTATTATTATTATTAAACGCGTTTTCATACCGTGCCAAAGAACCGGCTGAATCAAGCGTTATTCGTATAATCTTGTGAAAAATTATAAAGTTAATATTTTTTTAAAAAAAATACAATTTTCACGCTTAATTGTTATTGAAAGGATTTAATTTCGTAACTTGTCTATGAAAATAAGATAACTCTTACTATTTATTTTCCGGGAATGAATTCTATCTTCTCCCTCCTCGTTTCGGATCTACTCTACAATAACCAGAAAGTCTTATTAATCAATATGTTCAAGTTATATTCTATGAAACTAAATTAAGGTTTACATATCAAATATACTTCTCGAATAAAGGGGAGCGACAAATCACTCGCACCCTCCCTTTGTACTGCACTTCTAAAATTTCGAAGTGATATCCACCGTTTACTACCAGGAGAACAGGAGTGCAAAAGAGATTGTGCTAATTTCTAAAGCAGGGCGTCGAATTCCACAAAATGTTATTACGGTCATTATACTTATGAAGTACCTATTACATTTATATAAATCAGATACATTGTCTTAACAATTTTATTTCAACCCGTGTAAATTAAGCTCTACGTTTTTGTTATTCGCAGTCCACCATTGCTTTTAACCAGCATCGCTGAGTCAAGGGAATAGAATATGCATCGTTTTCTTTTCGGTCGCATCATGAGTTCTTAATTATCTGTGTGCCACGTGCACTGTAGCGGCGATTGGGTTCCTAAACTGGGTGGGCAAGGTGCGAGAGCTGAGAGGGGGCCGGGGGGAGGGGGCAAAGACACTATCCGTTTGTAGAAGTGTTTAGCATAGTGCGCCACTGCACATTCATGTCGACCTAAGCTATTGCTTGATATTTGCGACCGCTTGTTTGTGTGTGTATATTAGTTGGACGAGAGGTGTCAACTGTCTTTATTTCACACTGCTATCGAGACTGCTTGGATTACAGAGTTAATCGCCTATGAACAAATAGATTGCGGGTGTTTCACGAGTTCATTGGGAATTGGCGCTCGTTTTCAGTTTACGTGCACTACAGCTTTTTAAAGCAAGCTTAAAAGGATCCTTTTTAAAGTACTCGATGTTGCCAAAAATGTAATTATAAACTGGGTGCACACTCCTACAACTAGGGCCTCCCCCATGGCGCAGTGTTAGCGTCATTGCCTTGTAATCAAGGGATCCCGGGTTAGATACCCGGTGGAGGCACAAGTGGTTCGGATCCCACTTTAAACTGTAGGTCCAGTCCCGATTAGCCTTGCTGTGCATAAAGTGGACTTAAAACACCAAATCAATCAATCAATCCAACTCCTACAACTAATTCTTCCGGCGGCTATGCTTATGGGTCCCAGGGCCGTACCCAATATTTTTTTGAATGAGGGGCCAGATCCGAAAATATGGAACAAATAGAAGATCCTAAATGTTGCTGCATTGATTGAATTAGGTTGTTTTACTTCGATTTCGACCCACTTTTGGTTAATCGCGACGATGAGGATGTGTGATGTGATAAAATTAGTGTAGGGGAAATTACAAAAAAATACCCATGTCCAGGCAGGCAGTCGAACCCGTGACTCCTGAAGTCACAGCGTGCTGTGCTAACCATTCCGCCATGGTGGACGGTGAAATGCTGTTGGAGTATTAGATGTGACCACGAATGCTACGGCAGTATTGCAGCTAAAGCAAACGTACAAGTCCAGAGTTGATATCCAGAGCATTCCCTGACACTCTCAAGTGTTAGCAATGATTATTAAAATCATGAACATGTATAAATGTGAGTAAACCAAATAAACGAGACATATTTGAATCACGAATGCAGTTCCAAATAAGTCGGAATAAGAATTAAAAAGAATGGACATCCTGACCAAATCGGGTGGTCTGGTAGCATTGCACCAATTGTTCTAAAACTAAAATTACTCAATATTGCAGTCTGCGGACTTCTGGAACCTGCTTATCCCTACAATAAATCTATTTATTTATGCAAGGACGAAATAGCTCTCTTTCGGTAGGGTTTCATGGGTTCTCATTAAAATATTTCATACTTTGAGGGGGCATGGTTCACATGGCCCCTCCCCTGAGTAAGGGCCTGTAGGTCACAATATATCTTTTTTAAATTTATAGTGCATATTTTTTCCTGTTTTAATGTATATTTAGGTGATGCATATTTAGGTCTTTTTAGTACATATTGATCCGCCTCTACTGATCAAGCCTCATTCAGTTAAGGCCGATTGCAAGGACTTAACCCGGAAATGGTTGCTGCTACACAAAGACGACATTTAATTTTAATCTTAGTGTATCTTGGTTCATAATAAACTATGCCTTTGTTTTCAATGGACATTGAACATACATTTCTTACACTTTTCCATGAAGGGAAGAAAATAATTTAATGGATCACAATCAAACAGTCGTAAACATTGCACAGGGTTAAGTGGTTCGATACAAACGTCCACAACTCTCCAAGACAGATGGAAACTGAGCATTGCAAAATGCTGAAAATAATGGTCACATTCAATTCATATATGGTATAAGAACTACCAAGGGAAACAAGAAGGCAAGAGGAGTGTTGGCAGACCCAGGAAGAAATGGCTCGACCAAGTGGAAGAAGACCTAAAAAAAATGGACGTAAGGTGGTGGGGAACTAGAGAGAAGAACCGAGATGAGTGGGCAGCTATCACCAAGGAGGCCAAGGCCCTGCATGGGCTGTAGAGAGCCGTGGAGTAAGTATTGGAAGTGGTGGAATATGAACACTTTAAGGCAAAATTGCTAATAATTTAAGAGATTTATTGAAATAAAAATAAGTTTCATATTTGCAAAATGAAGATCAGTATTTGCACTAGTACATATGAGTAGAAATCTTTTTCAAGGGACCAAAAAGTGAGAGAAAAAAAGAGTCTGCAAACCCATATTGGGGTAATATGAGCACTCTGTTGGGGAATATGGGCAATTATGTTTAATTCATACATTTAAGGACATAATTAAATTATTTACAGAAAAGCTCTGAATGAATGCATATCATAAACAATGGTGTGCGTACCGGGGCGGGGACACGGGGCAGTTGCCTCATCCTAATACTGTTCTAATACTGTCAGTTAGAAATTTTGTGTAGAGAAACGGGCAAAGCAGGTAATGTTATAGTCAGAGCGATATATAATAATGTGATTTTTTATCTGGAACTAAATTAATGGATAAGCTGATACCAGGACAAAACCTTTCGTTTGTCTCGATGAAAATTCGAGGTTAAAGTTTCAAGCAACAGATTGCATAATTCTATTGATCCTATTATCAACAACTAATAATTAATTATGAGTGCTAGTGTAGTCAAGAGATAGCATTTGATCATTATCCGGGCATTTCGTTCCTTGTCCTTTCCTCGAAGGGAGAGAGCTGGAACCGTGGCGACAAGCAGTCTACCAAATAGGACCGACCGACCAGATGGGTTCTGGCACTTGGGTTGCTAGGGGAGGGAGTGGGGGTGTGAACCGGAAAGGTTTCCTTTGACCGCGAGAAAATATGTTGACAGGTGGCGTCAGGCAACAAGTTGTTTCATTCCTTCTCGAGTTTCTTTTTCGCTTGGACATCCATTTTGTGGAAAGGAATGACAAAAGGCGTGCTAGCAAATAACGTAGATCAGAACTTTCAAGGGTAATTAATGTCCTGCGGCAGTTATCTAATTTTTAATGGAAGGGCCAAACATATTTCTAAATAAAATAGTAAGAATCAAAATAAGCCAACACATATTATTACTTTGTTTCAACACATTGTCTTGTATCTCGCTTGTATTGATTGATTTTTATTTTACTTCTCTTTTCTGCTACTTTTTGACTTATTGCGAAGATGAGGATGAGTGACAATACGACAAAGACTAAGTATGATCGATTTCGATCGATTTTGTGTTTTAAGTCCACTTTATGCACAGTAAGGCTAATCGGGACTAGATCTACAGTTTAAGGTGGAATCCGAACCACTTGTGCCTCCACCGGGTATCGAACCCGGGACCCCCTTATTACAAGGCGACGACGCTCCCACTGCGCCATCGGGGAGACCCCAATGACTAAGTATGCCCAGGCCATCCACAGAATACATGTCGACGGAACAAGCAAACCTATGCTACCCTACAGACGTGTAATTGGAAATGCCAAAATGTATCTAACAATAGCTATATCAATTTTTACACATGTCACAATCAGGTCTATTTACGATTTAGGATTTCTCAACTTAGGAACTATGAAAATTCCAATGAAAACGGTGCCATCTCAGGAACTGATCTTTACCAGTTGGAATATTTAATGGAAATGTCTTCTGAACCAAAGGAAATCCTTCTAATTCCCTCGCGGTAGAACGAATTCTTCACCGTTAAATATGAAAATTAAAGCGTCATAACTCCAATATCAGTGTACTCTGAAATATTTCAAATTTGGTTTACGATTTTTTTCGAGGTTCTCTTCAAGTCATAAGCAAAAACGTGGGCGATTTTCCACAGAGTCGCTTCATGTACTAGCACATCCGAATGTCGGAATTATGCTGCGGATGCCACAAACTCTGTGGTAAAATACTTAAAATTTGGATCCTTTTTCGAAAGAAAAGGGCCTCTAGTTAGTATGGTTTCGAAGTAAAATACCGACAGACGAATACATTATTTATGTAAGGCTTAGTACAGAAGCTTAAAATATTGCATGTGTTGTTTTCTCTGTTGTTCTTCTTAATTCTAACTTATCCAATTCACTGCCTATCTAGAAAAAAATATCCTGAGCGCCTTGCACTGTTACGCGGAAAATGTGAAGATGCATGAAGGCAAATCCTTTATGAAAGCGGGAGTAGGGGATGCAGATGCAGACACGTATTTTTATCGCCTGTGTTAAAATATACCGAGTCAGTGGCCTGCTCCAGATATTCGAATATACTTTCTTTTTTTCCAGTCATCACTCATTTTGCCATCTCTTCCTGACATTCACGTTCTTGTTTTTAGAAATACTGTGCACAAGGCAGGGGGTCATGAACCTCCCAATGCCCCCTTGGGCATGTCCACTATACCGAGTATTACTGTTATCTAAACTATCCCCATAATAACAATAAATAAAGCTTTTCTGCGCACGTATGTATTGGACCAACATATTTATAAAAGACAGAGCGACGTTGAAATTATCATCTCGACCCACTTGACACCCCAGCCTTTACAGGCTTTTAAGGCTAAATTCAATGAAATGCTGTTTTCACCAAGCGGCGCGCCATATGTTCCTTCTACGAGCAAAATATCTGCAATATAATCAATATATTTTGGAACAGGCTTTTTCATAAATAATAGAATTATCTCGGCTCTTAAAACAGTAGAATTTATTAATGATAGGATATCATATGCAGTTTTACAGGGTAGGTAGTGTAAAATTATTTTAATAAACATACATGCACCAACGGAAGATAAAGATGGTAATACTAAAGATGATTTTTATGCAGAGTTAGAACAGGTCTTTGATAAATTTTCTCAGTATGATATGAAAATTCTGTTAGGTGACTGTAATGCACAGATTGGCAAAGAAGAGACATTTAAACCCACGATTGGTAAAGAAAGTCTTCATGAATTAAGTAATGATAATGGTATAAGGTTGATTACTTTTGCAACCTCAAAGAATTTAATTGTGAAAAGTACCACTTTTAAACATAAAGATATCCATAAATATACCTGGTCTTCTCCAGATGGTAAAACTCATAATCAGATAGATCATATTCTCATTGATAAGAGAAGGCATACTAGTATAATTGACGTTCGTACACATAGAGGTGCTGACTGTGCCAGTGACCATTATTTAGTAATTGCTAAATTAAGAGAAAGACTCTCAGTGATAAATCATAAGCAACAAAATCTAAAAGTTATAAAATTTGAAACAGGAAAGTTTTCTGATGAAAGAATTAACAAAGATTACCAAATTAAACTGTCAAATAGATTTGATGTTTTGCAGGATTTAAATGATGATGAAAATATAAATGAAACAGACGTAAATAAGAATTGGGAGCACATACGTAATGTAATGGAATCAGCAGCTAAAGAAAGTATAGGATACCATAAACCAAGAAAAAGTAAGCCATGGTTTGATAATGAATGTCATAATCTAATAAAAATAAGAAATCAGGCTAGACTTAGGTGGTTAAATAACTCTGATGATACAAATCTAAACAATTATAATAGAATAAAGCGAGAAGTTAACCGCACGTTTAGAAGTAAAAAAAGAGATTACTTGAAAAACAAAATTAACGAAATTGAAACAAACAGCAAGAATAGAAATATCAGAGATTTATATAAAGGTGTAAATGAGTTTAGGAAGGGGTGGCAACCTAAAGTAAACTTGATAAAAGATAAAGACGGTGATTTTCTAGTTGACCCAAGCGATATTCTAAATAGATGGAAGAACTACTTCGACGACCTTTTAAATGTCCATGTAGGAGATAAATCAGAAGTAAATGAAGTACACACAGCAGAACCTTTAGTTCCATAACCTAACTTGACTGAAGTTAAAGATGCTATTAAAAGGCTAAAGAATAACAAAGCACCTGGCATTGATTTAATACCAGCTGTGTTAATTAAATATGGTGGAAATTCATTAATATGTCAAATTCATAAATTAATTTGTTTAATATGGAATAAAGAAGAAATCCCTCAACAGTGGAAAGAATCCATAATTGTTCCTGTGTTTAAAAAAGGTGATAAAATGAACTGCTGTAATTACCGTGGAATTTCTCTACTCTCAACAACATACAAAATATTGTCTAACATTCTTTTAACAAGACTAACCCCATATGCTAATGAAATTATAGGTGATTATCAATTAGGATTTAAACGTAACCGATGAACTACAGATCAAATTTTTCACATCAGACAGACACTTGAAAAAAAGTGGGAATATAATCATCAGCTATTCATTGATTTCAAAAAGGCATATGATTCGGTCAAAAGAGATAAATTATATAATATATTAGTAGAGTTTGGAATACCTAAGAAGCTTGTTAGTATGATAAAAATATGCACCAGTGAAACAGAAAGTAAAATTCGTGTGGGTATTAATATGTCTGACAAATTTACAATTCATGATGGGTTAAAACAAGGAGATGCATTATCTCCATTGCTCTTTAATTTTGCCTTAGAATATGCTGTTAGGAAGGTAAAAGAAACTAAAGAAGGACTAAAATTAAATGGTGTGACTCAGTTGTTAGCATATGCAGATGATGTAGACTTACTGGGGGATGATGTGAATACAATTAAGACTAATGCTAAAATATTTTTCAAAACTGCTAAAGAGATAGGTTTGGAAGTTAACAAAGAGAAAACTAAATATATGCTTACAGGCCGAAACCAAGTGTTAGGTAATAATCAAAATCTAATTATTGATAACAACTCGTTTGAACCAGTTTCCAAATTCAAATACTTAGGAGTAATATTAACAAATGAAAATTGTATTAAAGAGAAAATGAAAAGTAGGCTTAATTCAGGAAATGCATGTTACTTCTCTCTTCATAAACTTTTGTCTTCTCGTTTAATATCTAAGAAACTAAAAGTTAAAATGTACAAAACAGTAATTTTGCCTGTAGTGTTATATGGGTGTGAAACTTGGTCCCTTACATTGAAAGAGGAACATAAATTGAGAGTATTTGAAAATAAGATCCTTAGGAAAATCTTTGGACCTAAAAGGGATGAGGAGACAGGTGAGTGGAGAAGGTTACATAATTTAGAACTACATAATTTGTACTCATGTCCAGATATTATTAGAATAATTAAATCAAGAAGACTTAGGTGGGCAGGCCATGTGGCACGAATGGGAGAGGAATGAGGAGTTTACAGGATTCTTGTTGGGAAACCAGATGGTAAGAGACCTGTAGGAAGGCCAAGACGAAGATGGAGGGACAACGTTGAGATGGACCTAAAGGAAATCGGTAGGGATGGAAAAGAGTATATAGATCTTGCTCAAGATAGGGACAGATGGAAGCCCTGTGTTGCTGCAGCCATGAACCTTCGGGTTTAGGAAGGCTAGAGAGTTAGTCATGGTTTGTATTGTTCCCCCCCAGAAAATACAGGAAATCATTGACATTAAACTGCAAATTGCGGCCAGCGAAACAAAATTAAACATTCACCTGAGGAGGGACAGCGCCAGGGTTGGGCAAGGGTGGGCACTGGGCAAGTGCCCGATTGCCCACCTAAACAAATTCAAGAAGACAGTATTTGGGAAGATACGAGAGCTTCAATAAAAAAAGTATATTTTTATCTTAACTCCGTGCATATTTTTCTTGTGAATATTGTCGATACTAGAAAGGCCCAGAGAACATTATTCTGTTAGAAATTTCATTGTCCTTGTATTTACATTAGTTTACTGGGTAAGATAACGAAAATCGTTGGAAAATATGGAAATGGATAATGCCTTAATTTATAATTAACCTTATCCCATCTTTAAAATTTGAAACATAAGACTTGTGATCCAGTTAACTCTTTCGCTGCGGTCGTCGCATTTATGCACAGCACGCCAGGTGCCTTGCTCCGCGGAAGTCGCATTATTGCGACTTCGTACTTCCACTCGCTGCGGGTGTCGCATTTCTGCAGTACGTTGCTTTTAGTAGCCTTCTGACATCTGTTGATAGTATTTGGAACTATTTGAACTTGTAGTTTTGTTTTTATCCTTATGATGTCGCTAATTACGCTTCCGTTTAGAATTCTTTGACATACGAGCGTTGAGTGCTCTGACATGTCAGTTTCAAATGCATGTTCGAATGTAAACAACATGACTTCGTCAAGTCGTCAACACTTGTCTGATAATGATGTTACTCAACTGTTATTTGCCAACTCAGAATCAGAAGGTGAATTAAGTTGTGACGATAATAGCGACAGTTTTTATGAGACTTTAAGTGGTGACAGTGATTTGTGTAGTGTCTGATGAAGAATTTGTACCTCCCTCCGTAACATCATGGAGCAGATGTTTTTGTTTTTTTTTCAAAATTTCAAAATTTTTCAAAATATCATACCACCAGGGTCTACGTACAGAATGGTTTGCCAGTGCAAGGAATGACTTTTGTAAGTTCTCTATAACATATTTTGCAATGTAATTGTGTAAAATTATTGTTTCTAAAAAAATGTTTGTAAAATTGTTGTTTCTAAAAAAATGTTGTTGTTTTTTCAAAATATCATACCACCAGGGACTACAGAATGGTTTTCAAGTGCAAGGAATGACTTTTGTAAGTTCTCTCTCATATATAATGCAATGTAATTGTGAAAATTATTTGTTTATAAAAAAAATATATTTTCAAATTTAATTACGCAGCCAAGGGATATTGTGTGCCAGAGAATTCCGCAGTGAAAGAGTTAACACTGCCATGGCTTAGCGAAAGTGAATGTTTCCGAAGTGGGAGTACAAAATCAAACATACAGGATTTGATTAAAATTACCCTAAACACAACCAAACAAACAAATAAAAAAACATCTTTGCATTATTTCCATATGCTATGAAAAGAAACTTCGATTCATGACAAAGCATCTTCAACCTAGCGTTTTAGGTAATGGGTGACTTAATTTCCCTCATTTGATAATTGTCAGGAATTGAAACATTTCCAAGACTTTCAAAGAGCTATGAACAGAAAAAACTCGGTTTCCAAGAAAGTAAGCTGTGAAAAAGGGAAGAAATGCTATGTTACATAGCTACAATGATTATTTTCTTGTCTAAATTACTTTCTATATTACAGGCCAAAAAGTATTTTTTAAAAATATATACGTAGTTTTCTCAATAGCTATATTTCAAGTAAATCATATTGAGCATCTACTTTCCTGCATCTGCCTGGTCAACATTTGCTGAAACGAGTGTTAACTTCTCTCGTAACATTGATTTTTCGATATTCATTTTACCCAACTCCCTTTATTTTTACCATTTCTCAGTGACATTTTGTCTGAAGGTTCGCGTCTTTATGCTACAGAAGTTCAATTCACAATGAAAAAATAAATTGCACCTTCAGTGAAATGTGGTTCCCTCTGGAAATAACGTCGAAAGATCTTTAGAAGGTGGACGGATATCACACCGGAAAATGTGGTACCCCCTGCAAAACCAATTTCGAGAGAGGTTATTAAGGGTAACAAACTCCACCTATGGAAATATGGTCCCTCAAAGGAATTAAAATCGGAAGTGGACCTACAGCTTAAAGTGGGATCCGAACCACTATGTGCCTCCACTGGGTATCGAACACAGGACTCCTTGGTTGGAAGGTGACTATGCTACCACCGTGCCATCGGGGAGGGCAGGAAGACCTTAAATGGAAGAATGAATATCCCCCCTATGAAATATTGCTCCCCTAACGAAACACCGGTCATTAGCTCTACCCCTTTCCTTCCGGGCCAATCAGAAACGTTTCCTGAGTTGAGAAAAATCCACTTCAACGATTCCATCAGAAAAGAGAAGTTCTTGAGTTGGGAACTTCCGTCAGAGTTTCTCAGTCGGCACTTCTGAGTTGGGACATCACCGTCAGAGTCATGTTTGGGAAACGCGGGGCACTTATATTTGGGGGGGGAATGAAATACATACACTTTCCACAACTCGTAAAATTCTACACTGGAACCAACATGATTATCAGCATTATTATTCGTCCCACCCCCACCCAACACTCCCGGTCATCAAAGCTAACATTGGATTTCCTTGTAACCATCGATGAAATTTTGGCATTGTTTAAAGAACATTGAGACAAAAAAATCCTTAGATATTTTTTCCACTTGACGCCATATTTCGGTTTTACTAGTCATCGTAAAACAATATTTTATCGTCTGCGTATGTATACAAATACTACAGAATAGACATTTCTTTCATAGAGCACTAAAGACGTCACTACTCTATGGAAATGGGATCATGCTAGCAGAGAAGCCGACAGGATGAAAAACTTGAAATTAACCTTTTCGCTCAATTCATGCATTGTACGTAGGTGAATCAAATATAAACGGGAATTTATTTCTTACTTGCAGGGAAAGTGTGGTGGAGTCCTGTGGCCTTGAGGTGATGATAATGGGTGTATCTGGAGTTTGTTCCTTCCCTGCAGTCCTTGTCAACTTTTAACATCAGTCAGTAGCTCGATGAGTGGGCAGGAGGTACACCCGTCCATTGCGCAACGCATCATTATCAAATTTCTTACAAACGAAGGGGTAAAACCAAGTGAAATTTTGACCAGACTTCGAGCACAGTTTGGTGAGTCCACCCTTTCAAAGATCCGTATGTATGAATGGCACAACATGTTTTTGGGAGGACGGGAAACTGTGGAAAATGAAAGACATCAACGGCGGCCAAGGAAAAGCATCACTCAAGAAAACATTCAGGCTGTTCAGGACTTGATTGAAGGTGACCGTCGCTTGGCAGTCAGTGAAATTTCATCTGCAGTGGGCATAAGTTATGGTAGTGCTCACACGATCATTCATGAGAACTTGGGCTACAGAAAAATCGCTTCGAGGTGGGTCTCACGCCTCCTCACTGAGGAGCAGAAAAAGGTTCGACTGGAAATCTCTCAAAGGCTCCTGGTTCGTTATGAGAGAGAAGGGGATGAATTTTTGCACCGTCTTGTCACCTGTGATGAAACTTGGGTCCACCACTATACCGCGTTTGGTAGAACCTGCCCCGTTTCCCGCGCTAGGGAGCGCTCGACAGTTTCGGTGTCAATGAGAAACGAGGAAAAAATCGTCTGCTGGGCAGCGAGGAGCGAATGGAAGCCAGAAGAGAGGCGCTTACGTAGGCGCTGTTCCGACGTTGCGTATTTTAATTGGCTGCCTGGCTTTGACTTTCCACAGCACGGAGAGAAGCCAGCGATCGCCTAGCGCGGGAACCGGGACAGGTTGTAACAAACGCGGTATACACAACAGAGTCAAAACAGGTCAGCTAGGAGTGGCGGAAAAAAGAAGAGGCTGGGCCTGTCAATGCCAAAAGCCACGCATCAACTGGGAAGATTCTTGCCACAGTTTTTTGGGATTTCAGAGGTGTCATTTTTATTGATTATCTTAATGAAAGAAGAACAGTAAATGCTGCTTACTATTGTCAACTCCTGGAAAGTGTTAATGCTGCTTATCGGACCAAACGACGTGGTACACCCATCAGAAGTGTTCTGCTGCTTCATGACAATGCTAGACCTCACACAGCTGGTGCAACACGTGACAAACTGGACGAAATTCATTGGACACCACTTGAACATCCTCCATACAGTCCAGACGTATCCCCTTGTGATTATCACTTGTTTGGATCCCTGAAAGAAGCACTCGGAGGTAAGCGTTTTCAGGATGACGCAGAAGTGGAAGAGTTCGTGTGCAACTGGCTGCACACACGTCCGAGAACTTTCTGGGACAAAGGGATTGCCAAACTCCCTATCCGCTGTCAAAAGTGAATTTCAGTTCAAGGGAGCTATGTAGAAAAGTAATTACTTTCTTTTGTATTTGTATTTTGTTTCAATAAATTATGAAAAATAAATTCCCGTTTATATTTGATTCACCCTAGTAGTTTAACGTATTTAATACCTCTCCATCAAAGACTCGTTATATTATATTCTGAGACATTCACATTCTGACGGTGCTCCCTCGCTGTCTGTCCGTAACGTACTAAAGATTTTGTTCATCATCGTCAGAAATAATGATAGTGACAGCCATTTACGTGATGAATACCGGATAAAAATGTTTTCTGGGGATCGATCACAATGAAGATAACCTTATTCAGAAAAATTATATATCCTGTGAAAGTTTGTCAGTGATTCAGAGCGACACCCTGTGTAAGTGTGTGAGTATCCAGATGGTATGGAAAATGTGTTCATGTGTGCCCTTTAAATCTTTACACACTTGTATTATGAAAGCATGAAGATTTCAAACGGCGGTGTGATTGTAGAGGTAATTTCTATAAGGAACACAAATACAATTAAGAGAAAAGCACCCAGTTTATATTTAATATTAATCAGTGGCGTATGCTGAGTCCTAAGACCTGGGCTAGCTCACTATGACACCTGGTCCTAGGCTATGGAGGAGGGGAAAAGACTAGGCTCATTTTTTACGTCTTCAAGTAAGCCACGTTGCCATCCTACGGGCAGTCAGGTTGCAAACTTATAAAAATTCAGGTTGCCAACTTTTAAGAATTCAGGTTGCCAAATTCAAAGACTTCAGGTTGCCAATTCCTAAGAATTCAGATTGCCAACTTCAGAATCGCCATTATCTTCTTTTTCAAATCAGGTTAATTCACTGTTTCTAATCGATTTTTCTTCAGCATTTTACACTCTAGGCTTCGCAGATAGCCTAGCTAGCCTGAAATATACGCTCCTGATATTAATATATAGCTTTCGTCTTTTTGTGTAGCCAAGTTTTCAATCACGTCCTGGAATTCGAATGTTAACACCAACATCACTTTATAATCCGTCGATAATGCTGTGAGTGAAGCAGGCCCGTAGCTAGAGGGGGGGCAAGGGGGGCAACTGCCCCCCCTGAGACCATGCCTTGTCCCCCCTGTGAAAAATATAGAACACATTCCTATCTGGAATTCTCACTGTTCTTTACAATTATAACCTATATTGTTCTGGGAACTTAACAAAGACACTTATGGATTTGGTGATTTATTAAGGAACGTGTGTTGGATTCCATAATGTCGTACCAGAATTGGGAAAAAAATCTTTCCATATTCAGATTTCGGAAAATGATTTCACGATTTTCAGTATCTAGACTTTCTGAGTGACCTTATATTATTTAAGATGCGTAATGTGTTTGGATATGTTTTCTTGAATGTATTTTTATGGAGTTTGAACTGCTCAATTTTTTGTTTCCCACATCTACCTTTTGCTAATACTGATACATGTGGTAGAGATAGAGAGAGAGAGAGAGAGAGAGAGAGAGAGAGTGGATATTTCATTTTATTTACTTAACGTCTCTTTTCTGCCACTTCTAGTTAATCGTGACGATGAGACCAGTGATGATATGAAATTGATTTAGGGGCACTCCTAAACAACATCCATGCCCAGGCTGGGGTTTGCAAAGCGACCGACCCCTGACGTCGCAGTGCGTTGTATAACCACCCCACCATGAAAGTCGGCTAGTGAAAGATGTAGGACAGATTACTGGGTCAGTTATCAAACATGACGAAAATGTGATAGTGTTTCACATTTATTATTTCTGTTAGAAAGCAATAAAAAATGTGGTGTGATGTCGGTTACACCAGGTATCTTTTGGAGTGTAAACAGACAAGGTTCTAGGAAAGTTTTGCAATACACCTCTCATTTTCAAAATCTTTGAAAATACTTTCCACCACTTCTTCAACCTTCAAAACCATTCGTCGAACCAACTCTTCCATATTTCCTGAGGGAAGTGGGTACACTCGTCATCTCACGCCCTTAGAAGGTTTTCTTAATTGGAAAACCTATTCCTTTTTGCCTGTTATTGACGTGAGAAAACAGTGCAGAGTCACATGGCGAGGTCTGCACCGTAGGGAGGATGCTCCAGCACTTTCAGTCCCGTAGGTGCAAAATACTCGATGCCAACTAAGCGTCTGCCTTCGAACGTGGACGAGTGTTTTTGAGAGCTTGAACTACTTGGGCAGGCACTCCTCGGTGTACCACTTCGCGGTGACGGTCTTCTGTGTTAATAGCACCACGTGCTCCACAACTCTCCTTACAGTATAGGCGACCACCATCCTCTTCTTTACTGATCGAGATTCTTGCACAGACACTGGCATAGGCGTGAGCAGACCTTCTGATTAGGGGAGGGGGAGGGGCAAAAGCCTTGATGAAAGTTCAGTCGGGAAAGAAAATCCTCATTTTATTCTCTGTTTAGTTTCATTGCATTGGTGGGTATATATAATGCAGTAACATAGAGGCACCATAACGAATAAATAAATTATCTGTGAAATATGCTGCCCTCCTTTTCCTCCAAATAATTGTGTTCATACATTTAAGACAACTTTTTTCTCTGCAATTTACAATGCATTAGAGAAAATAATAAAACTGCGAGCGAAGCGAGCAAGAAATCTTTTACATCCAAATTTTTGCAAACTGAAAACAATATTGATTTAATATGGCACTAAAATTCCATGGGGCGCCATGGCATTCTCTTTTACATTTTTTTTTCACTTAGATCGTTCGGCACCCAAGGCCAACTCCCTCCGCCCACTAGCTACGGCTCTGAACTTAACAAAACTGCAATAAAAGCAATTGCCCCTTTGTGTCCCCCTGCAGGTGGTCTTGGCCGCCTGGAAGAAATAATGCAAGAAAGAGTATCTTGAGTATCATTTTGTCCTGTTACTCTTAGATTTTCCTAGTCTTGCTTTCTTTAACCTCAATGTTTGTCCCCCTAGAATTGATTTCTGTCCAAGGTTTGGGAGGGGCAATGCCCATTGCCCCCTGTGGTTGCGCCACTGCACCCTCTTCCCCCGTAGTGCTTTGAACTTTAATCGCTTGAAAATACTTGATTTTCTTTAAGAGTCTAATGTCGTCTAATATCGGTGATAAGATTCCTCTACACTAAATTTCTAGGTGAAAGTATAATAACGTAGCAACATGGAAGGGGGGGGGCAAAGCCACCCCTCCCCCTTAGAAAAATGAATGTCAACCTAAAATAATATATTTAACACGTGTAATTTGATTTTTCATAGTAATTTACATTAATGCGATGATTTCAAATGCAAATGATGTTTTTGGGGGGCAAATATGATAAGCAACATGGGTGTGTGATATGATAAATGTATTTTATAAAGGAAAGGGTAAGTGTTGACTTCCTGTAGGCATGCTATCATTTCCATAGTATTCTATTGCTTTTAGAATATTTAAGGCAGTAAAAATAAATGCCATTTGCAACCGTGAAGCTAATTGGGATTGCATACATTAAGAATGGCAGATGATGCCATTTTTCGATGGCTTGTATTGTAGCATCGAAACAAGAACTGGACGAGCAAATATAAGAAAAGTTGTTCGCCTTGATGTCCTCTACACATTGTGAAAATTGCCCTGCGTATATAGGTTCAAGAAAATGACGTTGCGTTGCCAGAGGTCCTGGATTCGAATCCCGGTTTGGACATGGATGTTTGTGTTTGTCCAAAAATGTAAAAAATGACAACCTGAGAAAAAGTGAATAACAGGGCATGCTACCGCTTAGGGGTGTTCCTTTAAAAACTAAAAAAGTCGCTATGGCGTTTGTATGCCACGTGGGAGACCTGGGTTCAATTCTTGGGGTGGGTGATCTAAGATCGGAATTTTTCCTGTCTTGTCCCGCATAAAACAGCTCTGGGGCTCATCCAACCTTAAATCAATGGGTACCTGGGCGTAACCCTGGGGAGTAAAGGCTGCCGGAGCATGGTGCTGATCACATCACCTTCAATTTGGCCGAGGTCGAGAACGGGTGTGGATCTATCCCCACATCCCCTAAATGTGTCTTCATGGCACGGTGCTATATACAGGAAACTTTGCCTTTTTTATAACCTAATTTTTTGCCAAAACATTCTGTCAACTCTTCAGCTGTGGAGTGGATTTTCCTAATTTTACTCATCTTAAGCCATTCTGTTTTTCACAGAAACCAGTATCAGTATTTTAAAAAACCCTGATATTTGGGGTTTGTACGCTTTGGTGGTGACAGGCATCTGTGAGACCTCACGCAGCAAGGATGGAGTAAGGTGAAGGAGGCCCCTTATACACTGTATAGTTGATTTCATATTATAGTCATTAAGGAACATATTTTTCATAATGTAAAGAGGATACAAAATTCCTTAGTATGAAATGACATCGTAATCCAAGAAGTCATTGATCAATCAAGGGGCTCCCATTTGTTTGTCGGGTGTCAAAGAAATGTGTTTTCAACAATAAAATAATACAATTCACACAATATTTTGCAAATTGGTTAAAGTAACCAGTAAGCCAACATTTTCTGTAGTGATGTAAGAGTCTCCCCTTTGAAGCAAATAGGATCCGTGGTAGTCCTAAGAGACCCTCAGATTCGATTTTCGGTGGCAGCACATTTAAATTTCAAGTAGATACAGTCCGGATTAGCCTCTTTATCTTAAATTTTATTCATATTTGATGTTAGACTTTTTTTCTTTTGTTCGTTGGAGTTTCACAATATCATCCCTTTCCGGTTAGTAATTGCTTTGTGTGTGGGGGGGGGGGGGTCAACGCGTCCTCCTATGTACCCCACTATATCTGCCAATGCGAAATAATATATTAAAAATTTGCCCCCTCAAGAATTGACTTTGCCCCCCCTACTAATAATTCCTGGCTACGGGCCTGGAGTGAAGTGGGTATTTTTTAAAACTACATTTAGTCCGGAAATATGTAAAGGCAAAGTTCGCGTGGTCATTGCACCGTGCCACCGCGAAGGTACTAGAATGATGCGGAGGGAATGTTACACAATCCACATATTCTACATATCGACCATTTCTTTGGGAACTGAGGTGATGCGATCACCACGCTTCGGTCACCTTTACTCATACGTTGTCCCCAGATGCCCATTTATTTCAGGCTGGATGAACCCATAGGCAGCTTTTTAAAGAGTGTTGCATTTCAACAACTGCAGGGTGTGAGCGACTTAACACTGTGCCTGTAAACAGACAGACGAGGATGAAGAAACCAAGTTAATTTCCCGCAGCTCCTGTAGTCAGCATCACGGAAACTCCAAAGGTCCGCACTGGTACCATATCAGGTGGGCATAAAGAACTATTCGAACCGCCTGATATAGGTTTATATCAATTTATCATGGCAAGTCAATCTGCGTACATCTGGGTAGAAAATTACGCGAGACTGAGAAATCGGGTTTTTACGGATTTGAACGCGGATTTTTTTTAAATATCCGTCTGAGATCGTCCTAAAGAACTTTATACTTTAAAAAGCTGCGGGGTATCTGTCCACTCAACACTAAGTCTGTGAAAAGACTCACGCAGGCGCTGATACTAAGAATCAACTTCTTTAGCAATGCAAATTTGGCGTGTTTCTACCCAATTTATATAATTTCGAACCCCTGTCTAGCAAGTTATGAAGACAAAATCTTTCTCAGGTTACAATAAAATATACAGTTTATAAATTAGTAAGCTTTGACAAAAGTCTCTGATGCACCTTTCTTAGTTAAGAAATATTTGTACATCAATAAGTATATATTAAACCTTCCGTCACCAGTTTCATACATAAAGATTAGTACGTTAACATCTTTCTAATTTTAAATCGGCGTTCATTCATTTACGTCATAATATTAAGTATATTGGAACAATCAAATCTACTCTTTTGGTCATAACATATCTTTTAGTTTACAACTTTTAAACTTTGCACCTTATATATTTTCTCTTTCTAATTGATCTATGAAATTTGTCAAATAAAGCAGGGGCGTAACAAGGGACAAACCCGGAAAACATCCGTTTAGATCAGCTACTCAGTCTCTCCCGCCTGGCACTCATGCACCCAACTAACTGAACCATCGTTGATCCAGTTCTTAAATACATCTTGATTAATTTCGAACAAGATAAGTTCCTTTTCGAACCCGCGACCGTTATCGGTGCTGTTAGAGGATTCTTACGTATAGTGTGGATATGAGGCTTCGATGGAAGCCGCACGCAATACTGTTTGAAACGACAATGAATTGACTTGAGTTGGCAAAATCTGCTAATGGAAGAGATTTGATGAAGTGAAAAGAATATTGCGTATTTGTTTCACATAAAGGAGTATGAACATAAACTTCTTTCGCTTCGATCACTGCCTCGATTCTCTCCCTGATGAAGCACGAGCAGGTCCTCTGAAACTTCCCTTGTTTCAACTCCGCGAATGCTGCCTCAATATCAGCCTGGGGTGCCCGGACTTGAAATTTTGAAATTACACCTATATTTCACACATACGTCAAAAAGGGGGACGGGTAAAAATTTAAAGCGCAAGCAAGTGGATTCCAAATCTTAAAAAAGAGAAGAAATTAGGATCGCTATTTTTGGTTGTTTTGGTTGATTTTACTTCGCTTCTTGTGCCAGTTTTGGCTAAATTGCGATGAGGACGAGTGATGATATGCTGATATTGACTGATAAATGGACACTCACAAACATCCATGCCCAGGCCGGGATTCGAACCCAGGACCCCTGGCGTCGTAGCGCGATGTGCTAACCACTCCGCCACGAGGGCCGGCGAATGTTATTTTTGCATTACGTATTTGATTTCTTATTTAAATACCCCATACGGAAGGGCGTCTGGAGGATTGGGAGTGGGACGTTCTTGTCCTTCATGAACTGGTTTGAATATTTTCTGGAACACAATAACTTCAAAATTAATCAGCGATTTGGAGAAAAAGGCATTTCTTCTACTCTGGGAAAAGTGCCTCTGTTGGAAAAAATCACGTCCACTTTCATAAGCGAAGTTGGTGGGGAAGCAGAACGAGACAAAGTGGTCATGTACTTAGATACAGAATGTATGGAAGCAGGATCGTTCAGCAAGTCATTCACATATTTTAACTATGTGCGTACAAAGCCACCTGTATATGTAGCATATACGACTGGTTAGTGCATTACAAATCATCGGTTTGTTGTGCATTGTAATAAATTTATTGAGTTTAACTAACTAACTAACTAAAAATCCATTATTGTCCTAATTATTTGTTTGTCCAAATATTTAATAAAAGATAAGATGTCCCTAATTTGCTAATGGACGTGATTATCATGGCATTTTTAAAAATCGAGTGCCGATATCTGTGGCAAAGAAGGACGCCAGGCATATCTGGTTCGATTTGTTGATTGATTGAGTTGGTGTTTTAAGTCCACTTTATGCACAGTAAGGCTAATTGGGACTGGACCTACAGTTTAAAGTGGGATCCGAACCACTATGTGCCTCCACCGAGTATCGAACCCGGGACCCCTTGATTACAAGGCGATGACGCTACCACTGCGCCATAGGGGAGGCCTATATTGGGTCCGAATCCCGGCCTGGGCTTAGGTGTTTTTGTGAGTGTCCCTTCATCAATTTCTTTGTGCACAGCACGTCCAGGTTTTAATCCCGGCCTGTTCATGGTTAATCTTTATTGTGATTGCAATTTCATCATATCGTCACTGATCCTCATCTTCGCGTTTAGCCAAAAGTGGCTGAAAAACAAGTAAAATAAACCAAATTACTCAATGATTCAATTTCATTACATCGTCGTTAGAGGGTGAATTTATATACACTAAATGAGGCCAAACCATGCATTAAAACAAGCGTATGGACTTAAAATATGCACTACAAATTATAAAAGCGTGTCCCAAGAATTGCGTATAATGGTCTGTATATATTTTATGACATTTCCAATTACTTGCTTTCATTTATTACCAGTAGAACGAGAGAAGTCGAAAATACCTCCCACCCGACCCCAACCCACCAGCTTCCCAATGGTTGTCGGCACTGTCAACGGCCAGTGTCTCCAAGGACCTACCATCCTCTCCCCTGCCCTACTTAAGTTTCCTGTCCCCCCCGTTCTTTTGTGAATGCAGAAGTGAAAGGCAATATTTTAAACTGTTACAGGGGACCACACTAAAGAAGACGGAAGCAGCAAACAGCAGAATCGATGTGTTTTGTGATTTCTTTATATTATAAGAAAAACATGGTTTGCGAACGACCCCAATAATAGTGTAAACAAAATTTGAGAGATTGAAACATTTTTCGCAAATGCACACACGTTTTTCATACAGAGTACACACTGGCGTACGCAGAGGGGGAACTGAATGTGCTGCAGACTCCGAAATTTTGAGAAAATGAACATTTTCTAATATAACCAGCAAAGTACTCTGAAGAAACCATCACACTATGGTCTCTTAATACTAGGTCATGTCTACCAAGACAAAGGTTCTCTTTCGCACACACGCCCCTTTATTGACACCCAATGGTCGCCACTGTCCCCGGTTACCATTTTTGAGAGTGGAAACTTCTAAATATAGGAAATATCTTATTGTGTGTGCCACCCCTATTAGAAAGTAGCTATAAACTCTCCACCTTCACACCTTCAGCCCGTCCCGAAAGAAATCCTGTGTACGCCAGTGATTACACACAACATTACATAAGCAGCGAAAATACACACATTTCGTGTAAATACACACACGCAACGCTGTACTGAAGTCAAATTGAGCGGAAACTTCAACTTGAACTTTGTGCGGATTCTGCTGAGGCTCCCTGTATAGATCCACTACCGCATTTGAAACCCTGGCATGGAAGCAAAGGAAGGGTCTATATTTTGGCAAAATAAACTTTATTGTTCTCTCTATTTGTCCATTTTGGATAAGAGGCGGAAGAGGAGCAGATGGATCGACCCTCTAGCAACGCCACTGAGTCGATACAGAGTCGAAACAAGTCTTTCTTGCTTTACTTTGCGACTTCTCCAGCGATTTAAAACGAATATCTCGTTGTTTATATGTCATATTTTATTTTAAATATTTACAATTGTAATATATTATAGTGGGAATTGTGACCCTGTGTTGCGCGATTGCATATCTTTTAAAGTTAAAATTCCTATTTTCAAGAGTTCGTAACGTCACGACGAGGCGTCAAATGAAACAAGTTTATTTAGCAGTTTGTGTTAAATGATCTCTCTCTACACGATATGTTACAACTTGGGGCATCTCGGAGGGCCGTTCGCAGTATATGTCAGACTACATACATTTTTCGAGACGAGACAGAGACTTGCTCTTCGATACCGAGAACGAGGTAGGTATATGCATGACTATGTATGCCGAGACTATAACCTGGATTCTGAGGAGTGCCTCTAATAAATTTTATAACAATGTCCATAACTATTGGAACTAGTAAAGTATTTTCCTTGCTTAGAAAGTTTTCTTATTTTTATACTCATTTCCACACAGTCATATTTACATAATATTCCACTTCCCCAGTTGTGATTTGTTGCCAAGTTCAAAGCATACCAACAATACATCTGTGTTTCGGTTTTCAGTAGCGGTTCCTGGGCTAAATGCATATACGTCTTCAACCTGGGCTTACATGAGGCGACGCCTAAGTTATGTGGCCCTATTGACAGCAGCAGATAAAGCTCTCATACTTACCACATTAGAGTCCCATAGCATAACTGGACTTCATGGCACGGTGCTGTATGCACGGGAAACTTTACTTTTTTTTTTTTTTTTTTTTTTTATCTTACCTCGGCTTATCGACAATTTCAGTCTGAAAATTTGGATCAACGTTCGAGAGTAGAAATACGAGGGTTGGGGCATGGCAACTTTCTTTCCCGTGAGAATGCAAGACCGGCACAACAATTCGAAATATACAAATGGAAGAGGACAGTGTATGAAACTGAACAATGTATGAAAAATGAAGTTCATGTGTACCAAGGGTTTTGGTAGGGAAGATCATTAAAACAAGTATTTTTCTATACATGCGTGTATTTGTTTGTTTGTTTGTTTGTTTGAGTTGGTGTTTTAAGTCCACTTTATGCACAGTAAGGCTAATCGGGACTGGACCTACAGTTTAAAGTGGGATCCGAACCACTTGTGCCTCCACCGGGTATCGAACCCGGGACCCCTTGATTACAAGGCAATGACGACATGCGTGTATTCGTCACAAGGCTACATTAGTTGTACAAAAAGAAATAAAAAAAATTTGGGAGACAGAGTCATAACAACTACAATATGTGTTGTGAAGCTCTGGGGTACTACTTTGAGGGTTCATGGAGCACTTTGTGCACGTATTTCGTTTTATATATTTTACAGATAATGTTACACATTTACGGTTTTAACGAAGGGGAATAATAATAGTCTTAAAAATACCTAAAGTTTTACTGTTAAAGAACATTTTTATTGATATTTAATGACTAAATAATCGTATGAAAGTAACAATAATCTCAGATAAATTTCAACATGAATTAGCAACTTGCTTATTATGTTATGCAGTAGTAACTTCCATTAATTCTTGTCAACAATAAATCCGACACTTTTTTGGAAACAAACAGCCACGCATCCAGTGAAAGTACATAGTGTTTCGGATCCCTGTTTAAACTGTAAGTACACTCCTGATTATCCTTTTTGTGATGAAAGGGACTTAAAAATAACCTCAAAGAAAGAAACAAATAGTCACGCTTGTGCAATCACAAATAAGTTTTTGGTGTTAATCAAGGGAAAGATCCGGTTTGGCACCCCGTGCAGTTGTCCAGGTCGCCAGGCCCTTTTGCCGCCCTTGAATATCTGGCTGAGTTTTGCACAAAAATTGACAGAAAATTCTGTATAGGATTTCATTAGCATTAAAAATGGCAGAATATGCATTACAGCCATTCCACAGAATGTGAGCCTGGATTGTCACGACAGTAACAGCGCTTTCAAGGTTTCTCTGTTGGTCACCACTTCAAAGGGAAATTGGTAAAAACACAATCGAGACTGATGACCGTTAGTAGTACATGATTTGCTTGATTACTTTTTATCATCATTCATTTATGAAGAGAAAATTATGTTTTATACACAGTTACGGTCTTGTCATCTAGCCTTACTTTTATTTCTGTGAAATGGCACATTAACGACATTCCTGCCTTAGCCTATCTGTGATTAATAGTGGACCTAAATAAAAACGCAGACAGAAGTCGCCGGTTTTTAGCGAATAGTAGATGGAACGTTCATGGGTGAGACGGTTGTGGTACCGTTAAAGGTAACATTCCAGCACAGGGGTGCACCCTCCCACACACACACATCAAGGCCAATGGCGCGTCCCCCCCTCCCCGATCATATAATAATCCCAACAAAGTGTTCAGTTACAACAGAGTGTCTACTACCATCCTATTACTGAAAGCCGCTTTTATTTATGCTTTACTGAGCATTTGACTTGATCTGCCCCCCGTAAATCTTCCGTTTCTTCATATAACTGATTGAATGTGGTGCATCTAGTACAGCAGTTAAAGTAACTGAATTACTTAACAAATATATCCTCATTCACTCCTCCCCCAGCCACATCTCAGATATTGCAGCATGTTACCATGTGTAATCTGTTACGTGTTGAATTTTTTTAATATTAATTTATAGAAAAATCCCTCTCCCTCATTTTGATGGCACGGTAGGCGCCATTACTCCGCCCCCTCCCTCGACTTCGTGGTCAAGCTCGTGCCAGCATCAGCAGAGTAGCTGAGCGTAAAATGGGAAAACTTTGAGGAGAGCCGCCACGACTATTTGTTCTGAACAACGGATACATATTATTGCATTGCGGGTTCGAGACCTGTTGAAAACACTTTTTGGTTCCATTCCTAACTTAATTTGTAGGTCCAGTCCCGAAACCCTGTGTGCGCATAAAGTTGACTTATCAGGAAACTGAAACTCCAACCTTATGTATATGGCCGGATCCTGTGTCAGAGTGGTTAGTACATCGCGCTACGACGCCAAGGATCCCGGGTTCGAATCCCAGTCAGGCTTGGTTGTTTGTGAATGTCCATTCATCAATTTCATCATTTCATCACTCATCCCCATCTTCGCAAATTAGTCAAGAGGCACAAGACGCCAAGTAAAATAAACTAAATCAATCAATCAATAAATCAATCAATCAATAAATCAATCAATTTTGTATATGAAGTCATCCATAACCATCTTATCTCTCCCTGATGGCGTAGTGATAACACTGTTGCCTTGAATCTAAGAGGTTGGTCTCGATGCTCGGTGGAAGCGCATATTTGTTCGGATCCCACTTTAAATTGTAAGGTAAGTCTCGATTAGCCTATCTGCGCATAAACGTCAGATCACATAAATTTTGAAATTCTGAACAACTTTCTTAGCTAAATGACAACAATCTTCCTGAATTCGAGACGCAAGGCTCTCAACTCTAGCGTCCTGGTGGTCGAAGAACTTCCGCAACCATGTATTGTAAGCCACTCAATGGAAAGGAGACGCACATTCCAGGAGTGTAGTCACGGCCGGGGGTAAAGAGAAGACTGTAAAGTAATTGAGAAGGCCGTAATGTCAACCTCCCATCCGAGCCCTAGACAGGTAGGGACAATGAGACGTCGATAGGTTTTGACCCTCCACGTGTGTGAAAAGTTGCAGCTATTGTGCGAAGACAAAGTTGTCCGGGGTTTAACAGGATTTATGTATTTGGAGACCCTGGGCTATAACAATACATCGAGCTTTGAAGAGGAGAGCGTCAAGGGCAAAATTAAGCGCATAAGACAGACGAAAATCACTCTGTAACAAGTGGGAGCACGATAGATCCTGCGAGGCAAGGGGTGACCTAACAAGGCACCCAAATGTAAACCTCCCTTCCACGTAGTTCACCCTGGAGTGTATTTTGCAGACTAACGAGGTTCTGGCATCCAGACTAGCCGATAGGAAAATCGTCTGTGGGGCTTGTATTTCTGATCGTCCCTTCATCCACTTCATCCTAACACCTTTCATCCTAATAATCACGATTAGCCAAAAGTGGCAGAAAGGCGATGTAAAACAAATCAATGGCAGTTACTGCATATGGATTATAATTAAAGTGACAAGAGTAAGGAGAGTCCACTCAATAGTGTACGAGGATTCACTCTTGCGTTTTAACCAGAGTCGCAGGTTCAGTCCCCAGTAGAATCATACTACATAGTATTTCCGATCCCCTTTTAAAATGTCAGATTAGTCCTGATTACCGCAGCAGAAAACGAAGTGAATGTTAAAAGAGGTATGAAAATTGTGTACGATCTCTAATGCGAATCATCTATTAATGTAGAAACTACAAGAGAAAGGAATTTTCCAAACAAATATAAGATTGATTGATTGATTTGTTGTTTTAAGTCCACTTTATGCACAGTAAAGCTAATCGGGACTGGACCTACAGTTTAAAGTGGGATCCGAACCACTTGTGCCTCCACCGGGTATCGAACCCGGGACCCCTTGATTACAAGGCGACGACGCTACCACTGCGCCATCGGGGAGGCTCAAACAAACAAATATACAAAAGTGGACAATTTGCCATTTATAACCAATGATACAAAAATATCTGGAATTTTAAAATGTTTCCCCACGAGCACCAAAAAGGAGAAAATTCCAGTTAGAATTATTGGAACAGGTAAATTACGGTGCCGTGCCATGAAAACACATTTATGGGGTAGGGCCTCATACATTCTCGATGTCTATTTTGGACCTAATGTGTTCACCATCACGCTACAATCTATCCCAGACTGAGTGAACATCATGTACGCACGGACAAGGTCTGAAAATTTACGAACTTTCATCACCCACCCCGTGAATAGAACCCAGGCCTCCCACGTGGAAGTCAGACACACTACCGACTAAATTACAGTGGGTCCCATAAGTTAGAAACAGTACATAACGTTTACAAAAAAATCCAGCCACCTCAACATTTTCAACCGGAGCAAGGGTGTTTGATAAAAGAGGAGAGATTTTTTAATATATATTTTTAACGAAGTTCGAGTTTACAGTTGAAGAGTCATCTTGGAAAACATCTCCCCATCCCAAATCTCCATGCATGAATTTTGAAAAATATTTCAAATGTCATTCATAAATTTTGCTTCTGTGAAACTAGTACAATATACATCATTGGCAAACATATTTACACACTTCTTTTAATAAAGAGGGCTGACAAAGGCAAGAAAAAAAAGAGTCACAACCACACATGAGGTTCTCAAGAACTTAAGATAAGTACGTATATATGAAGGAACACTAAAACAGGGAAGATAGGTGAAACACTGAATTTCATAGCAAGGGAGTTGTTGTCCTACATAAGAGTAATTCCATGCCAAATCAACACAGATATGTGCAATTTTTAACCTGACCATCTCCGATTTTCATGAAATTTGGGGAGTTCAAACTATGCATAGAACTTAGTAACTATGAAAATTTTTAGTCTCGTGCGTCTTGTAATTGTTAAATTATTCAAGGTCAAAATTTGCAGAAATTGCCTTTTTTGAGCCCGCTTAGCTATACTAAATGTGCTGTAACTCCGCCACTATTTTGCCTAGGAAGCTCAAATAGCTAAAGCTTATTGTACAGGGAATTGAACAAGCTTTCCAGTGATATATAACAAGCCTACCTTTGGATAAAAATATAATTTTGTCACGTGACCTTCACTTTTGACCTTGAATATCTCAAAACATGTCATCATCCAAAATCGTGAAAAAAATATATTTGGTCCCTCATACCATACTCTAAAACATACCAAAAAATCATTTTGGGACAGCAATGGGATCAGAAGATACAAAATAATATGTGTAACTATGTGACTGATAAAAGCCCCATTACATGAACTATGAAGAGTCAAATGTCCCTTAACACTCCCTACAAAATGTGAATGAGTTATCCTGGGTATAATTGGTCATGAAAGAAATAGGTTAGGCACAGGGAGATCCCTAGCCGTGTGTGTCAAGCGCAGGTCCGGCATATTGTTGACCGCCATATTGAATTCAACGCAAAAATTTCAAAGGAAAGGGGGTGATGTGATATATCAAATGAGGCTAGAATTTCATGAGAAATGAAGTGACGAAGGATTTTCCAACGTATCTTACGCCAGCAAAAAGTTATTACTGCATGCTTGTAACTATTTTCTCCTTTTCGAGTTGTTAAAAACAAAGCATTGGAATGCTCCTAACGTGTTAGGAACTCATCGATATCACGCTGACATCTTGGGAGAGAAAGAAGTATACGCACCATTGCATATGATTTTAATCAGCGACGTTCACCAAATAGTTGAATAGTGAAGAATATTGGGAAAAGTATCTCAAACAATTACGTGGCACTTCCTTTGGAATGAAAAGTTCTTCAGTGACGAGGCTAATTTTTATGTTCACGCTGAAGTTAATAAAAATAATATGCAATACCTGTGATTTGCTCAGTCGAATGGTTGTTGCTGGTAAGCTAATTATGTGGTATAATGTATGGCGAACGGAAATGGTTGGTCCATATTCAACAATGGAACCTTAAATGGTGAGGGCTTCTTGGATTTGTTAAGTGAACATTTTTTTCACCCTTCCTTACGGGATATGGTACTTTTCGAGAGTTTTGAAACAGGACAGAGTGTGACCACACTATGTGGACATTTTTGCAATTTCTTCATGGTAATTTTCTAGGTAGATTGATGGGCACACGGGGATCTATTAAAAGGTCTGCACATTCCCCAGATCTAACATCTTAGGAGAACATTTACCTTCAGAAACATTTGAAGAGAATGGTGCATGCACTAAAAGTCCCTGATATTGACCATCTGAGAGAAGGCATAGTTGCTGCTTGCGATGTTGTTGCACATGCTACATTGCCAAATGTTCTATGCGAGTGTGAGAGACGTCAACGAGTGTGCTCACAGGAACATTGACAACATTATAATGTGCATATATCGTAAGTGAAAGATATGTGTTTAACTTTGAGATACGTTGGAAAATCCTTCGTCACTTCATTTCTCATGAAATTCTAGCCTCATTTGATATATCACATCACCCCCTTTCCTTTGAAATTTTTGCGTTGAATTCAATATGGCGGTCAACAATATGCCGGACCTGCGCTTGACACACACGGCTAGGGATCTCCCTGTGCCTAACCTATTTCTTTCATGACCAATTATACCCAGGATAACTCATTCACATTTTGTAGGGAGTGTTAAGGGACATTTGACTCTTCATAGTTCGTGTAATGGGGCTTTTATCAGTCACATAGTTACACATATTATTTTGTATCTTCTGATCCCATTGCTGTCCCAAAATGATTTTTTGGTATGTTTTAGAGTATGGTATGAGGGACCAAATATATTTTTTTCACGATTTTGGATGATGACATGTTTTGAGATATTCAAGGTCAAAAGTGAAGGTCACGTGACAAAATTATATTTTTATCCAAAGGTAGGCTTGTTATATATCACTGGAAAGCTTGTTCAATTCCCTGTACAATAAGCTTTATTTGAGCTTCCTAGGCAAAACAGGGGCGGAGTTACAGCACATTTAGTATAGCTAAGCGTGCTCAAAAATGGCAATTTATGCTAACTTTGACCTTGAATAATTTAACAATTACAAGACGCACGAAACTAAAAAATTTTATACTTACTAAGTTCCATGCATAGTTTAAACTCCCCAAATTTCATGAAAATCGGAGCTGGTCAGGTCAAAGGCTGTGTTGATTTGGCATGGAATGACTCATAAGTATCTTGACCGTAAGTACATTTCACTGAATTTGAGAGCCTCGTTTAGAAATAGGCCGGTCTTTTGAATCCGTTTTTCGCTTCAAGTGTTCCTCGTTCGGGCCGACGCAACGTTCAAATTCAAGGCGCTGTAGTTCAAAGTGACGACTTTGGAGCTCGATATGAGGGGGTAGATAGGTGATTCTATAGGTTTCTCTCAGGTTGTCCTGTTGTGCGACATGCGTACATTGACGATAGGTTCATTTTAGGAAATTGTATCCCGTAATTTGAAAATAGACCGGCCTTGAATTCGGCTTTTCGGTACGTATCTTCAGGATTTCGGTTGGTCAAGAATGCCGTTCTCAAGAAGAATGGTTGTTCTGACAACTACTTCAGTGTAGGACGAGCATCAAAGTTTAATCGGAAGAGAACAGAAACACTGTGTGAGCTATACCGATTTTATAATAATTATTATCTTTTTATTTCATTTATGTTTGTGATGTATCATACATATCATACATACTTTAAAGAATATTAGTAATAGTGATAATAATAATAATATTAATATTGACATTAATGTAATAATTAGACCTAACCGATTTTTAAGGGGGTGGTATACTGACCCTCTTGGGATGTCCCCTTTTCGGGGCAAGATGTTATCCGCACCTTAGCTACCAGGCCATGTACATCGGGTTCGAATACTGTTATTATTTGTTAGTGTCACCACCAATTTCATGAAATGACATGATCAATCATCCTCATCTACGCGATTAACCAATGGGAGGAGATAAGGAAAGGCTAATAAAACAAATCAAATCAATCATGCCCACCTAATAACTGTAGGAGTTATGGAGTTATTGTTTATTGATTTCCTTTATTTTACTTCGCTTATTGTGCCACTTTTGGCCAATTTACGAAGATGGGGATGAAAATTTGCAATTAAAATCCACTCATCGTCGTAGAGTTAGGAGACACACAAAACACCTATATGGGAGGTAGGTATGTGATACAATGGTATCCTTATGTATAGTGCTGTTGTTCGATTTATGGCCGATAATGAGTTATATGAAATGTTGCGCCTCATATGTTTCCAAAAGGGCGAACTGTGATTTTCCTTGTGCCCCTGTAGGCCAGGCCACCCTACAATTCTTGGAATTCTTTTGGCAGTGGAGTACCCACCCGAGAGGTGCGATGGTATTGGTGAAGTCATAAAGCATATATAAGTCACAATACACTTTTTTGATATTTATACTGGATTGCAGTACTATTTCTCAACGCGTTTTTAAGTCAGGACCCATCTTCAAGGATATTACACTTCATGGGACCCATAAGCATAGCCGCCAGCAGAATTAGTTGTAGGAGTGTGCACCCAGTTTATAATTACATTTTTGGCAACATCGAGTACTTTAAAAAGCCTCCTTTTAAGCTTGCTTTAAAAAGCTGTAGTGCACGTAAACTAAAAAAGAGCGCCAATTCCCGATAAACTCTTGAAACACCCGCAATCTATTTGTTCATAGGCGATTAGCTCTGTAATCCAAGCAGTCCATTACCTTCTCAATCTGAAAGTCTCATGACTATGCGTCATCAACTGGAGGCGAGATAGCCGCCATGTGTGATTTGCTACTTCGGAATCAATGTTGGACATTTTTAGTGAATATGGAATTGTAATGCAAATTTAGGAACTGTAATCGTTTACATGACGTGTAAATATGCTTAAATGTGCAAGAGGTATGGTGTATAAGTGTTGTGTGCTAAATTACAAAGGCAATTATGATGAAAAAGGTAAGAGTAACGTTAACATTTCTTCAAGATGTTGCTGAAAATGAGAAATGTTTAGGGCAATTCCATGTGATTCGGTTCCTACGAAAATATACAAGTTAAGTAACAAAGGTTTTATACTCATAAATAAATAAGAGTAATAGTTCATGATGTAAACATTTCATGTGCACGGAATAGGCATCTAATATACTCTTAAATGTGGTCATGTTTTATCTCTTGTCAACATTTTTTTTAGAAATATCAAATAATTTACCCTGAATTACAACTATCCAAGAATATATTACTTATGCTTCAAATACAAATGTTTTCACACAGAAAGCATATTGTTACCTAGCTACGTTAATATGAACTACAAATGTATTACATTTTATAAAAGTGTTTCATATGAACTGCTTTTTATTTTTTGTCTTTGTAAAGCTTCAATGTTCGTAACTTTTATTATTAAATCAGTGATAATGTTTATTGTTTCATAATTTATTAACATTCTTCACGTTGTTATTAACAGAATGTTAATCAGTGTAAGGAAATATTACAAATGTTTATATCCCAAGTGAACGCTAAGATCGAAATATTATCTCGCTTTTTTTCAATGAAACTCTTAAGTTATTGACACAGATCTTAAGCCCGCATCACACGGAACTGGATTTCCAGCAAGTTTGCCCTAGTTGGCGCTGGACTGGCTACCAATTTGCTAGTTTTCGCCTCACACGATACTTATCAGCGTACTTGTCGATAACTTTTGTTCCCATACGAGGGAAGTTGTAATGGCGGCCGCGTGAGATGTAAACAATGTATCACTTCACATTTTTAAAAGCCGATAACTATTCAGCCGAGAGGAATAACGTTTCGTATAAAACATTATTAGGTACAAAACAATGGCGCTGCTTAAATACATACTTTACAACGTTTACTGTACACGTATAGAAAAATATTTTAGTTGTTTCAAATGTAAACACCGTGCACTCAGCATAGATGGTGTAACTCAACGCGCCTTTCATGCTGTATACGTTATGCATTGCTGGAGTAATACTCAGAAACCACAGACAAAGCGCTCCTTTGCACACTCACAGATTATCTTCACATGGTGAAACTTTGCGCTGATTGGCTGTTCCACAGATTCCAGTCGAGGAAAGCAAGTAGCAATTAGAACATGTCCTATTCCTCCAAACCAGTCAAGCAGTCAGCCAGGCGGCCATGATTGCTAGAGTTGACGAGCTGTATCTTTGCGGGTGACCTTGGCTACTCCGCGTAGTGTGTGGTGTGAGAGAGATACGTTTATGTAGTTGCCACCTACTCGCCCGTTGGGTGGTCGACAGCAAGGACACAACGCAAGGATAGCTCCTCCACTTTGCTAGTGCGCAGCCGGGCTTGGGCAGAGTTCACCCGCAAAGATACAGCTCGTCAACTCTACCTAGAAAGTTAGTTCAGCGCAAACAAGGGCATTCCAACTAGAAATCCAGTTCCGTGTGATAGGGGCTTTACTAACGACAACGAAAAGATTCAATTTGTATATTATCTTTCGTTCAATAAAGTCAATAGGATTGAAATTACAATATGACAAATGAATTTGGGTTTACTCTTTATTCACAGAAATGTAACATTGCCCTTGTACTAATTTGTTTCGCTTTTGCTGCAAGGATATAGAAATTAAGCTTTTGTATTGAGATTGTATAGCTAAGCAGAATATCTGCATATTTTACATACAAAAGTTCATACAAAAGTGGTTACGAGTTTTACTGCAGCTGACAAATATTCCCGATAATATTTTTGAAAGATATACAATGTTTAAATTTTTCCGCCAGGAAGTATCTAACGGTTATCAACTCTTTCTTTGTGCTATGGTAGGAATTTTTGTGGTGGCCTGAATGAAAATTTTGATGTAAATATTCAGTATTATACATTTTTCTTCTATATTCGTCGGGAGGGTAAATGTCAAAATTTAACATCATAAAAGAAATAAATATACCTTAATTATCTACTGTAAAATTACGACAAGGGGTTTACAGCGTTAAGACTATCGCCTCCAGATGATGACGTCTTGACTGAGCGCTGTGCTGCGCTGTTCTTGACTGAACCTCAAGATGGTCATCAGCAGTCTCGATAGCAATGTGAAATAAAGACAGTTGACACCTCTCGTCCAACTAATATACACACACAAACAAGCGGTCACAAATATCAAGCAATAGCTTAGGTCGACATGAATGTGCAGTGGCGCACTATGCTAAACACTTCTACAAACGGATAGTGTCTTTGCCCCCTCCCCCCGGCCCCCTCTCAGCTCTCGCACCTTGCCCACCCAGTTTAGGAACCCAATCGCCGCTACAGTGCACGTGGCACACAGATAATTAAGAACTCATGATGCGACCGAAAAGAAAACGATGCATATTCTATTCCCTTGACTCAGCGATGCTGGTTAAAAGCAATGGTGGACTGCGAATAACAAAAACGTAGAGCTTAATTTACACGGGTTGAAATAAAATTGTTAAGACAATGTATCTGATTTATATAAATGTAATAGGTACTTCATAAGTATAATGACCGTAATAACATTTTGTGGAATTCGACGCCCTGCTTTAGAAATTAGCACAATCTCTTTTGCACTCCTGTTCTCCTGGTAGTAAACGGTGGATATCACTTCGAAATTTTAGAAGTGCAGTACAAAGGGAGGGTGCGAGTGATTTGTCGCTCCCCTTTATTCGAGAAGTATATTTGATATGTAAACCTTAATTTAGTTTCATAGAATATAACTTGAACATATTGATTAATAAGACTTTCTGGTTATTGTAGAGTAGATCCGAAACGAGGAGGGAGAAGATAGAATTCATTCCCGGAAAATAAATAGTAAGAGTTATCTTATTTTCATAGACAAGTTACGAAATTAAATCCTTTCAATAACAATTAAGCGTGAAAATTGTATTTTTTTTAAAAAAATATTAACTTTATAATTTTTCACAAGATTATACGAATAACGCTTGATTCAGCCGGTTCTTTGGCACGGTATGAAAACGCGTTTAATAATAATAATAATTTCCGCAAAAATATAATTTTATGTATATTTCTGTAATTTGATATTTGATTCAATGAAGAGATAGGCTGGCCTTGAAATCGGCTCTCCGCTTCTAGTGTGTTGCGCACAGCCTAAGTACATGCTTAGCCCGAAGGATTTTGAACTTTCTTTAAAGGGGTAGATTGGGGCAGCAAAGTATTTGATAGAATGAGGTTGTAGTACTATATAAGTATAATTACAGTAACTATATTTCGGGGAATTCGAAGGCCTATTTTAGAAATAGGCGGGCCCTTTAAATCGGTTTCTCGCGTCAAATGTTGCTCGTTCGGGCTGCACAACCTATCTTGCACTCCTGTTCTCCTGGTAGTAAACTGTGGTCACTTCGAAATTTTAGAAGTGCGGTACCAAGGGAGGGTGCGAGTGGGTTGTTGATCCCCTTCTTTGGAGAAGTATATTTGACATGTAAACTTTAATTTAGTTTCATAAAGTATAACTTGAACATATTGATTAATAAGATTTTCTCGTTAGTGTAGAGTAGATCCGAAACGAGGAGGCAGAAGATAGAATTCATTCCCGGAAAAGAAATAGTAAGAGTTACCTTATTTTCATAAACAAGTTACGAAATTAAATTCTTTCAATAACAATTAAGCGTGGAAATTGTATTTTTTTTTTTTTAAAAAAAATATTAACTTTATAATTTCTCACAAGATTATACAAATAACGCTTGATTCACCAAATCTTAGAGCCGGTTCTTTGGCACGGTATGTAAATCCGTTTAATAATAATAATAATTTCCCCTTAAAAATAATTGTATGTATATTTCTGTAATTTGGTATGTGATTCAATGAATGCAATGAAACTTCACCTTAGGCCAATACAGTGAAGATTCGTTGCATCATGAAGAGATAAGCTGGCCTTGAATTCGGCTCTCCGCTTCTAGTGTGTTTCCCGCAGCCGAAGTACATGCTCAGCCTGAAGGGTTTTGAAATTACTTTATGAGGGTAGATTGGGGCAGCAAAGAATTTGATAGGAAGGAGGTTGTTGTGCTACATAAGTATAGTGACGGTAACTACATTTCGGGGAATTCGACGGCCTACTTTAGAAATAGGCGGGCCCTTAAATCGGGTTTTGGCGTCAAATGTTGTTCGTTCGGGCTGATGCGATGCACAAAGTGCCGATTTTGGAATTCCATTTTAAATGGTATATCGAGGCAGCTCTGTTTTTCATAGCAACAGGGATGTTGTACTACATAAGTATTACGACCGTAAATATATTTGAGCGAATTTGAAGGCTTACTTTAGAAATAGGCTGGCCTTGAAATCCGATTTTGGGTACATTTCTTCATTTGTCCGGCGTGCTCTGAGGGGGGGTTGATAGATGAGAGAAATTATTTGATTGCAAAGCGTTGTAGTTTGACATGCCTTGAGTCACCTTAGGCCAATACAGTGAAGTTTCATTGCATCATGAAGACATAAGTTGGCCTTGAAATCGGGTCTCCGCTTCTTGTGTGTTGCGCACAGCCTGACTACATGCTCAGCCTGAAGGGTTTTGAAATTACTTTATGAGGGTAGATTGGGGCAGCAAAGAATTTGATAGGAAGGAGGTTGTTGTGCTACATAAGTATAGTGACGGTAACTACATTTCGGGGAATTCGACGGCCTACTTTAGAAATAGGCGGGCCCTTAAATCGGGTTTTGGCGTCAAATGTTGTTCGTTCGGGCTGATGCGATGCACAAAGTGCCGATTTTGGAATTCCATTTTAAATGGTATATCGAGGCAGCTCTGTTTTTCATAGCAACAGGGATGTTGTACTACATAAGTATTACGACCGTAAATATATTTGAGCGAATTTGAAGGCTTACTTTAGAAATAGGCTGGCCTTGAAATCCGATTTTCGGCACATTTCTTCATTTGTCCGGCGTGCTCTGAGGGGGGTTGATAGATGAGAGGAATTATTTGATGGCAAAGCCTTGTAGTCTGACATGCCTTGAGTCACCTTAGGCCAATACAGTGAAGTTTCATTGCATCATGAAGACATAAGCTGGCCTTGAAATCGGGTCTCCGCTTCTTGTGTGTTGCGCACAGCCTGACTATATGCTCAGCCTGAAGGGTTTTGAAATTACTTTATGAGGGTAGATTGGGGCAGCAAAGAATTTGATAGGAAGGAGGTTGTTGTGCTACATAAGTATAGTGACGGTAACTACATTTCGGGGAATTCGACGGCCTACTTTAGAAATAGGCGGGCCCTTAAATCGGGTTTTGGCGTCAAATGTTGTTCGTTCGGGCTGATGCGATGCACAAAGTGCCGATTTTGAAATTCCATTTTAAATGGTATATCGAGGCAGCTCTGTTTTTCATAGCAACAGGGATGTTGTACTACATAAGTATTACGACCGTAAATATATTTGAGCGAATTTGAAGGCTTACTTTAGAAATAGGCTGGCCTTGAAATCCGATTTTCGGCACATTTCTTCATTTGTCCGGCGTGCTCTGAGGGGGGGTTTTGAAATTACTTTATGAGGGTAGATTGGGGCAGCAAAGAATTTGATAGGAAGGAGGTTGTTGTGCTACATAAGTATAGTGACGGTAACTACATTTCGGGGAATTCGACGGCCTACTTTAGAAATAGGCGGGCCCTTAAATCGGGTTTTGGCGTCAAATGTTGTTCGTTCGGGCTGATGCGATGCACAAAGTGCCGATTTTGGAATTCCATTTTAAATGGTATATCGAGGCAGCTCTGTTTTTCATAGCAACAGGGATGTTGTACTACATAAGTATTACGACCGTAAATATATTTGAGCGAATTTGAAGGCTTACTTTAGAAATAGGCTGGCCTTGAAATCCGATTTTCGGCACATTTCTTCATTTGTCCGGCGTGCTCTGAGGGGGGGTTGATAGATGAGAGAAATTATTTGATTGCAAAGCGTTGTAGTTTGACATGCCTTGAGTCACCTTAGGCCAATACAGTGAAGTTTCATTGCATCATGAAGACATAAGCTGGCCTTGAAATCGGGTCTCCGCTTCTTGTGTGTTGCGCACAGCCTGACTACATGCTCAGCCTGAAGGGTTTTGAAATTACTTTATGAGGGTAGATTGGGGCAGCAAAGAATTTGATAGGAAGGAGGTTGTTGTGCTACATAAGTATAGTGACGGTAACTACATTTCGGGGAATTCGACGGCCTACTTTAGAAATAGGCGGGCCCTTAAATCGGGTTTTGGCGTCAAATGTTGTTCGTTCGGGCTGATGCGATGCACAAAGTGCCGATTTTGGAATTCCATTTTAAATGGTATATCGAGGCAGCTCTGTTTTTCATAGCAACAGGGATGTTGTACTACATAAGTATTACGACCGTAAATATATTTGAGCGAATTTGAAGGCTTACTTTAGAAATAGGCTGGCCTTGAAATCCGATTTTCGGCACATTTCTTCATTTGCCCGGCGTGCTCTGAGGGGGGGTTGATAGATGAGAGAAATTATTTGATTGCAAAGCGTTGTAGTTTGACATGCCTTGAGTCACCTTAGGCCAATACAGTGAAGTTTCATTGCATCATGAAGACATAAGCTGGCCTTGAAATCGGGTCTCCGCTTCTTGTGTGTTGCGCACAGCCTGACTACATGCTCAGCCTGAAGGGTTTTGAAATTACTTTATGAGGGTAGATTGGGGCAGCAAAGAATTTGATAGGAAGGAGGTTGTTGTGCTACATAAGTATAGTGACGGTAACTACATTTCGGGGAATTCGACGGCCTACTTTAGAAATAGGCGGGCCCTTAAATCGGGTTTTGGCGTCAAATGTTGTTCGTTCGGGCTGATGCGATGCACAAAGTGCCGATTTTGGAATTCCATTTTAAATGGTATATCGAGGCAGCTCTGTTTTTCATAGCAGCAGGGATGTTGTACTACATAAGTATTACGACCGTAAATATATTTGAGCGAATTTGAAGGCTTACTTTAGAAATAGGCTGGCCTTGAAATCCGATTTTCGGCACATTTCTTCATTTGTCCGGCGTGCTCTGAGGGGGGGGGGTTGATAGACGAGAGAAATTATTTGATTGCAAAGCGTTGTAGTTTGACATGCCTTGAGTCACCTTAGGCCAATACAGTGAAGTTTCATTGCATCATGAAGACATAAGCTGGCCTTGAATTCGGCTCTCCGCTTCTCGTGTGTTGAGCACAGCCTAAGTACATGCTCAGCCTGAAGGGTTTTGAAATTACTTTATGGGGGTAAATTGAGACAGCTAAGTATTTGATAGGAAGGAGGTTGTTGTGCTACATCAGTATAATGAAGGTAACTACATTTTGAGGAATTCGACGGCCTACTTTAGAAATAATCGGGCCCTTAAATCGGGTTTTGGCGTCAAATGTTCTTCGTTCGGGCTGATGCGATGCACAAAGTGCCGATTTTGGAATTCCATTTTAAATGGTATATCGAGGCAGCTCTGTTTTTCATAGCAACAGGGATGTTGTACTACATAAGTATTACGACCGTAAATATATTTGAGCGAATTTGAAGGCTTACTTTAGAAATAGGCTGGCCTTGAATTCCGATTTTCGGCACATTTCTTCATTTGTCCGGCGTGCTCTGAGGGGGGGTTGATAGATGAGAGAAATTATTTGATTGCAAAGCCTTGTAGTTTGACATGCCTTGAGTCACCTTAGGCCAATACAGTGAAGTTTCATTGCATCATGAAGACATAAGCTGGCCTTGAAATCGGGTCTCCGCTTCTTGTGTGTTGCGCACAGCCTGACTACATGCTCAGCCTGAAGGGTTTTGAAATTACTTTATGAGGGTAGATTGGGGCAGCAAAGAATTTGATAGGAAGGAGGTTGTTGTGCTACATAAGTATAGTGACGGTAACTACATTTCGGGGAATTCGACGGCCTACTTTAGAAATAGGCGGGCCCTTAAATCGGGTTTTGGCGTCAAATGTTGTTCGTTCGGGCTGATGCGATGCACAAAGTGCCGATTTTGGAATTCCATTTTAAATGGTATATCGAGGCAGCTCTGTTTTTCATAGCAACAGGGATGTTGTACTACATAAGTATTACGACCGTAAATATATTTGAGCGAATTTGAAGGCTTACTTTAGAAATAGGCTGGCCTTGAAATCCGATTTTCGGCACATTTCTTCATTTGTCCGGCGTGCTCTGAGGGGGGGTTGATAGATGAGAGAAATTATTTGATTGCAAAGCGTTGTAGTTTGACATGCCTTGAGTCACCTTAGGCCAATACAGTGAAGTTTCATTGCATCATGAAGACATAAGCTGGCCTTGAAATCGGGTCTCCGCTTCTCGTGTGTTGAGCACAGCCTAAGTACATGCTCAGCCTGAAGGGTTTTGAACTTACTTTATGGGAGTAAATTGAGGCAGCTAAGTATTTGATAGGAAGGAGGTTGTTGTGCTACATAAGAATAGTGACGGTAACTACATTTCGGGGAATTCGACGGCCTACTTTAGAAATAGGCGGGCCCTTAAATCGGGTTTTGGCGTCAAATGTTGTTCGTTCGGGCTGATGCGATGCACAAAGTGCCGATTTTGGAATTCCATTTTAAATGGTATATCGAGGCAGCTCTGTTTTTCATAGCAACAGGGATGTTGTACTACATAAGTATTACGACCGTAAATATATTTGAGCGAATTTGAAGGCTTACTTTAGAAATAGGCTGGCCTTGAAATCCGATTTTCGGCACATTTCTTCATTTGCCCGGCGTGCTCTGAGGGGGGGTTGATAGATGAGAGAAATTATTTGATTGCAAAGCGTTGTAGTTTGACATGCCTTGAGTCACCTTAGGCCAATACAGTGAAGTTTCATTGCATCATGAAGACATAAGCTGGCCTTGAAATCGGGTCTCCGCTTCTTGTGTGTTGCGCACAGCCTGACTACATGCTCAGCCTGAAGGGTTTTGAAATTACTTTATGAGGGTAGATTGGGGCAGCAAAGAATTTGATAGGAAGGAGGTTGTTGTGCTACATAAGTATAGTGACGGTAACTACATTTCGGGGAATTCGACGGCCTACTTTAGAAATTGGCGGGCCCTTAAATCGGGTTTTGGCGTCAAATGTTGTTCGTTCGGGCTGATGCGATGCACAAAGTGCCGATTTTGGAATTCCATTTTAAATGGTATATCGAGGCAGCTCTGTTTTTCATAGCAGCAGGGATGTTGTACTACATAAGTATTACGACCGTAAATATATTTGAGCGAATTTGAAGGCTTACTTTAGAAATAGGCTGGCCTTGAAATCCGATTTTCGGCACATTTCTTCATTTGTCCGGCGTGCTCTGAGGGGGGGGGGGGTTGATAGACGAGAGAAATTATTTGATTGCAAAGCGTTGTAGTTTGACATGCCTTGAGTCACCTTAGGCCAATACAGTGAAGTTTCATTGCATCATGAATACATAAGCTGGCCTTGAATTCGGCTCTCCGCTTCTCGTGTGTTGAGCACAGCCTAAGTACATGCTCAGCCTGAAGGGTTTTGAAATTACTTTATGGGGGTAAATTGAGACAGCTAAGTATTTGATAGGAAGGAGGTTGTTGTGCTACATCAGTATAATGAAGGTAACTACATTTTGAGGAATTCGACGGCCTACTTTAGAAATAATCGGGCCCTTAAATCGGGTTTTGGCGTCAAATGTTGTTCGTTCGGGCTGATGCGATGCACAAAGTGCCGATTTTGGAATTCCATTTTAAATGGTATATCGAGGCAGCTCTGTTTTTCATAGCAACAGGGATGTTGTACTACATAAGTATTACGACCGTAAATATATTTGAGCGAATTTGAAGGCTTACTTTAGAAATAGGCTGGCCTTGAAATCCGATTTTCGGCACATTTCTTCATTTGTCCGGCGTGCTCTGAGGGGGGGTTGATAGATGAGAGAAATTATTTGATTGCAAAGCCTTGTAGTTTGACATGCCTTGAGTCACCTTAGGCCAATACAGTGAAGTTTCATTGCATCATGAAGACATAAGCTGGCCTTGAAATCGGGTCTCCGCTTCTTGTGTGTTGCGCACAGCCTGACTACATGCTCAGCCTGAAGGGTTTTGAAATTACTTTATGAGGGTAGATTGGGGCAGCAAAGAATTTGATAGGAAGGAGGTTGTTGTGCTACATAAGTATAGTGACGGTAACTACATTTCGGGGAATTCGACGGCCTACTTTAGAAATAGGCGGGCCCTTAAATCGGGTTTTGGCGTCAAATGTTGTTCGTTCGGGCTGATGCGATGCACAAAGTGCCGATTTTGGAATTCCATTTTAAATGGTATATCGAGGCAGCTCTGTTTTTCATAGCAACAGGGATGTTGTACTACATAAGTATTACGACCGTAAATATATTTGAGCGAATTTGAAGGCTTACTTTAGAAATAGGCTGGCCTTGAAATCCGATTTTCGGCACATTTCTTCATTTGTCCGGCGTGCTCTGAGGGGGGGTTGATAGATGAGAGAAATTATTTGATTGCAAAGCGTTGTAGTTTGACATGCCTTGAGTCACCTTAGGCCAATACAGTGAAGTTTCATTGCATCATGAAGACATAAGCTGGCCTTGAAATCGGGTCTCCGCTTCTCGTGTGTTGAGCACAGCCTAAGTACATGCTCAGCCTGAAGGGTTTTGAACTTACTTTATGGGAGTAAATTGAGGCAGCTAAGTATTTGATAGGAAGGAGGTTGTTGTGCTACATAAGAATAGTGACGGTAACTACATTTCGGGGAATTCGACGGCCTACTTTAGAAATAGGCGGGCCCTTAAATCGGGTTTTGGCGTCAAATGTTGTTCGTTCGGGCTGATGCGATGCACAAAGTGCCGATTTTGGAATTCCATTTTAAAATGGTATATCGAGGCAGCTCTGTTTTTCATAGCAACAGGGATGTTGTACTACATAAGTATTACGACCGTAAATATATTTGAGCGAATTTGAAGGCTTACTTTAGAAATAGGCTGGCCTTGAAATCCGATTTTCGGCACATTTCTTCATTTGTCCGGCGTGCTCTGAGGGGGGGTTGATAGATGAGAGAAATTATTTGATTGCAAAGCGTTGTAGTTTGACATGCCTTGAGTCACCTTAGGCCAATACAGTGAAGTTTCATTGCATCATGAAGACATAAGCTGGCCTTGAAATCGGGTCTCCGCTTCTTGTGTGTTGCGCACAGCCTGACTACATGCTCAGCCTGAAGGGTTTTGAAATTACTTTATGAGGGTAGATTGGGGCAGCAAAGAATTTGATAGGAAGGAGGTTGTTGTGCTACATAAGTATAGTGACGGTAACTACATTTCGGGGAATTCGACGGCCTACTTTAGAAATAGGCGGGCCCTTAAATCGGGTTTTCGCGTCAAATGTTGTTCGTTCGGGCTGATGCGATGCACAAAGTGCCGATTTTGGAATTCCATTTTAAATGGTATATCGAGGCAGCTCTGTTTTTCATAGCAACAGGGATGTTGTACTACATAAGTATTACGACCGTAAATATATTTGAGCGAATTTGAAGGCTTACTTTAGAAATAGGCTGGCCTTGAAATCCGATTTTCGGCACATTTCTTCATTTGTCCGGCGTGCTCTGAGGGGGGGTTGATAGATGAGAGAAATTATTTGATTGCAAAGCGTTGTAGTTTGACATGCCTTGAGTCACCTTAGGCCAATACAGTGAAGTTTCATTGCATCATGAAGACATAAGCTGGCCTTGAAATCGGGTCTCCGCTTCTTGTGTGTTGCGCACAGCCTGACTACATGCTCAGCCTGAAGGGTTTTGAAATTACTTTATGAGGGTAGATTGGGGCAGCAAAGAATTTGATAGGAAGGAGGTTGTTGTGCTACATAAGTATAGTGACGGTAACTACATTTCGGGGAATTCGACGGCCTACTTTAGAAATAGGCGGGCCCTTAAATCGGGTTTTGGCGTCAAATGTTGTTCGTTCGGGCTGATGCGATGCACAAAGTGCCGATTTTGGAATTCCATTTTAAATGGTATATCGAGGCAGCTCTGTTTTTCATAGCAGCAGGGATGTTGTACTACATAAGTATTACGACCGTAAATATATTTGAGCGAATTTGAAGGCTTACTTTAGAAATAGGCTGGCCTTGAAATCCGATTTTCGGCACATTTCTTCATTTGTCCGGCGTGCTCTGAGGGGGGGTTGATAGATGAGAGAAATTATTTGATTGCAAAGCGTTGTAGTTTGACATGCCTTGAGTCACCTTAGGCCAATACAGTGAAGTTTCATTGCATCATGAAGACATAAGCTGGCCTTGAAATCGGGTCTCCGCTTCTTGTGTGTTGCGCACAGCCTGACTACATGCTCAGCCTGAAGGGTTTTGAAATTACTTTATGAGGGTAGATTGGGGCAGCAAAGAATTTGATAGGAAGGAGGTTGTTGTGCTACATAAGTATAGTGACGGTAACTACATTTCGGGGAATTCGACGGCCTACTTTAGAAATAGGCGGGCCCTTAAATCGGGTTTTGGCGTCAAATGTTGTTCGTTCGGGCTGATGCGATGCACAAAGTGCCGATTTTGGAATTCCATTTTAAATGGTATATCGAGGCAGCTCTGTTTTTCATAGCAGCAGGGATGTTGTACTACATAAGTATTACGACCGTAAATATATTTGAGCGAATTTGAAGGCTTACTTTAGAAATAGGCTGGCCTTGAAATCCGATTTTCGTCACATTTCTTCATTTATTCGGCGATCTCTGAGGGGGGGTTGATAGATGAGAGGAATTATTTGATGGCAATGCGTTGTAATCTGACATGCTTTGAGTAACCTTATGTCAATACAGTGAAGTTTCATTGCATTATGAAGAGATAGGCTGTTTTAAGTCCACTATGTGCAAAAGGCTAATCGGGATTGGACCTACAGTTTTAAGTGGAATCCGATGCACTGTGTGATATGTGCCTCCACCGGGATCATAATATATGTTCTTATCAATCCCATCTGCGGTAACTTTATATCTATACAGCAAAATCTCATTTCAAATTTTATATGTCGCATTTAATTTGATTTCATAATTAGAATAGCAGACGAGAAGAATATTTTCAGGTCAAGACCAGACGGTGATTGAGAAAGTAGTTTCTTTCGTAGTCAAAAGGTGACGCTAGTGTAAGGGAGGGAACTTGACCTCTACCGGGCAAATGGAAAACTACTACGGAAGCACTGTCCTGAAAATCTCTTTTGCCCTCCTGCTCTCCTGGTACTAAACAGTGGAAATCGACTCCAAGTTTTAGTGAAGTGCGACACCATGGGAGGGTGCGAGTGGGTTGTCGCTCCCCCTCCTTCGAGAAGTATATTTGATATGTAAACCTTAATTTAATTTCATAGACTATAACTTGAACATATCGACTAATTAGAGGATACAGGACCATAGCCAGAGAAGATTGATTTTGTGTTTTAAGTCCACTTTATGCACAGTAAGATTAATCGGGACTGGACCTACAGTTTAAAGTTTGACCCGAACAACTTGTGCCTCCACCGGGTATCGAACACGGGACCCCTTGATTACATGGCAACGACGCAGCCACTGCACCATCGGGGAGGCCAATAGCAAGAGAGGAAACTCGTGGTAGTTTTTATTTTAAAATATTCATCTTATATTTTGTTATGTGAAAACTGTAAAAACTGCTTCTTGAAAAGTGTAATATGAGTGTGTAGATTTTCTTGTTATTGTAGATCCGATACGGGGAGGGGGAAGATACAATATATTCCTGGAAAATAAACACTAAGAATTATCTTATATTAATATAAAAAATTACGAAATTTAAAATTATTAACGTTACAATTATTTCAGACGATTATACGAATAACGCATGCTCCACCAAGTATCGAAGCCAGTTCTTTGGCATGGTATCAAAATGCGTGTAATAATAATATTATTATTCAAAATAATTTACCTTAAACTTCAACGTAAACCTTAATTGATGGCTGAAATATAAATCAGTGAATGTCCAGAAATATAGTGGGAAGGCGGAAACATTTCATGTAAGAGCAAAACAAAAGTTTCGACACAAAAAAGGATTACATTCACCGTTTTTTTCTACTTCACTGACTTTTTCTAACATTTTGCACTTACATCCCTGGCAACCTTTATATCATACACCCTGCACCCTGATACAGCGGGAAGTTAGCTACGCTACGCTACCTTCCCGCTATTGGTGACTAAGGAAGGACAATGTGTGGCTAGCTTCACTGAGGGATGCGCAGATCAGGCTGGCGCTTCAGGCTAACTTCACGGACATACAAGAATCCTGTAAACTCCTCTTTCCCCTCCCATTCGTGCTACACGGCCTGCCCATGTAATGCTTCTTCATTTAATTATTCTAATAATATCTGGACATGAATACAAATTATGTACTTCTAAATTATGTAACCTTCCCCACTCACCTGTCTCCTCATCCCTTTTAGCTCCAAATATTTTCCTAAGGATCTTATTTTCAAATACTCTCAATTTATGTTCCTGTTTCAATGTAAGGGACCAAGTTTCACACCCATATAATACTACAGGCAAAATTACTGGTTTGTATAGTTTAACTTTTAGTTTCTAAGATATTAAACAAGAAGACAAAAGTTTATGAAGAGAGAAGTAACATGCATTTCCTGAATTAAGCCTACTTTTTATTTCCTCTTTAATATAATTTTCGTTTGTTAATATTACTCCTAAGTATTTGAATTTGGAAACTGGTTCAAACGAGTTGTTATCAATAATTAGATTTTGACTATTACCTAACACTTGGTTTCGGCCTGTAAGCATATATTTAGTTTTCTCTTTGTTAACTTCCAAACCTATCTCTTTAGCAGTTTTGAAAAATATTTTAGCATTATTCTTAATTGTATTCACATCATCCCCCAGTAAGTCTACATCATCTGCATATGCTAACAACTGAGTCACACTATTTCATTTTAGTCCTTCTTTAGTTTCTTTTACCTTCCTAACAGCATTTTCTAAGGCAAAATTAAGAGCAATGGAGATAATGTATCTCCTTCTTTTAACCCATCATGAATTGTAAATTTGTCAGACACATTAATACCCACACGAATTTTATTTTCTGTTTCACTTGTGCATACTTTTATCATACTAACAAGCTTCTTAGGTATTCCAAACTCGACTAATATGTTATATAATTTATCTCTTTTGAAACCCTGGGGGGTAAAGGCGGTCAGGGGCGTGATGCTGATCACATCACCCCCACTCACGACCGGATCAAGAAAGTGTAGGGCGTTACCCCCACACACCCTATACGCCTTCATGGCGTGGTGCTAAGCACAGGGGAGAACTTTACCTTTTTTTTACCTTTTGACCGAATCATATGCTTTTTTGAAATCAATGAATAGCTCTCGGACATTTTGATTAGATCCCCCCTTTTTTTTCGTGAGTCACTGAGTGATTTCTTTTTTTTTGGGGGGGGGGGGTACAAAATTGAATTTTGCGGTGGCGGTAGCTTACATGGATTCATATCGAAAGTTCTCAAACGACACTGTAAAGATTCGTGAGAAATCTCCAATACCGCTCTCAAAATCCACCATGCACATGTGGATTTTGAGATTACGTCTGGATTGCCTCGCTGTTCTTACCAACAAAATATTTCACAATAGTTAGGCTTATTGTCGTCCGATTTCTAAAATTCAAACCTGCTGTAGTAAACAATAGGGTGGCGGACTGGTTATTGCGTATTCTTGTCGGCCTAGCCTTTGTCTTTATTAGCCGATTACAATGGACCAAGAACTTTCTTTACTTGATGCTCATTATTCACAGGAAAAAAATACATGTTCGGTGAACATTGTTGCAGCAGAAGATACAAAACAAACTTTTTTCTCTTTTAATTCATAGTTGCCCTCATATTTTATTTTCAAAAATTCGTGATTACTTTCAAGGCATTCACTCTTAAATATACGGAATGCTGTGCTGTATGGGAATAATAATTCAAATGATTATTATTATTATTGTCGCAGATAATAATAAACTTGCCATTTTTACCACATAATTTTCCATTATCTTTTAAAAACTCAAGAGGGGGTTTAACGTCGGTACCCACCCCTTGCGTACGCCACTGATGTTAATATTTCTATGCAGGGGTCCCGGGTTCGAATCCTGGCGTGGGCATGGATGTTTGTAAGTGTCCATTCATCAATTTCATCATATCATCACTCATCCTCATCTTCGCAAATTTAGCCAAAAGTGGCACAAGAAGCGAAGTAAAATAAAGCAATTCAATCAATCAATCAATCATTAATATTTCTATGCGCCACAGATCTTGTATCCCCTGTACGTGCTTCCACGTGAACAGTTCACACGATATCACAGGAAGGCAAGTTCTTGGAGCTTCGACGATGACGTCACAGAATTTTCAGACCGCGAGGGTTAACAAAAGCCTTAGCGCCTTAGCCTTGCAAAAATGTGCTTTCTCAGGCAGAGAACAGGACGGAACTTGCCTGCGGGGAGAAGGGACGACTTCTTGCGAAGCATAGAGGAACCCCATGGGACCAGTCGTCCTTGAGCGAGGGAAAGTTGGGGGAGAGACGAATCCATTGACCATAGTGATGTCGTGCGTCAACGATTTCTTTAAAAACAACCCCCAAACTCCGTGCTGTCTTTTTCCGGCGTGATGTAGGCTTTGTCTTGGTTGGGAGGGACGCATTCAATGGTGTGCCCAGGCAGTGGCGCAGGATCGTTTTTCATTTGGGGGGGGGTACAAAATTCAGCCTCCCATATATATTGTATAAACACACATGCTTCAGCACCTAGAAATACATTTCGGGGGTCCAACCAAGTGTTGCAATAATAATAATAATAATAATAATAATAATAATAATAATAATAAATAATTATAATTATTATATTTAATTAAATAAAAATATTAATTAAATATGTAAGTTAATTAATATTGTATTGTTGTTATTACATGAATAGGTAAGAGATAGTAAAATAATAGAGATATAAAAGCATATATTCATTATCTAAGTTACATGTAGTTAAGATCGCCAAGATTTGTATAAAAAACAACTGCCCTGGCAAGGAATTTAATGTCAAATAGAAAAATAATTGAATATTTATTGAATAACAAACAGGGAGTTAGATCCAATTAACGAAAAGTAAAGTTTCTGAGTAATATTTTATGGATATTATCATTAGTTGTGTGCATAAATCTTTTGGAACCCTTCAAAGCCGTATGAGCCAAATTCCTTGCCTTCCCATAAGTTCAGCGGAAATAACCACCGATTATATAACAAATGCTAAACAATTATATTTTGATTATTTACTTTTACTTCTTGGTAAGTCTTTCGGGGGAGTGTCCGGATCCCTCCTAAATATGTCTTTGATACTTAGGTATAATGTGAAGGCATGGGAAATATTCTATTTTAGAACAGCACACACGAATGTCCTGTTATTTAATGCAAAATTTGCATAACTATTTTTTCTTTGTTTTTCTTAGAATTTTTTTTTTAAACAGATTTTAAAACCAGATAACAATTCTGAAACGTATAAAGCTCTGGACTTCGTTCTGGCCTTATTTGAATTTAACGGAACGGAAAATCAGAAGTTCGAAATGTGAATATTGCGAACAAAGATACATCTATTCATTTTAATGCAGGTTGAGATTAAACGGGGTGAGGAGGATCTTGAGCCACCCCAACCAGGAATAATCAGCTCCCACCCACTGAATATAGAAATCACATTATGAATATATCATACCTATAGAGTTCCACTTGAGTTCAGTCCATTCTAATTTTAAATTCTCATAGCTACGCATAAAAATATCTTTAAAGAATTTATGGCATATGTGTACCACATCCAATGTCTTTTAGAAGCCATGTATTTGGTATTTACTCAGACATCTGTAGGGCGTTGTATTAAAAAAAGAAATAAACTGAGTTGAGATGGTTCCCGACCAACTCGTAAGAAGTCTAACTTTAAAATATTGTGAAACATTTGACAAAGTATTTATTTGTTATATAATTAGCTGTACCTAATGACACTCTTCAAGCACTGAAAGTACTATCATGACATATGCAAAACCGAAATCCTTCAGATGTCAGAGGAAGCAAGGACAATCATACGCTCAAAATGTTTTTTTTTTAGTTTAAATCTTTGGTGGACAATATGAAGAACCGCCCAAGGTCTCTTTTCGTATGTAGTGGTATTAAATGTAGATACATGCGTGTTTTAGGGTGACATGTCAATTTCTCGTTTATGTGAAAAGGTAAACTTTAATGTAAGCAAAAGCATGTGCGCGTCAGAGTTAAAGATTTTCGCATCTACAAGGAAAATCCAAAACATTCCCACCTCTCCAGCCTCCGTGGCGGAGGGGTTGGCATAGCGCGCTTTGACGCCAGAGGTAGGGCATGTGAGTGTTCATCAATTTCATGATATCATCGCCCATCCTCATCTTTGCGATTAGCGAAAAGTGGCAGAAATGCGAAGTAAAATAAACCAAATAAATCAATTAAACATTCTCATCTCACTCAAAGACCTTGCGAATCAAATCCAAAATCTACCAATAGAACCTGCAGTGCGTTTCATTTATCTCGTGCATTCATCTGACTAATGTAATTTTCGTACAGATTGACTTTAGGGTTTAACTTAAAATGGCGTTGTGTTTGTGTGGCATTTGATACCAAAATTAGATTTTAAGCAATTAATGTCCAATTATAAGTATATCTAATACATAGGTAAAAATAATTCCCCCCTCTGATAATATCGCAAATTGCACCTTGTTTGAATGTCTGGGAAAAATTTCATTTTACCTAGGAATGATATCGCGATGAAATGAGTAGAAAATTGTCACAGCCTCCTGTGTGGCGAGGTCCTTCTTGTTCTTGTTTGTGTTAATTTTTGTTTCGGTTTCCACTCGGAAGAACTTATTCTAGATTCACTTCATGCTCAGATAGGCTAATCGGGACTCTATTTTCAAAATCTCTTAATATATAGGTTTAAGTATAGTTTCCGAACACCCTCTTTCAAAGTTATCAAAAATATGGGTGAGTTACAGCAGTACATTGTACCCCCCAAGTTGGTCTGTAGTGTCTCGTCTCGTTCGTGTAAGTATTTCGTTTTGGAAAATTCCATTTTAAATATTCAAAAGAAAATGGATCAGTCATATACCCTTCTGATGAAGATTTGTAACTATAGTTCAAAAAACGGAAGAAGCTCTTACTGAACTACAAAGCTGGTTTTCAGCAAACAAACTTTCTATGAACAACGAAAAAACTAATATAATAAAATTTGGTGTATCTAGAGGCAAAAACTCTTCTATTAAGCAATATAATTTCACAGTAGGGCATGCCGTTATAACAGCTACTAACAATACAAAATTTCTTGGAATATTTATAGACGAGTGTCTAAACTGGAAAGTTCACATAGATCATTTATGCAAGAGGCTAAACACCGTATGTTACCAATTAAGAACCTTAAAAAATAGTTTCAATACAGTATGTTTGCTAAATATCTATTTCTCAAACTTCGAAAGTATTTTGAGGTACGGTATCCAATTTTGGGGAAACTCGGCTCAATCGCAGAGGATTTTTAAAATTAAAAAAAGAGCATTGCGTATTTTGGCAAATGCACATAAAACTGATACATGTAAACCGCTTTTCAAAAAATTACGTATATTAACACTTCCAAGTCTGTACATACTTGAAACACTTACTTTCATACACGAAACAAAATCGAACTATCCAAGGAACATAGACACTCACGATTACAATACCAGACAAAAAGATAACTTCCACATTCCCAAAGTGCGGCTAACTGCATTCCAAACGGGACCTTTTTACTCGGGCATCCAGTTATACAATATATTACCAAAAAGTTACAAAAATTTTGAGAGAACCACAATCTTTAAAAGTAAAGTGAAAAAATTGTTATTGGAATACACATTATATTCAGTTCAAGAATTTCAAGAATTAACTAACTTTATAAAATAAATTTAGATTGTATACACTATATAACATGTACTTTTACAGCACTAGTTCACTTCAACAAATAATTTGTCATTGTGTGTTTTACTATTATATTATGTTATATTATTATTAAAAAAATTGCCAAATTGATGTATAGATATATATATGTGCGATGTCAACATGTCTTTTGTAATGTACATGCACCAATGCCCCCAGGGGTACTATCGGTGTGAAAATTGCTCAATAAACTCAGAAATTTGTATCTTATCTTCGAAGATTTCTTTAGAAAATGTGCATTCGTCTGCAGCGTGATTTTCTGAGAGCAAATCTGATTCCATCGTTCCATTCACATTTTAAACAATTTTCATCTCCTTAAAGAGGTTCCCAAGAACTTAGGTCAATGAACTAACTAGTAGCAACCACAATGTATAGTGGAACCATAAGCAAAACAACCTGCGCACACCCGCGACTCCTGTACACCGTACTCCTGCGAGGAGGGGCGGGGGAGAGTGGACCATGCTTACTTATGGCCCGAGCTGAACGGAAGAAGGGAAAGCGGGGACTTTTCGTCCAGGGTTTTTTCCTTGTGGTCGCACCATAGTAGAATAAGTTTAGAATGGTTTGAATTTCTGTGTTAAGGAAGATAACGTTTATTTGTTATAAACAATATACACTTTTTTATTGGGCGAACTGAAAATAGGTTCTTTTAACATGGGGGTTACAAGGGGTACAACTCGATTTACGGATTTAGGGGGTACAGTACCCCCCTTCAAAAATTTAGGGGGTACAATGTACCCCTGTACCCCCCGTTCCTGCGCCACTGTGCCCAGGGTTTTCGAAAGGTGTTTCATCTTATTTTTTTAGTAGTTCTGCACTATATTTTGACATCCACCAACACCAAGCCCCCTTCCCCATTGAGCACGCGTCTGGAGCTGGACGCATCTCCTTCGGTCGTGGCAGGTGGTCACCCACCCAGAATCGTGAGGAAATTGAACGAACGAGTAGTGTAACCTGGTCATTAAAACCTACGATAATGACTGGGGTTGGTCGTGCTGACCACACGTCACCCCTTCTACGTAGTACACCCAATTGCCAACCTCACTTTCACGTAACATACCCTGAACCGCATTTTGCTGACCTACAGCCAGTATAAATCCTGTGTTGCCCTTTTTTAACTCAAGTAAGAATATTTTAGTCCTCTGACATTACAGTATTGTTATGTTAGTTATATTTTATATATGGTAAGGGGCTGGGCTTCGTATAATGTGATAGGTGCAAAATAACCTAAGTGCTGACGCACCCAAAATTACGATTTCAATTTCAATTCACACCTCACCCCGTAACTGGTTGGATGATATCCAACTTCTGGTGGGAGTGAGGCCAGCAGTCGGTTGGTAGGTACGGCACGGGTCAGGCTCGTACCCAAGATTTTTTGGAGGGAGGGGGCAGACCCATAGGTGGAATTTAAAAATTTTCTCTGGAGAAGGACATTATGTTCATTAATGTTGTAAATATATTAATCACTATGTAAGATAAAACGAAATGTATTTTCGGTTACCAAATATGGCAATAAAAATTCCCCCGAGTCCAGGTTTCGAACGCTTATAATAAATTTTCTGTGTTTCCAATGATCATCTCATTCCTAGACTTGTTTTCCTGTCTTCTCCAGTTATCCAGGATTTTCAGGCCAGTGCGACCCCTGGAAATGAATTTTTCTGGCAGTGTGTGCGTTGGCATAATAACGTTTCATGGTGTATTTTCGCTTTTAGAATCTAATTCTACAGTAAAAATAAATGACAGTGGCAACCAAGAAGCTATTGAATGGTATTGCATGCATGGGGGATACAAAATGCCATTTTCAGTATTGTTTGACCTTCATATCCTCTACACACTGTGAAAGTTGTCACTGTTGTACGGTCGCACCCCGTGTGTATTTATGATCAAAACAAGTACAAATAGAAATGAAGAAAAGTAGCAGTAAAATATATTCCGATTGACAGAATCTCTTTAATCATATTACACTTAATTTCTTGAGTGTTTTGGGGTGTAAGGGGTGACCTTCCACGTAGTACACCCAAATGTCAACCTCACTTCCACGTTAGTACACCCTGGACTGAAGACTAACGAGGCTCTGGCGACTGGCCCCATGGCCAGTATAATGTTGTTTGTGTTGTCCTGTGTTTTGTCCTTATTTGTGCTGAGTGTTCCTTGCAGTCTCGGCTTTTAACGAAAGTCGGAACATTTTAATATTTTATGATTTTAATTAAGCAACGTTAGAGTTGCTATGTGAAACGGTAAGGGGCTGGACCCCGTATAGTGTGACGGGTGCAAAATAGCCTTAGTGCTGACGCACCCAAAATTTTAAAATAAAAATAAAAAAAATCTTGATTGTTTTGGACAAATAACACTATCTGTTAAAAGTAGGCTACTTCAGGCAATATTTTGGCAAAAGACCTATAGCAACGATTCTGCTGTGAAGTGGATTCTCCTGTTTACAATTACAGGGTCAGGCAACCACTCGGCCACAGGGTCCGGCACTTGAAACCATGGGGTTTAGCCTAAGACATTCATTAAGCCTGAGACATTGACTGGCTGGACCTACATCAGTTGCAGAAAAGCCCGATGTTGGAGAAAGAAATCAAAGTCTTTTTGTCCTTCTGCTCAGTGGTGGCGAAAAGGGACCAGATCTTGCGGTGCGGGTGGAACGCTAAATGCTACCTTATATGGTTGGTTTCGTATTGCAGTCATTGAGGAATCTTGGTTTCATAATGTAAAGAATAGTGGCGTGCCCATGATTTATTACGTCAGGCCCGTATCCAGGATTTTTTAGGAGGTGGGCCAAGCCCGAAACTATGTATATTATAGGTATAGTCATGTAATACATCAATTATTAAATAATTAAATATTTATAAAGAAATTAATTTCGTACATTTATTCATGTAAATCAGTAATATTATTTCTTTAGCAACTGGTTTAAAATGTCAAGAAATCAAATGATAGGTTAAATGTTTTTAATAAGAATTAGATTTTATTTAACTATTGCTTTCTATTAATAATAATATAACATAAAACAGCGGGGATGGGACTCGATGAGCTGACCACGCATCAGCGAATGAACAGAAGAACGCTCTGGCAGCCATAGCCCAAGCAGGACTGTTGATTGAGTTTGAGTAACTCCACTTTATACACAGGTAGGCTAATCGGGACTGGACCTACAGTTTAAAGATATATCCGAACCACTATGTTACTCCACCGGGTACAGGGCTGTTGCGTCGCGAAGTTTAGTTTAGTTTTAAAGTTACGTTTAAGCGACGTATGCAGAATACAACATAACTGAACTCTCTCAACTCGTAGGCAAAATCAAGGAGAACAACTTTTCCTGTAATGTTTTCTTTGTGAGTTGTTTTGATACGACAGCGAGGTATTATTTAATAACTGACACTATAATAATCAATGATGAGAATACTTCTTGTCTCGTAATAAATACAGCTATAGCATGAAACAACTTCATAAAAATGATTACCAATTATTTCACAGTTTTGCCTTTGCAGAAAATGCTCATTCATTTAATTATCACTTCTAGTGTTTTCTATAAGTCAGTGTGTCCATTCATGAATTTCATCATGTCATCACTCATCTCCATCTTCGCAAATTAGCCAAAAGTGGCACAAAAAGCGAAGAAAAATAAAGCAAATCAAAATCAAAAATGAAATCAATCAGTAGGTAGGGGGTTGGGGAGACTGGGGTGAGTTTCCAAATTGTGTCCTTTTCCTACCTGACGAGAATGGGCAACATTGCAGATTTCTGTGAATATGCGTCAAAACACTGGGTAAAAAATTGAGTAGTAATCGTTATTTTTTTCTTTAGTTTGGAACAGGGTGTGAAATCACTGCAGATTGGTGGGGGGGGGGAAGGAGCAGACAGACAAACAGACACACACACACAATATACTATATAATGTCATTAAATGTGTGTCAATTATTAAGTAATCAAATTATATTATAAAATATACTGTCTTTCATTCAAAATGTAATTGCAAATTGACGAACAATGATTTGCGTAAGGGAGGAAGGACAAGAATTAAGAGATATTAAGAAGATAATAGTTTCCTGTATAAAATTCACATATAAATGCTATTACGTGTCTTATTAATATATCTATATACTTCGTGGTTGCTAACGAAAGACGATGAGAAATGGAGAAGAAGTAACAAGTCGGTCCAATTTCTGTGTTCTGGGGATTGCTGGGTTCAGTGTCCTTAGAGATAAGGCTCTTTGTTGTCAGTTCTTTTTGTATGTTCTCGATATTATTCCAGTCATGTATATTCGAATCTCAAACTAATTGGGGGAAATTTCAGGACAAGATCGTTGGTGGGGGAAATTCCCCTCCCCCCCCCGTCCTCCCGGATTTCGAACCCTGGTTTGGAACATTTGTGCTGTTCATTAGATCACATTTTTGCAATCTGTAATTTTAAGGCATTTCAAAGGTAAGTTGACAAGTATTGTCAACCGACCCTGAACATATAGTCAACTCACTCCGCATACAGGTTGAATTGACAATTGACACTCTTCAAGAAAATAAAATAAATAACATAAAATAAAAAAGCAATAATTTTACACGTTTTTAGGAGTATGGTGAATTAAAATTTTATAGTGGTCGAGGAAACTACAAGTATTGCTCATAGGATTTCATCAATAGTAGGTATATCGTAATTTTTAAAAGCTGCAAAAATTTAAACATAAAAACATGGTCAACTACGTTTTGATGTTGCTCTTAAAGTAGGGTTACCGTAATATTTTGACACAAGAACGAGACATTCCAAGGCGGTCACTTTACCCCCTCCTGAAAAATTGGTTAGGACTAATTATAAAATTATTGTCATTAATTGTCATTAACGTATCATTATAATTATAATTTATTATAGTAGCCGCGGTAGCTCAGTCGGTATTCGCGGAGTGGTTAGCATAGCACGCTACGAAGCCATGGGTCCCAGGTTCGAATCCCGGCTAGGACTTGCATGTTTGAGAGAAACCGAGACTTAAGGGAAAAACTGATATATATGAATGTTGAGAAAAAGTGTGTGAATGACGAGGGAGACTACCGAATAGGGGTATTCCTTTATTATATACGCGTATAAAAAAGTCCGTATGGCGTCTGACTACCATGCGAGAGGCCCGGGGTCGATCCCCGGTGGGGGATAACCGGGACTTTTTCCACCTGTTCATGAGGCTCCGGCGATCACCCAGCGTTGTATAGAGTGGAAACCTGGATGAAACTCTGGGGGATAAAGGCGGCCAGGGGTGTGGTGCTGATCACATCACTCCAAGCTTCGGCCGAGATCAAGAAAGTGTGGGGCCCTAATTCCACACACCCTATACGCATTCATGGCATGGTGCAAAGCACAGGGGAGCACTTTACCTTTTTTATTATTTATTATAGTATGTATCACATAAATGATACATCATGAACAATATATATGTAAAATATGATCTCTCGTTGTCTAGAGCTATTAATTTTTATAATCCCGGTTTGACTACATAGTGTTTCTGGACTCTACTGATCAACCTTTGATGTTAGTCCTACGCTGAAGTAGACGAGTGCCAGAAGTATTTGCAGAACTCCCTGAAAAAGTTGCATCACTTATCAATATCTAACACGAAACGCGGGATTTGTGTTTTGAATTTCTGTCAAGACACAGGAACTTGGTTTTCAAGCTAACTCCTTGACTTTTATAAAACGGGATAAATAGTGTTTTTTTTTATCGACGGGACAACTGGGACACGCCTATGAAACGGGACTGTCCCGGTCAAAACGAGACGAATGGTCACCCTATCTTAAAGAAATAATTTTATTTCGAGCAAAGTGAGACAAAAATTATGTGAATCACGTTATTCTTTTCATTTTCATTTCTTGTGCGGCGGAGGCGAGTAAAGATTGTTGCAGTCAATAAATGATTGTTCCGCCGGTGAAAGAGGTCGCCGCCACTAGTTTGCACTTCAGTTATGAGTTATCGTCATTTTTTCCTTTTGTTCAGTGCTGCTGAGGGCCTTCATCATTTGGAATTCCAGTGCAAATTACTTGGTTAGGAGAATGAAGTTTCCCGCAGACGGGGAAGGGGCATTTTGCCACATTTTACAACTATGCCAGAGTGCCAACAATTTTCGAGTCATTCTTGTTTGAGACAGTAGTGTGTGCGAATGCGTAGAATCGGAATTATGTGAAGAAATTAAATATCTAGGGAACGAAGGACATTTCGTAAATTTGAATCGGGATTCCGAAAGGCTAGAAGAAAAGGAAAAAAGATATATGTTTTAAAAAGTCACAAGGGTGTCTTCAAAAAACTGTTACTACCTTTAATAACGTTTCAGACTTCGCCACGACTGATAAATTTAAATAATGGCGATGCACTTTAAACCATGGTTGATTTGATTCATTTTTTTTTTTAAATTTTACTTCGTGTTTTGTGCCTCTTGGCTAATTTGCGAAGATGGGGATGAGGGATAAAATTATGAAATTGATGAATGGACATTTACAAACAACCATGCCTGAGCGGGATTCGGACGCGGGACCCTTGGCGTCGCAGCGCGATGTGCTATTCATTTTCTTTTTTTTAAAAAAAGGAATGCCCCTAATCGGCAGTATCCCCCGTCATTCACACATTTTTCACAATATTTTACACATGTCAAGTTTCACTGTATTCACATTGGTTCTCATTATTCGGACAAACACAAACATCCAAACCTGAGCGGGATTCGAACTCGGGACCCCTAGCATTGCAGCGCGATGAGATAACCACTTTTTTTTTTTGAAGGAATATCCCTAAGCGGTAGTTTTCGCTGTTTTTCACTTTTATTCACTGTGTCATTTTAGCTCAATTTTCATTTCTTATTATCTGGACGGACACAAATACCCATGCCTTACCCGGGACTCGAACCCGGAACCCCTGGTGTTGCAGCGCGCTCTGCTAACCATTCGGCCACAGGGTCCGACAACCACTCGGCCACAGGGTCTGGCAACCACTCGGCCACTGGGTCCGGCACTTGAAACCATGGGGTTTAGTGTTAGCGATATGGTCGAAGTCTTACTTTAAATTAATTGATTGATTTGGTGTTTTAAGTCCATTTTATGCACTGTAAGGCTAATCGGGACAGGACCTACAGTTTAAAGTGGGATCCGAAACACTATGTGCCTCCACCGGGTATCGAACCCCGAACACCTTGATTACAAGGCGACGTTACCACTGCGCCATCGGGGAGGCCTCTTTCAAGTAAATCTGAAGAATTTATTGGTATGGTTGTTATTCTGATTTAATGATACACGATATAGAAAAAACACACACTGTACTCGTTATTTCAACAAGCGAAAATGATATATTTTTTGAGAACTGAATTTGAAAATTCAGGCGCCAGTTGAAAATGTCTACATTTTACATTCCCAATTTCGCCTTCAAATAAACACTCAAAGAATCTGTTAACAATTGCATAGGAAAGGCAACCTTACTTTCGAGTAAAAGATTCCGAAGAACTTTGCGGTGGCGGAAACGCAGGCATCACCCATCCCATCTCTTCACCCCACCCCTAACAGCGGTGCTTGGAAGGGAACCAGCGAAAGCCCTTGCCATTGGTAACAGCCTTGCTGGGATACAAGAGATCTGACCAATAAGGACGCTTGAAACCCACGTGACTGTCACCGAAAGAGCTCTCCCCCCAATTTGTGCTGGAAACAGCAAAAGAAGACGGCCGCGCCATCTACTGGCCACCGATGGAAATGCAATTTCAAAGCGCAGCGAGGTTTAAATGTGGGGTAATCCTCTGTGCCATTTAGCCATTGTCTTGTACGGCATAAAATAAAGGCATATTACGTTCCTGCAAATTGTTCAAAATATTTATATACTTTTTAAAGAAAATTAATTAAATGGAAGTCTATATACAACACTGATTATAATTTACCTTTTTCTTTGAGGATGTGGTACATTTAAATCCTTGACAGCCATAGAGTGCGCATTTATTTTGTGCAATGTGAGAACAGGAACTTTACTTCCGGTTTTCAATTCGCGATTAAAATTACCACCTGAGCGCTAGTGTCGCTTCCAATATGGCCCCTCTAAGTAGGATAGATCTTTGTTTACATTCAGCAGTAGTTCAAAAGAGCAGCGTGTTGTCATGACTGGTATGGTAGAAAACGTTTAAATTACGCATTATTTTTAAATATTGCGAATGCGATGTGAATTCCAGGTACTCTAACAAACGTGAAGCTGTACTGAGAACGAAGCATTTAATTATGATAGGCAAAAATAACACGGAAAATGCAGACGAAACTATGTATACGCACTGGTTGTCCAAAGCAGTGCTGTATCATCTGCACGTCATGTAACTGCGGTTCTCGGAAATTATTTGAAAATAAAGGAATTGAAATTGACCTGTACTTGAAAAGCTGGGACATGAGAAAATTGCGAACATATTGCAAGGCTGGTTTAATAATAATATTCACGATTTCATGACCAGGCTATACTCACTGAAAAAGGGCATCGTACTGAATGAAACAGTAACATTAGCATATCCACTTTTTTTCTGGTTACATTTGACATTAATTCATTCTCAAACTATTTTCATCTTCCCTCTTAATCGACTTGCACCTGTTCCAAATTTCACACATACGTAACACCGGTAATACATGGACGCATTGGTTAAGACGCTTCATGATTTTTCGGAAAAAAAAAGCTTTATTTATAAAGTACAATTTAAAACTTTACTTTCATGGACATATATATTTATCTCTCGATAAATAAAGTAAGCAGACTCGTGCATTCTTCGTAATTTCCTTGCCGAATTACAGTGTTAGCCTATATCCCCCATACCAATCTTCTGTCAATTACGTTTTCCCTGATTTATTAACAAATTTCATTTTGTTGATTCCACGGGGTGCAAACACATGAAAACTTTTAATTTGTTCTGACCCATAAAACTATTTAGAGCAAAAAAAAAAACAACAAAAAAAACAACCTGAACAGTAGACCTTACTTTCTCGCATATTCACCATGCTTTAAACGACTTCAACACAACGTATCCTACTTAGAGTACTTCCTGAAAATCCCGGCAGATGGCATATCGGTTAATTTTAATCGCGAATAGAATAGCTTAGAATTCAAAGGTGTAAAGCATAGACATGTGTAAAGGCAGTGTCTTAATAAGAAGCGACAATCATTGTGTGGCTTTTGGTGACAACACGAGGTTGGGAACAAATATTTTTTCTCGGGTATCTATGGGCGCTATTCACCGGATGTTAACATTTCTGTGCTTCATTGACGCTGGCGGGGACTGCACTTCCGGTTTTGAAAAGAATAACATTGAATTCAAATGTGTAAAAACAGTTTCTTCGGAAAAGGCGACAATATTTGTGTGGCTTTTGGTTTCAACATGAAATAGGGAACAAACAATTGTTCTCAGGTATTTATGCATCGTTTTCAGACAGACCCGATACGGAAAAATCAGTGGATTTAGGTAGTAAAGCGAAAAGATTGGACACAACACGATGTCGGTACTTCATCAAATCAAATGAAAATATTTATGTGTTTCGAAAATTATAATTGTCTAACGCATATGTGTTGACTTAATTTAATACGTGTGTATTTCAGTATAGTAACTATGAAATGTAAAAGTATTAATGGAAAATAGTTGTGCTGGATATTCACTCGGGATCGAATAGCATGATAATAATAAACAAACAACAACAATAATATAATAATTAAATTCGAATAAAATGTATTTAATTAGGTATTAGTGTATAACAATAATTTTAACCTTAGTAATTACTATTATTCTTTTACTGTTGTGATCGAAGTATTTCAATGTTTATAATTAATATAAGCTTCATTTCAACCTGGAGAAGTCTTTTCAAAAACGAAACTGATGGTAGAAGATCAACATTGCCTTGGAAAATATTAGTATTGTCCCATATATCTGCATCCAAAGGATCCGGGAAATTGCCAATCTTTTCTAGGTACCTTTGTTTCTCTACATCACTCGAAAATTTCAAGTGATACATTATGTTTCCGATCTTTCATAAGAAAATAAGCTCGGTGACGATCTGTATTCCACTTGTTTACATTGGAAAATTCGCTAAACCGGAAATTCTTTCCCCGCCATCAATAATCGAATTGTCTGATCGATCTTTTTTGTTTACTCAGGAATAAACCCCATAGTCGATACTCCATCACCGGAGTAATTCAAATGAAAATATTTTACGTGTTTCGAAAATCATAATTGTCAAACGCACATGTGTTGACTATATTTAAAAATTGAAACTATTTATAATCATCTAGAATCCTAAAAATTATAATTTTATAATTTAATGTAATCAATGTAAACTTTAGCAGTAAAACATTTGTACATGCAATCACAAGATCATCTACATACATTAGAATATATATCATATTCCAATCAACTGATTTTGTATAAAGACATGGATCTGCCTCACCTCTTTTGAAATTATTGTTAACCAAAAATCCACCAATTTTATTATACCATGATCTTGCGGCTTGTTTTAACCCATATATGCTTTTCTTCAATCTGCATACATATTCTTCTTTCCCAGGTTGATCATGCTCCCCCCGCAATCATATCACGCGCCCCCCTCAAATCATATCATTCGCGCCCTCAAACTATATCGTAATCCCACAAAGTATTTAATTACGACAGCGTCAGTGGCGGCTTGTGGGTATTGCAAGGGGCAGGGCACATTCAAAATGTAGGTTATATCTTAGTACTAATGAAAGTCATGCAAGCGGCATTTAATATGTATCAAATTAAAAGCATGCTATAATTTTTAAAAACTTACCTTGTGGCCGCGGTGGCTCAGTCGGTAACGCGTCTGACTACCATGCTACAGGTCCCGGGTTCTATTCCCGGCCGGTTCAAATCCGGGAACTTTTCTAACGGTGGAAGCGGCCCGGGCGCCCACCCAGCGTCGAATAACATGGGTACCTGGGGGAAACCCTGGGGGGTAAAGGCGGTCAGGGGCGTGATGCTGATCACATCACTCCCACTCACGACCTGATCAAGAAAGTGTGGGGCGTTACCCCCACACCCCCTATATGCCTTCATGGCGTGGTGCTATGCACAGGGGAGCACTTTACCTTTTTATTTCCTGTATATCAGTTCTATTCTTGTATTTTTGGTTGTAGCAAATTCCTCAATCACGCGCTTGTTGAAGTCCGGAATGGCGTGTACGTACCATCTTCTCTGTTGATAGCATCGCCAGTGCATTCAGTTCTCGTTCCCCATGGAGTTCCGTAAGAATGTATTTATTCTGTTCAGGGTAGAGAACGATCTCTCAGTCTCCACAGTCATCATTGGAATGGTCACGACTATTTTTTTTCACCATCACACACTCGGAGAATGTTCGCAACATGTTATTGTCATAAAAGGGGTATTGCACCGGAGGCACAAATTCAAATCTTCACGACTGTACAATACTTCCAACTCTGTTCACAATTTTGGACCATTTATTTTGGGATACGATTTAAGAGTCGTCTGAAATTTTGTTCTCTGGGAATTCATTGCACTATTGGGGGATCTTATCAACAGAAAATAGCTTTGATGCACACAAATGACTGAAAATCTCAAACCTATCATTGATACTGCACACAATTGTATCACAAACTTCCAGAGCTGCCGACCTATTTTTGTCACGTTCAAAGCACGGTCGTTTCTTCAAGGGCTCATTTGAAGAGGTTTCTTCGTTTTGTACAGTTTCCGAACATTGCCTGTTGCACTAACAAAACTTTTGACAAATTCACTCATTTTAACAGCATCGATGTCTCTCTTTTGAATACAATCAAAAAAGATTGCAACGTGTGGCATGATTTTGTGGTAGAACGTAAGCCAGTAAATGGACTGAGGATCTTGCAATGTTCGCACAAACCCGTAGTTTGCAAAGAGGATTTTTGTCACTTATTTCAGTGTCTCTTATATGCTCAAAACATTTCAGCAAATTATCTTTTTGTTCATAAACGGTATTAACTATGCGATTTTGAAAATACCATCTCGTAGGTGGAACACTGCCAATCTTCTTTTGAGCATATTCAATTAAATAATCCATTCTTTTCGGAGATCTTGAAAAAAAAGTCCCGATTCCTTGCAAATCCTGAAAAAATATTCTGCTCTGCGAAGATGATGAAGTCGCACTTTGTAGAACAAGGTTTCCTTGATGCGCGTACAGTGAATGTACTTCACGTTGGGGTATTTATACTTGATCAAGCACTGTACCCCACCCTTCTGCCCAAGGGCGCCGACTTTCCAAAATTTCTGTGGGTGCATATCAATGGCGGTTAGATCTGTAATTATCAAGTATTGTATACTTTAAACAACTTACATGCACAATGATTGCAAGAGACAATGATATTATCAACACGTTACTAAAAGAAAATACCACATTCATACAAATTAAAATGAAAAAATATTCATAAATGCAAATAATTTTAATTGTATTGCAGAAAGAACTATGCAAGGATTTTGTTTGAACAGAAACTACAAAATGACTAACTTTATGTACAAAATAATAATAATGATAATCATGACGTGTTAACTTTCAATATAAAACACATTCCTTCTTACGTCATTTGCATTTTTGAATTTGTTTGCAATTTTGGTAATGTCAATATACAGATGGGGGACAAAATAATACGAACACCTGTGAAAAAGTATGCCACATTTCACACCGGCAGTACAGCAGCACCACCTGGCACTGAAGTCTGCCACCTAGTGGCAGTGAAGGGGAAGGTATTAGTTTGCCAACAGCAGTCATTGGTGGTGCATTCGTCTATCGTACGCTCTCAAGAGACACTGCAATGTCAGACCTTACAGAGTTCCAAAGAGGCATGATTGTTGGAGCACGTTCAGCTGGAGCCACGGTGACGGAAACCGCAAACCCTGTGGATTGTGCAAGGAACACAGTATCAGCCGTTATGACAGCGTACACAACACCAGGTAAGATGGCGTCTTCAAAGCACAACAGTGGACGAAAGACAAAGCTTGCTGCTCGGGATAGGAGGATTTTGAAGCGCATAGTGGCCCGAAAGCACAAGCAATCGTTATCCGAGATAACATCTGAAATCAACAGGCATCTCCAGGACCCCATTTCAACCAAAACTGTCACAAGGGAACTCCATGCTGCAAACATTCATGGCCGAGTGGCAATTCGTAAGCCATTGGTGACATCACGTAATGCTGTCAAGCGACGCCAATGGTGCAGAGCTCACAGAAGTTGGTCCCCACAGCAGTGGCAACAAGTCATCTGGTCTGATGAATCAACATTCACGTTATTTCAGACCACGGGGCGCGTTTATGTGTGGAGAACGCCTCGAGATGCGTTTCATCCTGACTGCCTCTTGCCGACTGTGAAGCATGGAGGTGGGTCCATTATGGTATGGGGCGCGATATCTTGGCATGGTGTGGGACCACTTGTTTTTCTGCATGGGAAGATCAATGCCAGTCACTATCGCAGCATTCTGGGGGATCATCTCCATCCTTTTGTCCAGACTTTATTTCCTGGGGACCGACCGCTTTTTCAAGACGACAACGCTCCTATCCACACTGCTGGGTCTGTCCACACATGGTTTGAAGAACATGACGATGAAGTAGGACATCTTGAATGGCCCCCACAGTCTCCTGACCTGAAAATTATAGAACATTTGTGGGGATATTTGGAGTCCAAACTTCGTCCTCGAAGTCCGCCTCCAGCCACACTTTCGGAATTGGAGACTGCTCTGGAGGAAGAATGGCTCCATATTCCCTTAAACATTGTGCATAACCTCTATGCGTCCATCCCACGTCGCATACAAAGTGTACTTCAGTCACAGGGTGGTCCAACACCCTATTAATAAAGATTTTCTCTACATTCACAGGTGTTCGTATTATTTTGTCCCCCATCTGTACTTCCATTGTTATTGTGGGGACTGCCTTTGACTTGGTCAGAGACAGGCAAGAAAGGGGGGAATGTGTTGGTTGGTTGCCTTTGCACAAACACATTTGAAACAATTATGTTTTAGAGGTTAGAAATTTTAACTTCCATCTCAATGTTTTAATTGCTTATTATTTTTTGATAATGGCAAGTGAGAAATATTTACTTCATTTTGTTTTTATCAAACTAAAAATCTTGTGGGTGCGGCGCACCCACAAGATTATTTATGTGGGTGCTCGAGCCCCGGAGCACCCACGTAGTCGGCGCGCATGCTTCTGCCCGCTCATAACTGAAGCTCCATCGTATGTTTGGCATATTAGTTTATCGGATGAATCTTCTACTCCGATTTCACGTAGCTGTTCTTGAATTGTTTCTGCTAACCCCCCAGCAACTCCTATCGAACACTTGAAAATAACCCCAAAATCTCTCAAATACCTTTCCCTCAATCTGATACCTCAAAATTAGCGATAGCAGAGTTTTGCATGAATTGTCTGTTGCTTCGTCAGCCTGAAGGGGTAAAAAGTCTACCTCACCGATTTCGAATAAAATATGTTTCTTGCAAAGAGACAAAATCGCATCTAAAAGTTCATTTTGAATTATCTTTGATGTGCCTTTGAAGACACTTGAATCACTTTCTAAATGTTCTTTCAAAACATTGTCAAGGGTCGCTGTGTAATTAATGAGTCCTTTGAAAACACTTGGGTTATTTGAATCCTCTGTCTCGTCATGACCACGCAAAGCCAATTACAATTCCCCACAACATTTAATCGCATCAATAATACGTGACAAAATATATCTGTTTTTGTCCACAAGCTTGTTATGTCTTCGAACAGAAACTCTATAACCATCATCAAGTGGCACTCTAATATCAGTTTTCCCCAAGACAACGAGACTCATTTCATTGTGTAAGTGAATGTTTGACAAACTGTGTTTTTTGCTTTTTCAGGCAAATACTTCAATTCTCTTACCCCACTTTTAGTCCATGTGTCTTCTCCGTTGAATAAAATGCACGGAAAACAAAAAAGGGAATTAGCTACAGGACACCCGCACATCCACTCCCACTTTTCGTATATATTCTTATTAGATTTTCTGTTGTATGTTCTGTTTTTATCTTTGAACACTTGATTTAGGCAAAGCTCTGGCCTTGGTGTGCCTAATTCTTTGGCCAGCAAACGGTCTTGGTGATTTAATATTTTACTTTGTAAGTATCTCACCTGATTCATTTCGCTATATTTTCACGCGCACGTTAACACTTCAGTAAATAACTCACTAAATCACACTAATTTATATATAAAAAAAACTTTCCAAAGCACATCGAAACTCGAAAACAGACTTTCCACGGTTCTACCTCCTTCTTCCAAAGTTTCCTCCCTTCCTTTTGTTCTGTAAGGTACAGTAAATGAACGCAGCCACCATCTAGCGGGAAACTGAAAAACAACGCCCCAAGTGTGGGTCCTGGTTTCTCAGCGATATAGTGACCATTCTCAATGAAAACACCAATAAACCCCGGGACCTCCTCCGCTGCTCAGAACGTAGGGATGATGTTCGAGCAGGGAGGCAGGAAGTCCACAACCAGAATGTGACCCTTGCTATGTTGTTAAGTTTCGTCCAACCACTTTAGTCGTCTTCCCTCCGATGAAGCAGGCCCGTAGCTAGAACTGACCTCCAGGGGTTCTCAAGGGTTATCAGGGGGGCTTTGTAAACCAAGTCCATTTTTCAAAAGTTTAATAGTATTAAATAAAGGTAAATTATGTGGGTTGGGGGTTATTAAGTTAATTTAAAATATAAAATTTAGAAATATCATACACATGCTACAGCTTTTTTTCTACATCTTCTAAAACATCTCTTGAAGTGCTAATGCATCCCTTAATGCACACTCCATACTATTCTTTATGATACAGATATTTATATCGTACATGTTAAAATGTACAAGGTGGCGCAAAAGTCATCACCTGATTTCCTTAGCCTATTAAACAAAGTAGGTTTTTTTGTGTTAAACTTTTATTGATACTTGTAAGTTTCATGTCCTCAATTTTTAAAGATAACATCCAATAAATGACCACCATTCAAACTGATGCAAATTTGGACTCTTTTTATTGCGTTTTCATGGTGTTCGAAAGAATCTGAGGGGAAATGTTTTCAATTTCATGCTGAATATTGTCCTTTAGTTGCTGTAACGTCTCTGGCTTATTCACATAAACCAATAACTTCAAATATCCCCAAAGGAAAAATCTGGAGCGGTCAAATCGGGGGACCTGGCCGGCCATGGCAAATCACCAAAACGGGATATTACTCTGCCCGGAAAAGTGTCACGCAAAATTGACACAATTTTTCCACGTTCTTGTGAGGTATACTTATTCATTTGCGCACACAATAAATTTCGTGAGTATCTTCAATTAACTGACAATACACTACTGATATAAACAACAAGATATCAAAATAAAGGTGCTGACCCCCGTGGCAGAGTGGTTATCACATCGCGCTACGACGCCAGGGGCCCCGGGTTCGAATCCTGGCATGGACATGGATTGTCCATTCATCATATCATCACTCATCCTCATCTTCGCAAATTAGCCAAAAGTGGCACAAGAAGCGAAGTAAAATAAAGCAATTCAATCAATCAATCAAGATAAAGGTAAGTTCAAATAGGATGATGACTTTTGCGCCACCTGTTACAATATTAACTTCAATCATAGTGCCTACCGTACATTCCACCCCCGGCCAAAGCAATAAGACTTAGGATATGTTGACATTTAACGCAGATGCGGAAGGAATGTGGATAATGACATCAAAGTCACAGATTTCTGTCAAACGAGAGGCTGTAAGAGGGGCAGGGAAGGTACAGATAAAGAAGGCTCCCTATGAAAAAAACCTTTCTAAAGTCTAGAGAATCTTCTAAACACTTGCCGTTGCTTAGACTTCTGCTCATAAACAAGATGAAGGAACGAAGTTGTGGACAAATTAATATATTCTGTCTACATTTTCCCTACATGTCCCCCTCCTATTAGGACTGAGGGTCCAAGGTGGAGGAGTTTGTCTATGTCTCTAGGGTCCAGCTCGTTGTTTTTACGAGGAGAGCGATAGGCTGCTATGAAAACTATGTCACGGTTTGCCATTTTTGCAGAGACCGCTACAGCTTCTATTGTTTTGAGTTGGGGGATCGGGTTGCGAGAGTGGACTATATTGTTTTTGATGAATATGGCCACTCCCGCGGTGTGTATACGTTCGTGGAGAGGGATCCCGGTGAAGATGGCGGACCAATCGGGTGGCGTGTCTGCTGCGTGCGCGCTTCTGGTTAACCAGCGCTAACCAAGCTGGGTCAAGTTCGAGCCCTATGTCGCGATTAATATTATCTTTTTCTTCATGAATGGCTATTGCTTCCTTGATGATGCGGTCCCAGTAGTTTGAATTTTTGGTTATGATTTCTGTGTTGCTGAAATCTCGTCTAATGAATTGAATGTTCTGCTAGTCCCGACTTTTGAGGATGGAAATACTTGATGTAGTGATGTAGCTCTGGTGTTCTTTACAGCGCTGTTCTATTGTCTTGCTCGTCTGCCCAATGTATGTTTTACCTTATTTGCAGATAATACGGTAGACTCCCTGTGTTTTGTGTCGTCCATGGGGTTGCGTAGTAGGCTTCTGATCTTCGGAGGTGGTTTGTGAATTGTTTTATGTTATGTTTCTTTAGAATTCGGCTTATAACTCCGGAAAGATTTCCGGTGTAATGCAGGACGGCTATCTTCTGGTCAGCTTTGTCCGGGTTCCCTGGAGCGCAATGCACTTCTACCCTGAAGATGAGAGTGACGTTAGCTCTCGAAAGCTTGAAATTTTTCCCGCAACTCGCCTGGTCGATAGACCGAGATAATATTTCCATCAATTCATTCAGTTTCACGAGACATTAGAGAACCCTAGCTAGAAATTCTTAAGCCCAGGGCGATAATATAATACGGCGATGAATATCGAGAATATCGCTTATGTCTTGAACTGCAGCTATAGTATAAAACTTCACATTCACCTCAGTAAGGCACCAAACACGCTTCTCGCAAGACATTATTTCGAGCTAAGTTCTTTGCAGGCTTTCAAGAATATTAGTTTAATGGGGTGTCAAAACTTTCTTACGATCACGAAATATTTAGTTGTTTCCAGCTTCTCTTTTTGCACGTTCGGGGGTCAAAAACATGTGGATACCATATTGCTAAATACAATCTCCAAATTTTAATATTCGAACTCTATCTCCACTACAGAAATCCCTTGACAATCTAAGATTTAACATTTTATCAAGAGCTTCAAATCAAACACCTTAAATTTAATACTCAATCCAACCACCAAAATTTCGATGCCAATTTTAGACTTACTGTTGATGTTGAAGAGTGGATATTGCCTCCTCCAAATAATTAATTCTCAGTCTCCACACCAGAATTTCCGCAACAGTCTAAGACAATAATAATACACAAGACTTGGATGGCCCCCTCAATTTAATGCACAATCCCCCTCTAATTAAAATACCCGCCATAATCAAAGACCTAGAGTTAGACACTGCCCTTCCCCCTCAGTTTAATTCAGAATATCCCCAATACCCACGTGTCAATTAAAGCCTAATATGTAAGAGTTGGATATTTCTCTCCCCCCTTTCGATAATACCCTTAAACACTTTCTTTTATCATCTAATGGATTAAATATGGTGCATTTAAGGCGTAAAAGATTTACATATATTTTGGAAAAATATATAAATGTTGAATTTTATATTATTTGAAGGGAAAAACTCCCCCCAAAAATCTTGATGGCGCAACCTGCTCTGTGGGCACCCCTGATTAGTATTCAAGTAATCTATATATATAAAAATGGATGTATGTATGTATGTGTGTATGTGTGTTTGTTCCAGCATAACTCTCAAACGCCTGGAGCAATTTCAACCAAACTTGATACACATATCACTTTTCGGGGTAGCTAAGATGAATAGTGACATTCCCAATGCCGTTCAACTCCACGTTCATCACCTATCGGGATGGGGGAGGGGTGAGAGGGGGTGAAAAAATGTCAAAAATGACCTAGATTAGTGTCGAATTCATAGTTTTCGGAGTCGCTAAGCTAATTGGTGACATTCACGTTGGCCAAGCTTGGTACACATATGACTTACAATATGGAAAGAAATACTGTGAGGGTAAGACATCCCTGGCACCCCTAGGGGTGGGGATGGGAAGGGGTGACATGTACAAATAATCGAAAACGACCGATATTAGTGTGGAATCTATAGTTGTCGGGGTCGCTAAGATGAATAATGACATTCCCAATGCCGTTCAACTCCAATACACCCCTGGTACCCCTAGGGTTGGGAGTGAGAAGGGAGTGACATGTAAAAATAATCGAAAACGACCGATATTAATGTGGAATCCATAGCTTACAGGGTCGCTAAGTGACACTCCCAATGCCGTTCAACTCCAAGTTCATTTTACACTATAAGTAGAATTCATTTTTTGCCTGTCTAATAGAAGATTGGTATAAATAAATACCCGGGCAATGAGCTACTTATTTATATTTCACAACTGTATAAAATATTCATGTAGTTCATACAGGCAACCGGCTAGCACATGAAAAGTAATAAATAGCATCATCATACACTCCTTATTTATTTTAAAATGATATACTTTTCTAACCTTAATCACGATTTCTATCATAAATGAAGAAGAACGAAATGCTACAGTTCTAACTCCGAACGTTTGATTTCACGCGTAATACATTCAACAAGAATATGCCGAAAACTTCAGACGACATTACGACACATTGGAGGGTCCAGCCCTTGCAGAAAGTGACCATGGGTAAGACGGCTGTGTCCAATACGCAGTCGAATTAAGAGAACGACCACAACTGTCACACGAAGTGCTTTTCGGCTTTTCGTGAGTAGTGCCCAAAATTAAACGAAGTTGGTGGGGTTTGGCCCATTACTCCTAAAGAATTGAACATCTAATGCAGGAAAAGATGACAAAATAAGGGCCGACTACTAAAAAATGTATACCTAGAGAAACTGTTCAACTGCATCTAGAATGGTCAGAGCAACGGTTCAATTGGATCTAGAATGGTTAGAGTAACGGTTCAACTACATCTAGAATAGTTAGAACAACGGTTCGAATGGAGTCTAGAATGGTTAGATCAATTGTTGAATTAAACCTAGAACCAAATCAATCGTCCGTGGTTGATCGATCACTGTACGACACAAAGAAAAACGTTCCTGCGAACGAGTGTCGACAAACCAGAAAATAGTATAATAAAAAGATTACTGCTGTTTTTGTTTTTGGAAATAGAAAATTTGCTGTTCTCTTGTAGTGTAGTCAACTTGAAGCGAACAAATTGAAGAAAAATTACTTCACGGAAGTTGTCAGGAATCAAGTATAACCCAACGGGGGTTAACTACCTGCGAATGTGAGGGGAACGTAGCAACGACATACATGTATGTCGTCTGTCTTATCACAGAATTAATGGAAGCCGCCAGGAATCAAGTAGACTCTACCGACAAACTTCTTCCAAAAAAAGAAGATAAATATAGACCATAAAGACCGTCTCAGGAACAGCTAAAGCCCCCCATAGTCTACATGAAAAAATTCATTAAAGTACCTGTGGGAATTTTCACTAATATATTCTACATTTGAAAGAACATAATGCTAAGAAGCATGGATTTACACGTGTTAGGCAAAATGCGTATTTTCCAATTAAAAGATACTGCAAACAATATTGATCACTTAATAACGTTTACAATCTACAGAAGAATTGTTGCACAGCTACGTCTCGCTGGGGCTGTCATCTGGCGGCAATAGGTGAAACTACATCATGCGTTATGCTGCTGCCGGACGACTAACACATTTAAGCAGATTGCTTTATTATTTCTTTGCAAATTAAAACGCAACGAATAAATCATGGACAACACGGTAAAAAAAATATTAACAAACTATTATTCAAGTTCTCTGTGCCGTATTTTTCATCTTCTTTCTGTGCACTGCTTTTATATCAATGCAAGTTGATTGGGAAGATCAGGATGAACGATAAACTTGACAATGGAACAATGATGAATGCAGTGTATAAAAAGGTTATAAATATACTCTACATATTTACAGCCTTGACATGCTTACTTTTAAATTGAGAAAAAGGCAAATTTTGAAGACACGTTTAGAATGCTAGACTGAACAGAAATTTTTAGTGACGATATTCGACAAATTGATGCAAATACACTCAGCGGCAAAAAATAATCGCTCTATAGTAATTAAGTGTAAAAAATTTCCTTGGAGCAGTATTTCTTCAATTGTGGATTTATTTCAACAATGTAATATTTACAACAGTTAGTGTGTGATATTTTAAAAGTACATACATATATATTCCTACATTTTTGCACATTGACCAAAATGACGTTAATTCTTTGTTGTTATATTTTTATTGTCTCACTGCTTATGCGCGGCACAGGTATAGGCAGAGCATTATTCTGTTCACTCTAAGCCGCAGATTATATACACGGGCCCCGTTGGTGAAAAATTCATTGCGCAACTGTAACGGACATAAACAGTGATGACTTGGATTTGTATGTAATTAAAATATTCCATTTCTTTCTTTTGATACATAGCTTCAACACAAAAATGTCAACTAATTATGTAACTAACATCATTATGCATAAGTTTTATGTTACATATTTACCAGGATATTACATATTTTACATATGTGGCAATTTACTTTACATAAAAGAAAACATATTTCGACATTTTTTTCCTATCTTGATCCTTCCAATATTACATGACGTCATATTTTCTAATCAACGAGATACATAGTGTTTACTGTCAGCTAAAATTGACTGCCAACTCGAAAGACAGGTTGAAGACAAAAGAAAAAAAATTCTGGAACTGTTATTTATCGAAAGATGCTGGAATTTCTCTCCCCTCCCCTTTCTGGTTACATATTTTCGTTTCGCTTTTAGGTTTAGGCAAAGCACCTAGAAACTTGGCATCTGCGGACAAGAAAACTACCTTCCTGTAAGCAGTGAGTTACACAATATATTCCCTTGTACACAAAAGTTCAAAAGTAGCTAAGTATTTTCATTCGAAAGTTCTTTCTGTACACGCATTTTTTTTTACAATTTATTTCGAAAGTTACGAAGAGCTCTCGTACATATTTACATATTCTACAATAATTTGTGATTTGAAAAGTAATTAATGGTTGACAAAATTGGTTTCTTAAATATGTGCACGGTGCTGTGCTCTTTTGAGTTTATAAATTTGATACAAATTTTAATTTGAACAACTTTCGTCTTTAAAATTACGTTGAATATGTTCAAATAAAATAAATACCTAGCAGAATTCTTGAAATTTCTTGGATATTCGATTATTATGAATATTACATATTCTATGATACTACATATTTAGCTACATATCCTTTTGATAATACATATTTAGGTATATATTTTATCAATTACTACCGGCCCCCGTGGTGGAATGATCAGCACATCGCGCTACGATGGCAGAGGCTCCGGGTTCGAATCCTGACCTGGGCATGAACGTTAGAAAGTAACATAATTTACATAATTCCACTTCCTAGAGAATCTAAGTAACACAATTTCCACACCCTGCTGGTTCTGGTTTCCAGAATTGACACTAATCGGCTTCGGTTTTCCAGCTCTAAATTGAAAACATAACAAAATACGCCGTCGCAGATACAAGCTGATAAAATTACAAACGAAGTTAATAACGCTATGTTGGTCCCCAGAATAGCGAGATCAATGTAACAATACTTGTATCATCTTTATATATTGTTTACTATGTATCATATTATATTATGTTATGTTGTGTATTGTAAAATTGAACAATTAAATATGAAATGTAAGGACGGAAGGGGGGGGGGGGACCGTAAAAGTCCACGGAACTTACGTCCTGGTATATTTTAGGGAACCAGGACAATAAGCGCTTACCTTCAAAAGCATGCGGGAGGAAGGGGTTTACTTCGGATGTCCCCCCCCTTACAATTGTAGGTGTCTATTCATCATTTTCAGCATATCATCACTCATCCCCATCTTCGCAAATTAGCCAAAAGTGGTACAAGAAGCTTAGTAAAATAAAGCAAATCAATCAATCAATTATCAATTACTGTTACAGATTTATGTACATATTTTGTACTTTGATATTAATAAAAATCAGAGCTCTATTGATGACGCTAAAGGGTTTAACGAGCGAACAAGAATTTTGTAGTCCCTCCTCCTGATCTACAATGGACAAGGAATCAACATGTCCAGCTATAAATATGCCATACTCAGCCTTCCAACGTACTTTTTGTTATCTATATCTATGAAGTGACTTCTGGGAATTCATCAAGATGGTATGAATCCCGACATAAGTAACCGGGAGACTAAATTGCAGATATTAAAGTTTACTTCAGTGACGCAGCAGAGCGAAATTCTTAGTGTTGACCCAGCATCGTGACGACAAGAAAGTCTACTATAACCTGACAAGTTAAGTCCCAATATGTGCAGATCGCTGCGGAGCACTTCCCATTACATCATCCTCAACACCACTTCTATTTACTGCTCTGGCCTTGAGAGTATCAGTCGTGCGAACCAAAAGTGACAAAAAGGGGGCGTTAAATATCATGGTACGACATAATGAAAAGCGTTCCTGCGTACAAGTGTCGACAAACCAGAAAATAGTTTAAAAAATGGTAACTGCTTCTTTTGTTTTTGGAAATAGAAAATTTGCTGTTCTCTTGTACTGTAGTCAACGTGAAACGAACAAATTGAAGAGAAATTACTTCACGGAAGTTGTCAGGAATCAAGTATAACGCAACGGGGGTTAACTAACTGCGAGGGGATCGATCTATAGCAACGTACACCGTATGTCTAATCACGGACACAACCAGCGTTGCCAACCTCTCAGCTGCGAAAAGTGCTGATTGAACAGTGAAATTATGCCAAAATGGTACTCAATGGTGCTAAAACATTTATTATTATTATTATTATTATTATTAAAGAACAAATAAAAAACTGCCACTCTTACTGTACACGAAAGCTTGACTTGTTTCGTTTCCAGGCAAGTGGTACTTTCTACCATTGTATAGGGATGCGCACCAAAGAGTGTTAGTACTCATGTTTAGAAATTCTTCCAAATATATTTACAAACACAAATAAAAAGAATCAGAAAAAAAGAAGCACAGATACACTTAAACTCATGCTAAAAAATACACACATGAAAAATTAAAATCACACACACACACACAAACAATATTAGCTAAACGCTTTTTTTTTCTGCAACGGGCAATGGCACAGAACGGTTTCCAAAATGGCAAGATGCGGACCGAACCGAACACCAGCAGAAGACAAATTGATTTGCTAACATTCGACTTGAAACATTGTCACAAAATTCGCCGACAAGGAAAGGCGGCACATTAGCTTTATTTGCGAATCCAACTTTCTAAGATTTCCTGTCATAAATATTCCTCTGGAAAATAAGGCACCACAAATGGCTGACCCCTTGCGTCGGTGCTGAGAAAGGAGAAACCAGAGAGTGAGCCTCCTCCACCCTCTTCTACGATTTTACGACAGGAAGATGCGGAAGAGATTAAAGACATTGGTAAGTGGTGGGATCTGGACCGGTTTACTCTATTTTGTTGGAAACATGTCCACTCCTGAAATAGAGATGTGGAGGTACTTTTTTTTTTTTTTTACTTCTTCTTCAGAGTTCTTTTCTTTGAATTAAACTTCCACCGCTCAGACTCAGAAGATTGTTGATTATACTAGATTTGGCTGTTATGCCAAACACAGGGTGCTAGGTGCCAATGGCGGTTAAATTATGCTAGGGTTGGCATCGCTGGACTCAACAATAATTCTATAATGGAAGCCGCAAGGAATCAATTAGACCAGTGTTGCCAATCTCCGAATGCAGGATTTCCCTTTTACCAGTGTAAAATTTCCCTTTTTCGACCTAAATTTCCCTCGATTTTCAAAACACATCTGAAGCTGTATCTTTGTATTACTATAACTGTTAATCAGGACAGTATGTAAGGGGGTCTAGTGGGTTCAAACCCCCCATTGAATAAAATACTAGAAACTGATCATAGTTTCATAATGTAATTATCCTAAAATAAACATTTGAATTTTAAAATAAAACACTAATGTATTGAAAAAATACCCAAACCAAAAAATAATTCTTCTGCGGCGCAATGATTGTCGGTCTTTGAAACCCAAGAGGTTTCTGCTGTTAATATTTTTCTCTTGACGCCTGTTTTGCCTGAGGAACAAACTTTATTATTATTATTATTAAATATTTATGAAAATCATACAGCTATGCACCTACACTTACACACGTTACCTTTAACTGGTTGTAGCCAGCCTTTGACCTGCGGGTCTTCCTGCCACTCAATACGAAATTTTTTCACATGTGTCCCAGATATCTTTTCATCCGCAGATAAATCCCCACAACGTTTTCTAACCTTTTTGGGAGTTGCAGGTAGCTTCCTATCAGTCACCTCTTCCATTCTCCTTGCAACAACACAGGACACACAAAGTCACACACACAGCCACTAACACACGTTCTGAAATGATGGATGGAACATGGAAAGAAGTTGAAAATCGCGTCCCAAATTCTTTCCAGGTGCAGCGGGGCTCGTGCCTTGAGGTCTTGCTATGAAACGCGACAAATATAAGACTGACCGGTCAAGGTCATCTATAACAGGGAGAAAGAAGCTTACTGAAAAGTGTCACTGCTGTTAACTATTCATTTGGAAAAAGTACACGCTGAAAAAAAAAAGTTTCGAACTTTTTAAGAGAACGAAAATGTGAGTTTAAATTTCCCTGCTTTTGGCATCACTGAATTAGACTCGACTGACAAACTTCTTCCAAAAAGAATATTAAGAAATATGAATCGCGTAGTTTTCAATGGATTAGATCCCCCCCGTAGCCTACATGAAAATTTTATGAAAACTACCTGTGGGAATTTCCACTAATATATTCTAGATTTGAATGAACATAATGCTTAGAAGCATAGATTTACCCGTATTAAGCTAAATACGTATTTTCCAATTAAATGATACTGTAAACTACACTGACCACTTAATAATGTTTACAATCTCCAGCAGAATTTTTCCACAGCTACGTCTCACTTGGGCTGTCATCTGGCGGCAATAGGTAAAACTACATCATGCGTTATGCTGCTGCGGACGACTAACAGGTTTAAGCACATTGCTTTATTATTTCTTTGCAAATTAGAACGCAACGAATAAATCATGGACAACACGGTAAAAAATATATTAACAAACTATTATTCAAGTTCTCTGTGCCGTATTTTTTCATCTTCTTTCTGTGCACTGCTTTTATATCAATGCAAGTTGATCGGGAAGATCAGGATGAACGATAAACTTGACAATGGAACAACGATGAATGCAGTGTATAAAAAGGTTATAAATATACTCTACATATTTACAGTACTTGACATGCTTACTTTTAAATTGAGAAAAAGGCAAATTTTGAAGACACGTTTAGAATGCTAGACTGAACAGAAATTTTTAGTGACGATATTCGACAAATTGATGCAAATACACTCAGCGGCAAAAAAAATAATCGCCCTCTTGTAATTAAGTGTAATTTTTTTTCTTTGAAGCAGTATTTCTTCATTTGTGGATCTATTTCAACAATGTAATATTTACAACAGTTAGTGTGTGATATTTTAAAAGTACATACTATGTAGATGAAGGAGGGAGTTCTTACATTTTCCTACATTTTTGCACATTATTATTATTATTACTATTGTAACAAAAATGACGTTAATTCTTTGTTATTATATTTTTATTGTCTCACTGCTTATGCGCGGCACCGGTATAGGCAGAGCATTTATCTGTGCACTCTAAGCCGCAGATTATATACACGGGCCCGTTGGTGAAAAATTCATTGCGCAACTGTGACGGACATAAACAGTGATGACTTGGATTGGATTTGTATGTAATTAAAATATTCCATTCCTTTCTTTTGATACATAGCTTCAACACAAAAATGTCAACGAATTATGTAACTGACATCATTATGCATAAGTGTTATGTTACATATTTACAAGGATATTACATATTTTACATATGTGTTAATTTACTTTACATATTTCGACAATTTTTTTCCTATCTTGATCCTTCTTCCTATATTACATGACGTCATATTTTCTAATCAACGCGATGCATAGTGTTTACTGTCAGCTAAAATTGACTGCCAACTCGAAAGACAGGTTGAAGACAAAAGAGAAAAAAAAAATACTGGAACTGTCATTTATCGAAAGATGCTGGAATTTCTCTCCCCTCCCCTTTCTGGTTACATATTTTCGTTTCGCTTTTAGGTTTAGGCAAAGCACCAAGAAATTTGGCTTCTGGGGACAAGAAAGCTACCTTCCTATACGCAGCGAGTTACACAATATATTCCCTTGTACACAAAAGTACAAAAGTATCTAAGTATTTTCATTCGAATGTTCTTTCTGTACACGCATTTTTCTTTTACAATTTATTTCGAAAGTTACGAAGAGCTCTCGTACATATTTACATATTCTACAATAATTTGTGATTTGAAAAGTAATTAATGGTTGACAAAATTGGTTTCTTAAATATGTGCACGCCCGACCCTGTGGCCGAGCGGTTAGCACATCGCGCTGCGACGCCAAGGGTCCCGGGTTCGAATCCCGGTCGGGCTTGGTTGTTTGTGAATGTCCATTCATCAATTTCATCCTTTCATCACTCATCCTCATCTTCGCAAATTAGCCAAGAGGCACAAAACGCGAAGTAAAATAAACTAAATCAATCAATCAATCAATCAATTAAATATGTGCACGGTGCTGTGCTCTTTTGAGTTTATAAATTTGATACAAATTTTAATTTGAACAACTTTTGTCTTTAAAATTACGTTGAATATGTTCAAATAAAATAAATACCTAGCAGAATTCTTGAAATTGCTTGGATATTCGATTATTATGAATATTACATATTCTATGATACTACATATTTAGCTACATATCCTTTTGATAATACATATTTAGGTATATATTTTATCAATTACTACCGGCCCCCGTGGTGGAGTGATCAGCACATCGCGCTACGATGGCAGAGGCTCCGGGTTCGAATCCTGACCTGGGCATGAACGTTAGAAAGTAACATAATTTACATAATTCCACTTCCTAGAGAATCTAAGTAACACAATTTCCACACCCTGCTGGTTCTGGTTTCCAGAATTGACACTAATCGGCTTCGGTTTTCCAGCTCTAAATTGAAAACATAACAAAATACGCCGTCGCAGATACAAGCTGATAAAATTACAAACGAAGTTAATAACGCTATGTTGGTCCCCAGAATAGCGAGATCAATGTAACAATACTTGTATCATCTTTATATATTGTTTACTATGTATCATATTATATTATGTTATGTTGTGTATTGTAAAATTGAACAATTAAATATGAAATGTAAGGACGGAGGGGGGGGGGGACCGTAAAAGTCCACGGAACTTACGTCCTGGTATATTTTAGGGAACCAGGACAATAAGCGCTTACCTTCAAAAGCATGCGGGAGGAAGGGGTTTACTTCGGATGTCCCCCCCCCTTTACAATTGTAGGTGTCCATTCATCAATTTCATCATATCATCACTCATCCCCATCTTCGCAAATTAGCCAAAAGTGGTACAAGAAGCGAAGTAAAATAAAGCAAATCAATCAATCAATTATCAATTACTGTTACAGATTTATGTACATATTTTTTTATTTAATATTAATAAAAATCCGAGCGCTATTGATGACGCTAAAGGGTTAAACGAGCGAATAAAAATTTTCTAGTCCCTCCTCCTGAGCTACAAAGGACAAGGAATCAAGATGTACAGCTATAAATATGCTGTACTCAGCCTTCCCACGTACTTTTTGTTATCTATATGTGTGAAGTGACTTCTGGGAATTCATCAAGATGGTATGAATCCCGGGAGACTGAATTGCAGATATTAAAGTTTACTTCAGTGATGCAGCAGAGCGAAATTCTTGGTGTTTACCCAGCATCGTGATAACAATAGATTCTACTAAAGACCGTAACAGACTCGTCTTTATAGGCTATGTATCAATTCCTTAACCACGTGACTACCAATGTAGAACTGCTTGTAGAGACTTGGTCCAGGGCTCTTATCACATGGACACGGAGCTTACCTTTATTTATGGTGAACCTGCATTTTAAATATCTGGAAGTTCTCGGAAATTTATAGTTTTATTCCAGAGATACAAAAGCAATCAGTTAAACGGAAAATGAAGAGTAGAAGTATCATTGCAATTTTTTCTTGTTCCGAACACTGGGATTTATTACCGACAGTGAAATATGTACCGTATATCCCTACTTTAGGGTGACCAGAGGTCCTGATTTTTGCAGAACAATCCTTCTATGAGGGTCACATCCTGCGGTCTGGGATGACATGGCTAAAAAACAAATATTTCCTATTTTTTCAACAGCGTCCTGCAAGACATCCAGACGAATTATTTACCTATGTGAAACTGTTAGTGCCTTTCAAGTAAATAGTATTGTTAATTTGTACATCTTGGATATTAAAGCTTATATTTATTGTTTAGAAGCAGATAGTGCATGCTGTCTGTTCATGATATGATATGCAAGGTACTGAGTGATGACTAAAAGTACATGCAGGGCCGCCCTGAAAATTCAAAATAGCCAAATTCTGGAGATTTGCATGTTTCATGCATTGATGAGACGATTACTACAGCGCCATTGTCTACAAGCTCATCAAAACAGTAGTAAACACAAAATTTGTCTTCGCAGTGCTTCATCTAGCAATGTCCTCTATTTTAGATTATGAAATCTAAAAATGCCCTCTTCTTAAAAGTTTGTCATCTTGTAATCCTATTTGTGAATGTCCATTCATGAATTTAATCATATCATCAATTATATTCATTGTTGCAAACAACCAAAAGTGACAAAAAGGCGACGTTAAATAACAAAATTCAAATCAAATCAAGAGGAAGACAGATTAAAGGGAATTGTGTACTATTTCAGAAGACACGTAAACAGCTTGAATTTCCTTTTCCATAGAGGGGAGAGGTACACTTGGCCGTGTGCTGTTTTAGTTATAGATGTAATCCCTTTCGTACGCATCCATGGATGTCCTGCTTTTCGTTTCAGAAAATTGTGTCACCCTACTCTAATTGCAATGCCTAAATCAAGGAAGCTCTCTCCTACATCACAGCGTATGGGTATCAGCGAGCGAGGAAATTGAAATGAAAAATGTTAATACATTTTCGTCATCGAAGTTGTCAGACATCAAGTACAACTTCTTCGGAAAGCAAATAAATGCAGGGAAACGGAAATATTGGTACATTGTACTACGTGTAAAACAGACGAAAATGCCACACCCTGACAAAAAAAAAAAAATATTTAAACGACCGTGGGAATTTCAACTAATGGCTCTCTATTTTGGAATTAAGATAATAAAAATAAACATAGAATCACATCCATGAAGAATATTCTTTAAAATTAACTCTATTGCACCAGATTGCGTAGGTAACGAATTTTGCAATCTGCACGAATATTGTAGAAAATGTTTACTTCACTGGCTCTACCATCTGGTGGCAATAAAGGAAACTACATCACCACACGTTCTGCTGCTGCGTCACAACTATTCTAACATATCATATATTCTATTCTATTCTAACATACAAATATTAAGAAGCAGACATAGGCTTGCGGACCGGGGAGGGAGGGAGGGGTCAATTTTCCCCCATAATACTCTCACAAGTTTAGTGCAGGGCATCGACGTCGTTAGGGGGAGGCACGCGGGGGTACTGGCCCCGGCAAATGTCCACGTGGCCCCGGGAAACTGTTCTGTATTTGCTGGAAATTTTACTTTGATCACAAATATTGCAAAATAATTCTTCAGTAAATTTTGCTTACAGTCACTGCGTCATCGAAGAGGCTGAGAAAAACTTACAATTAGTCAGTAATATTAATATTGAGGGACAAGGCCTGCGAAGAGTTCTTTCATTCGGTTGCGCGTGATCATCACATCGAGTCCCATCTAGTTTCGAGAGCAGAATTTGCTTCCATATCGCTTTCAAGTACTTCCCAAATTGTCCTCACGATGTTGGAACAGCACAGAAATTTTGGAACTAATACAAGCAGGCACATACCCAGGGAAGGGGCTCGGGGGCTGCAGTCCTTTCCCAAAATCCTACAAATATCTGATTTTAATAATGTGTAGTAGTAATTAAATTTACTTCATTAACAGGAATAAACGTCTTGTATATGGTAAGTTGCAACATACCAAGAAATTCATCTTCAGCGCATTTAATACTCCCCCTCCCCCAACCCTTTCGTCTTTAGATGGCGGCTGCTGATAAGGGATAAGTCCTTTCCGAAATGAAATTCTGGCTACCGGCCTGACCACCAACGATCGAACCTTGAACCTTTCGATTGATTGATTAATTGAACTGGTGTTTTAAGTCCACTTTATGCACAGTAAGGCTAATCGGGACTACACCTACAGTTTAAAGTGAGATCCGAACAACTATATGCTTCTATCGGGAATCGAACCCGGCAGGTTTGTTGAACCTGCCGAACCAAAGACGAGAGCGTAATTATTTGAGCATGTGGGAACTTTGTTTCATCCAGTGCCATCATATATTCAGTTTTCCACACACAAATAAGATTAATTTTAAGAAATTAGTCGTGTGCATATAATTTCTTATCGTCATTTCCCAATTGAACAATCAGATGCCATAGAAGACTCTTGCCCGCCTAAGAGATACCGGATTCGATTCCGGTATGAACTGTATACATGAGATGTCTAGCTTGAACTCATTACGCACACATTTCATATTTGCACTGTTGCCAATACTTGTAAACCTGGTTCCAGCACTTTATATCTAAAACCACGGAAAAGGGTTTTATCTACTTCTCATTTTTATCCAGCAAATTTACAAATCTAAAGACTAATAACATTGTTCTTGGTGTATAAGCCATTAAGCTAATGAGTTCATTCTGCATTTAGTTTCCCGAATAATGGCTGTGTGTCTCGCGAGAGTATAATATCCATAGACTGTTGGGGGCTACAGAAGAAAATTATGTTCCTTCCCAATTTATTGATTGATTGAGTTGGTGTTTTAAGTCCACTTTATACACAGTACAGCTAATCGGGACTGGTTCTACAGTGTAAAGTGGGATCTGAACCACTATGAGCATCCACCGGGTATCGAACCCGGAACCCCTTGATTACAAGGCGACGATGCTACCATGCGCCACCGAGGAGGCCCTTGATCCTTTTCTTTCCAAGACTATATATATATGTATATACACACATACATATATAATGTATTTATACAGCTACGTCCCTGGTGCAGGAAAATGTTTTCACCGTTATTAAACAACATTATGCTCTTAAAAAAAATAAGCATTTTCACTCATTTTTAAGGTCAAAGCAACTACAGATGGAGGAGAGGATACATTATTTTCTAAGTAATTCAACTATCCAACGTCGTTCTCTAGCAGATTTCTTGTTACTAAAACTCCCACACACTTTATTCGTTAGTTGCGTTAAGCCTACCGTGTATATGTTTGAAGAATAAATTGTCCATACATTGGAAATCAGCAGCGGAGATTGGGTGCCAAAACTGGGGGTCAAGGCAGTGGTGACTCGTGGCTTTCTTGGGGTGTAGGAAGAAGTTATGGTAAACCGAGGACGTTTTGAGAACTACGTTCAATTACATTAACACGTATCGCTTGTACTACTATCCATTGCATTTAGAATGTTAGTGGCAGCTCCAATCCTCATGCACAAGGTAGGGCAAGGGGCCCTATCCCCGCTAACTATGAAATATTTTCATGTGAATCTATAAAAACGTTCGAAAATATCATTGACGATATTTTAGATTTTGCAATTAAATTCTGAAATTATGCTAAATGCTTCTAAATTGTGCTAGGATTATTATTACAATTTTTTTCGGATAACTGTAGATTTAAGTTCCATTATGCATCTAATTACTTTTCCAGTTTTGAACTTGCATTACTTATTATTCACTACAGTTATGAAATCTTGTTAATTTTCCCACAACATTGTGCACAATGGCTCATCAAACGAAATGGATTCAGCGTAGAACTTGAAAAGGTTTGGGAAAATTGTTTGTTTACCCCCAACCTTCTACCGATTTCCTGCCATATTTTTCCCTCGCGAACAAAATCGGTCAGGATAAAGAAAAAATAGAGGATGGATCGTGACATGGTTGTAAAAAGCTTGTCGCTGTGCAGGCATAATAATCCCTTTTATTTGAAACATGCCCGCTGGTGAAGTAGAAATTAGATTTGGACATAACTTTATTTTTATTTCCTGAATTAGATTTCCATCTCCCAGAAACTCACGTTTGCAGGTTATGCTAGATTTTACCCTTATGACAAAAGTAGGGTGCTAGATGCCAACAAAGGTCAAACTGTGCTAGGTTTAGTAACATTTTGCTAGGGTTGGCATCACTGATTGAGGAAACTCTCGATGCTTACTCGCTGGATCTTTAAAAACCGCAACCTCCCCCCTGCCCCTTTTTCACTATTCACCCATCTGTTTGTAGTGCTACCAGCCAGGTTCCTCAGGCGTGGCAGCAAAGCGTGTGTCCATCGTCTTTGGGCTGCGGCCGGGGCGAGCGACAGCAGTCAACCCTTGATAGTAGCTATCCTATTCAATTGTACGTACATCGCTCTCATAATTTTATAACGTGCATTATTATTAAACTCCTAAAAAGTAGAGAACTGGAAGCAAGTATAAATGAACTGTAGGAAGTTCCTCACTTCATACATGGAGGAATCGCCCCTGGAGCAAGGGCAATTTACTTTTTCTTGGTAGATACGTCTATAGTGTTGGAGCAACTGCCCCAGGTCCCCCTAATCACCGCCACCGGAAATGAATCTGCTGTGCGAAACCATGTTTGGATGTAAATTAATCTCTGAACCACAGAAAGGGGCAATAAAGAAGGGGGCAGAGAAAATTGGTGCCACTGAAGTTGGAATTCTTGAAATACAGTGATTTTCATTGGGTCCGGACACACTCTTTATATAATGAAGCTTCATATAGCACAAAAATTGTATATGTGTGTGGGGGATAGGGAATATCAGACGCGGTGGTTAGGTGGTCATGGAGGGTCTTTTTACTACTTAAGCCCCCGCACTATGCTAAACATTATCTACCAATGGGAAAGTAAAGTGTCTTTGCTCCACCCCTTTTCCAGTTCTGGAACTTATGTATTAGCCGTCACTGGTGAATGTTAATAATATATAGAAAACAATTTTCAGCATAAATTGCATAACTCTATACATACATTGAAACTTGGCCCTCCGAAAACATAGCTACGTTCTTGTTATGGACTGAAAGCCTGTAAAGCAGCTATTACTTTGAGTTCCACGCACATATAGTGCCATCGCCGCTGTTTTCTGTCTTTCGAGACACAAGCTATGTACTTCTTTTCAAGTTGCTCCCCAATTGACCACACGATGCTGGTTCAACATCACAGTTCTGCGTCACTGACTGAAATATATTTTTTCTAAATTTCCGGATAAATTTAATACACTAACTTCTTTTTTTCCTATTCATCTATTGTTTACAAGAATTAACGTAATAAGAAATAATGAATAATGATCTATCTTTCGATTGATTGATTGATTTAGTTTATTTTACTTCGCGTTTTTTGTGCCTCTTGGCTAATTTGCGAAGATGGGGATGAGTGATGAAATGGATGAAAATGGACAATCACAAACAACCATACCCGACCGGGATTCGAACCCGGGACCCTTGGTGTCGCAGCGCGATGTGCAAACCACTAGGCCACAGGGTCGGGCACATCTATCTTTCGAAACACAAGCTATGTGCACTTTTCAAGGTAAATCATCAGCTGTTCATGCTGAGACAAGCAACAGTATTTCGTTTGAAGGAATATCAGTAGTCACTGATTGCTCATAAGAGACAGTTATGTAAAATAACTGTATGTATTTTCTTTTAGCAGGGAGGAATTTGGGTGTGCAATTGATGTATCCAGCATTATTACTCGTTTTAAACAAACTCACCAAATGGTTGGGGATATAATAGTGAGATATTTCTGTTCTATGCTTATCCTTGACCTTTGGCAGTATTGATGATTTCGTTCTGTTGGGTTTAAAACGAACAATTAAACTTATTCACGTTTCTGGGAAATAAGGATACACAAGGACGAATCTGAGTTATTAAGGATTGGGTGCAAGTTTGGGATCTTGGGTAATAATTAACACTCCACAAGGGTATGGAAATGTATTGAAGTATTATGGAAAATTTGACCTCAATATTCATAAGGTACTTCTGAATTTGAGAAACAGAAACAAATTAATCTTTAGACAGTTGGCCGTTCTCTTTTGCACCTTGGTTTGTGCATATATATAGTGGGATAAATAGTTTAATTTTTGGGGGATGAAAATTCCCTTTCAGCAACACTCCAATCAGCGCTTTCAGCGTTTCAGGCGGGACACTCGAGAGTCATCTTGGAAATGTGCAAGGTTAAAGTAGTGGTAATTTGAGGTATAGTGAATCTGTTGTTGGGGCTCTCGTGACGTGATTGCGTGCAGGTAACGCTCACCTCTGACGTACCGTCTCAAGTGTGTCATTCCAATGATATGCAGTTTCTTTTGGATGAGGGTTTTCACCTTGGAGCAGAGAGAGTTCCAAAGAGTTTTATAAGTGGGACTCCTTGTGTGTTGCCACCTTCGTTTCGCCCACCGCTTTAACTGAATGTACACTTGGAGACGAAGACTGCCTGTCATTTGTGATGATCGGTGTAGCTGTGTTACTTCTGTGCTTTCTGCCTCAGCTTTGAGCAGAGAGTGAGTGAGATGTGATACTGACTGATCGATTTGCTGGGGTGTCTGAGGCCTATCATGAAGATCGAGAAGAGTGTTCACATTTCCTCTGAATTTATCCCAATTTCTCTCACGTCTCAGAAAGGATGGGACTCCTTGTGTGAGAGTACGGTGGGAAACTTGGAAGATGACAGTCTCGTGGTCTGAACCCAAAGCAGAGATTACGTACGGGTCTGCGAGGAGTGGCACCTATTTACTAAGGACTACGTCCAGCACGTCAGGCCTGCCACCCAGCTTCGGATAGTGACAAGGGTTCCCGGAGTGTTTGGATAGTGAATGTGGATCGGAGTATGTAGTCATGCAGTAGGTCACCTGCATTATTAGGATACCGTGAATGCCAGGATGTATGCTTGGCATTGAGATCTCCGGCAAGAACCACTTTATTGCCTAGTTTACGTATGTTGTCATAATCATCTGGTACAAGTCCCGCAGCTGGAGATCTGTATCCAGCCACGAGAATGAGTGATTCTCCGGGAGTTAGAATGCGCCCTGCCAGCGCTTCTAGACCGTTCAAAGGTGATACATGTACTTGCTGAGATGGAAAGTCTCTTTTTATTACTACTAATAATCCGCCTCTCGGCCTTCCAATTCTATCCAGTCGGTATATGAGATAGTTGAGCAATTTCCAGCCTTCGACTGTGATGATGATGAGAGTTAAAATTTATGGGTGCGTCGGCACTTAAGGCCATTTCGCACCCTTCTATGTATGCGGGAAAATATCCCTTATCTAAAATTCTGACTGAGAACTTAAAAAAGGGGTGTAAAGAGCCCCTTGGGAAAAACTAAAGTGCAAGGTTGTAAAAAGACCTGCACGAGACAAACACAACACATTAAAAAGTCAGAATAAACTAAAAACCTCCTTATAGACGGTGGAAGAGACCAGCTCTTCGCAAAAAACTAAAAACATGTGATAAAATGCTGCTGTCATCACCCAAGAGGGATGACAAACAGCCGGAAAGGTTAAAAGTCTGCCGGAGGTAAGCAAGATCGACACATTCAACGAGAATGTGTCGGATGCTTAACATAACATTACAAGTTCGACACAACGGAGGGTCCAGCCCTTGCAGTAGGTGACCATGCGTGAGACGACTGTGTCCTATACGCAGGCGGGTAAGAATAACGTCTTCTCGCCGAGAGGGACGAGACGAGGAACGCCAAACACCTATGGTGGGCTTAACAGCGTGAAGCTTGTTCCCCGTTTCCACATCCCACTCGGTCTGCCAAGTGTCAAGAAGGCGAGAACGGAACACATTCTGCAGGTCGCTAGCTGGCAAAAGGTGGACGAGAACGTCGCGATCTGCATCAGCAGACTTGGCGGCAGCATCAGCTGCTTCGTTCCCCTGGATGCCCACGTGGCTAGGGACCCAACAGAAGTGTACATCCGTGCTGGCAGATAAGGACACAAGCCGTCTGAATATGCGTTGCGCTACTGGATGCCGGGAATACGGCGAATCCAGAGATTGCAACACGCTGGTCGAATCACAGCACACAAGGACCTTCTTCAGACCGTTGACATCTGCAAAATCCAGTGCCTTTAGAATGGCGTACAACTCTGCCGTATAGATGGAACAGGCAGGATGTAGTGAGTAACTGGAGCTTTGAGAGTCTAGGACGAAGGCGCAACCAACTGATTCGACTGTCTTGGACCCATCCGTGTAAAACACATTAAAATTGGGGTGCTTCGCACGAAGTTCTAAAAACCTTTGCTGGTATACAACCATTGGTGTCTCTGACTTTGGAAGGGCAGTCAGAGATAAATCGATGGAAGGTGCAGGAAACTCCCAGGTAGGGAGGGGCGGAATGAGTGGATAGACGCCAGGAAGATCACTGTCAACACCAAGTGCTGAGAGGATCTCGTCTGCACGAACACCAAATGGTCTTGTGGCACTAGGGCGGAGCCGATACCTTGCAAGCCTATTCACGTCTGAGATGGTGTGAAATGAGGGATGTGAAGGCATCGAGCGAAGATGGAGGAAGTAGTTCACTACCAGCCGCTGTCTTCGCAGAGACAGCGACGGCTCAGATGCCTCTACGTACATACTGGCGATAGGGCTGGTCCGAAAATCACCAGAGCACACACGTATACCAGCATGGTGGACGGTGTCTAGGATGCGAAGTCTAGATGGGCGGGCAGAAGAATACACAACACATCCATAATCAAGCTTCGACCTGATGAGTGCACGATACAATCGAAGCAGTACCGTCCTATCAGCACCCCAGGAAGTGTGAGATAAAACACGTAAAAGGTTGAGAACTCGAAGACAAGAGAACTTTAACTGGCGAAGGTGAGGTAGCCATGTTAATTTCTTATCGAAAATGAGGCCCAGGAAGCGGACCTCATTCACGAAGCACAGGGGAGATTTCCCCATGTACAGGTCAGGATCGAAATGACATGTACGTTGACGACAAAAGTGAACACACACGGATTTCTCGGATGAGAAGGTGAAACCTGTTTGGGAGGACCACTCAACCAAACGGTTTATCGTCAGTTGGAGTTGACGAGAAGCTGACGCGAGATTCCGTGAGCGACAAAAGATCGTGAGGTCGTCTACATACAGAAGACCATGTACAGGGGCAACAATGCTCGCCATAACACTGTTCACTGCTATGGCAAACAGAGTCACACTTAATACGCTGCCCTGCGGGACACCGTTCTCTTGTTCGTGAAGATCCGAAAAGGAGTTCCCAACACGTACGCGGAAAAAACGATCAGATAAAAAGTTTTTAATAAAGTACGCCATATGGCCACGCACGCCCCAAGAATGGAGCTGCTTTAGGATGCCAAAACGCCACGTTGTGTCATATGCTTTTTGGAGGTCAAAGAAAACTGCAACTAAATGTTCCTTGTTGAGGAATGCATCCTGAATGTGTGTTTCCAGCTGAACCAGATGGTCCAGTGTGGAACGGTTGGAGCGAAAACCACATTGAAAATTACTTATCAAGCAGTTTTCCTCCAAAAACCAGGTGAGACGCTTGTTGATCATGCGTTCCATCAACTTGCACACACAGCTAGTTAACGCAATAGGCCTATAACTCGGGGCTGCGGTGCGTTGTTTACCTGGTTTCAGGATGGGAACAATAATAGCTTCTTTCCAGGAAGTGGGGAAAGAGTCCTCCAACCAAAGCCTGTTGAATACCGCCAAAAGGAAATTTCTTGCTCCAATGGGCAGATGACGAAGCATCTCATAGTGGATCTTGTCCACTCCAGGAGCTGTGTTCTTAGAATCTCGAAGTGCCTGATCGAACTCCCGTTCAGTGAATGGAGAGTTGTATGGCTCGGTGTTATGACTTCGAAAAACGAGAGGGCGTCGTTCCTGACGGTCCTTCTCACGGCGGAAACGTGGTTCGTAATTTACAAAGCTAGACGCATCAGAAAACTGCGTGGCCAAGATATTAGCTATGTCTCCGGAATCTGTGTACAACGTCCCATCGTGCTCCAGAGCGCTCAGAGGAGTAGATGCAGCCCCCTGGATGCGACGTACTTTGGTCCAAACGGCTTTCGACGAAGCCTGCTTCGTCAGAGAAGACACGTATTGGACCCAGCACGCCTTCTTACTGGCTCGAATGAGCTGACGGGCACGGGCACGTTTAATGCGGAACTGCTCGAGGTTTGCGGCAGTGTGGTTCCTATTAAATCGATCGAGAGCATGATTGCGGTCCTTGATGGCTGCACCGATCTACGCAGTCCACCAGGGGACTGGGCGTCGCCTCGCAGGTCCACTGGGATGTGGAATGGAGGTGCGTGCAGCATCATGCACTCCTGACACAAAGACATCTAAGGCGTCGATTGGTGGTAAAGTCCACGCAAGATCGACTTCAAGGTCCACTGCACGCTCGAAGGCTTCCCAGTCGGCCCGACTGAGATTCCAGTGAGGGTGTTGTTCACGTGATTGCTGAAGATGTTCGAAGGTAAGAATGAGAGGGAAGTGATCACTCCCACAAAGATCAGGATGAACGCTCTAAGATGTGGTAGGAGCAAGGCTGGGACTGCAAAAGGACAAGTCCAACGCAGAATATGTGCCAGAGGAAGGACTGAAATATGTGGTAGTCCCATCATTCAGCAACGTTAAATCTGATGCCTCACGGAATTGATCTACAATTTGACACCGGGGCTCTGTACGAACGGAGCCCCACAAGCAATGGTAGGAATTAAAATCGCCCAAAAGAACTACAGGAGACGGAAGTTGTTCGAATATAGAAAGGAGGTCCTCAAGAGAGAATCGCTCCTCCCTTTTGATGTAGACACAGCACACAGATATTGGCTGTGGTAGATGGATCCGCACGGCGACAGCTTGGAGGGGGGTGGTGAGAAAGATTGGCGTTGAGTGGATGTTATCTCGAACACCGATTGCAACACCACCGTGTGCACGACGACCCTCAGGAAGCTTGTCGGTGCGGTAAAGCGTGTATCCGTTCAGAATCACTGATTCATTTGGACGAAAATGTGTCTCTTGGAGACATATAATGGCAGGGTCAAATTCAGATATTAGAATTTGCAGTTCCTCGAGATGTGTACGGAAACCGTTAAGGTTCCATTGGAGACAATAAGCCATAGCTGGAAGTATGGTTGTTACCTTTTAAGGCGTACTTTATTTCTAGGCCCTGTCACCTTGATAAATTCTTCATCCGCGGCTTCGTCCTGTATCATGTCCTCGGGTAAGGACACAGAGGGCGAAGGGGATGAAGGGGGAGTGGGGGCGGGTGCTTTGAGCGCCCGCAGGGCAGCCTTCAGCTGCGCCTTAAGTTTCAGGGTGGTGGCTGCCACCCTGACTGGAGAGCTAGTAGACTTCAGAAAATATTCCCTTGTATGCACCTGCTTGAACTTCCTCTCTGTGGAGCGAGGAGTGGTTGCTGGTTTCCTCGAAGCAGGGCGGGCTACTACGGGAATCGTTGGTGTTTGAGTTGACACGTCGCTGGTTTGTACACCCACACTGCGGCGGGTAAGAGCAGCTGCAGCAACTGTAGCGAATGGCACAGGTAAACTGGTGCGTATGCTTTCACGGAGACGTTGTTTTGCTTCACCAGCAGAGATTTTCTCTGTGACGAACAACTCTCTGATTTTCTTCTCTTGTTGGAAAGAGGGTCAGTCACGATGCCAGACTGGGTGCTCGCCTTGGCAGTTAATGCATTTGGGACCTGAAGAACAAGGTTCGGTCCCATGATCAGGCTTACTACACTTACCACAAAGGGCGGTAGTGGCCTTGCAGGAAGGCTGAGTGTGCCCAAAGTGCTGGCATTTGAAACAACGCATCGGGTTAGGGATGTACGGACGGACTTTGAGTCTCAAATATCCAGCCCGTACAATAGCTGGGAGAGTGGTCGTTTGAAACATCACTATGAGTGAAGCAGTTGGTACTAGTTCTCCGGACTTACGAGTCTTTATTCGCTGCACTGCGGTCACATGCTGGTCTGAGAGTGCTTCAAGAATCTCTTCCTCCTCAGCATTTAGCAGATCCCAGTGGCGAATCACACCTCTACTACTGTTAAGTTGACGATGAGGTTCAACATTAACAGGGAAGTCGCCCAAAGATCTTAGCTTTAAAAGGTTGTTTGTCTGGCGATCTGTGCTGGTCTGGATCAGTAGACTCCCGTTTCGCAGCTTTTTTATTTCTGGTACATCTGAACCAGCGGCGTAGTCTAGCTGCTTCTTGATCAGAAATGGTGACAAGTCCTTTAATGTAGCAGCTGTATGTTTCTTGGTTGTTGCAGATTCATCGTTACTATCGGTCTTCTGCACTATACTAATCACAAGATAACGTGGCACGTTACTTGTCTTTTCCACTAACTGAAGCGGACTCGAAGGCCGCGCTCGTCTTGGGGGTTTCCCCCCGTTTGAGTTGTTTTTTGTACCCATATACAAAATTGTTTTATTGTGGAGGGTCCATAAATTGTCGCCTCGACATGCCCTCTATGCCGAGGAAGGCCTACCCCCAAAAATGGAGGCTACTCGAGGACCAAACCGAAATCCCCGAGGCCACGTTCGCGACTGCACCTACCTCTGCAGCCAACACTGTCCCATCGGCACGTGCAACTCACACCTTGGGATAGGGTTTTTTTATCGAGGTTGTCTCCTCTAGCAGGACCCTTATTTATAGGGAGGTCAAAGATATGGAGATGAATGACGTGATGGAATGGTGAAAGCGTGAGATATGGATGTGAAGAATGAGTGAAATGATGAGATGAAAATGACCTCCCTACCTTACTTAATAGGGAGGTCAAAGATATGGAGATGAATGACGTGATGGAATGGTGAAAAACGTGAGATATGGATATGAAGAATGGGTGAAATGATGAGATGAAATTGGCCTCCCTACTAAGCCCCCTCGCCCCGTCAAGGCAGTCCTACATGGAGGGGGAGCCTTCGACTGTGTGGAAGAAGTGTGTTTCACTGATCAGTGCTACGTCTACTTTGTTATGTTGAAGAAAGTGGATGAGGATATGTCTCTGCCCTCTTAACCCATCTGCGTTCCACGCAATGATGGTGAGTGAGTAGTGAATTTTCGACTGACTAGAAACAGCCATCGCCAATCACTTCTGCAATGGTATCGATATATGCGGCTGCTTTTGTGGCTGTGTCCGTAGCAGAGGTAAGACGAGAAATACCTCTTTTAACATGTGGTATTATTTCGCTTAGATTCATTCCTTTGAATAACTCAAAAATGAGATTAATGTCTGAGGCTGATGTGTCATCCCGAGTGGATTCTGATATATTTGTTGTGGAGGGGCCTCTTTGGTGATGGTTTTGGTTTGGGGGCGGAGTGGCTGTGCCTGCGTATGTTGACGAGTTTTGTTGTGAATAAGTGGTTTCTACAGAAGTTGCAGTTGTTTGTTGAGAAGTGATGATGGGGGAGATTTTTCTTCCTTTTGTTGGTGGAAATTTGAGCGTCCGTGTAGGCGTTGAACACTGGACATCCTCTGAAGTTTGCGGTGTGATCACCCTGGCAGTTGGCACATTTGGCTTGTGTAGTGTTGTCTGTTTTGAGACAAGCCCTTGTCAAGTGTCATTGTCCGCATTTGAGGCAGCGGGGCAGTGCTTTACATTAGGTTTGACCATGTCCCATTCGCTGACAGCGATAATACTGTAGTGTGGTGCGTGGTTTGTATATGTGTACTTTAATTCTGTAGTCAAGAAGATATTCTTCTTTGTATATTTCGTGAGTGATGGAATTTCTTGAAAGCGACACCAGAAAGAATGGCATCAACACCTGTTCATTTGAGTCCTTCTTTCTGCGAGACATTTGGTGAACTGATATAGGTGTATAGTTCTTGTCTTTCAGGTCCTGCTCCAGGTCGCCCAGACAGGTATGGATGGGTAATTTTCGTATTACCACCTTAACAGGCCTTTCACTGCGAATGATGCCGGTGGCATATTCTCGTTTTTTCTGGTCGCAAAATGCAATTATTTTATCATAATCTGCCCTGGTTGATACTTGGAAGGTGACCTTCTCTCTATTGTGCTGTATGTGAGGAGGTTGACTAAGCGTCTTGCTTAAAGTAGAGTTGAAGCGTAAGTTTCCTTAATTCCGAACACGGAAATAGGTGGAGGCCTTGGGACTTTCTTAGGTTGAGTTGTTGTAGGTGGTTGCGTTTCCTCTTCTTGGGGGATCTCCATGTCACCTGAGGGTTCTTGTGCCAGGGGCGCAAATGTATTTGAAGTTGAGACCTCAGTTGATAACTGCATGGTTTTTTGTAGTTTTGTTGGATGTCTCCCTTCATATAGTTGGGCGAGACTGTCCAAGTCTGGTTAAACTTTGAAAAAAAAAAGACGGTTCTGATTGGTCAATCGGGTTCATTCTTTGCTCAGGCGTTCTGACGTCATTTGACCTTGATCGCACATCCCCCAAATTTCTTTCTTGTCTACCTCCGTGGAGTTCACCGTATCCTGTCTAGCGTGTCATACCATCGTCTTTCATAACATAATAACATTATTATATAGTACACTATAAATATTACCGTTACATATCGAGGGTTCGAGTACCGGGACCATTCCAAATCGTAACTGGACATTTACCACCCTTCATAGCGTTTCATAAACCATAAAAACTTATTTTCAATATTATAAACATTAATTATTAGCAATTTATGCATTACATACTTTGCAGTAATGAATATAAAACCATATTCATAACATTTAGTACCTCTAATTACCTTCTATATACATATTTTTCATAAAATAAATAATTATATATTCATAAAAGTTATAAATATGCAAATACATAAATGTTAATTATTCTAATGTTATGCAAATTTATTCTAAATTATGCAAATTAGTTCTTAATTATATGCAAATAAATTCTAAGCACATGCAAACATATTTTGAATATTAAATACCGGCAGACGTTAGCGTATTTCTCTACTACTTGTGTACAGTATATAAAAATGAAATGGTTTATCAATTTATAGGTCTCTTGTATGTTGTTTCCTCTCATAATGACAAAGTGTGTGACATTTTTTTTCCACCGCTAGTATATACCGCTGATCTAACATTTTATTTTCCGCTCTCCTCAGTTTTTATTTACCATAAATTTGTCTCCCTACTAAAGGGTTAAACGGGCGAACAAAAATTTTGTAGTCCCTCCTCCTGAGCTACAAAGGACAAGGAATCAACATGTACAGCTATAAATATGCTGCACTCAACCTTCCCACGTACTTTTTGTTATCTATATGTGTGAAGTGACTTCTGGGAATTCATCAAGATGTTATGAATGCCGACATAAGTAACCGGGAGACTAAATTGCAGATATTAAAGTTTACTTCAGTGACGCAGCAGTGCGAAATTCTTGGTGTTGACCCAACATCGTGACGACAATAGAGTCTACTATAACCTGACAAGTTAAGTCCCAATATGTGCAGATCGCTGCGGAGCACTTCCTATTACATCATCCTCAACACCAGTCTTCTATTTACTGCTCTGGCCTTGAGAGTACCAGTGGTGCGAACCAAAAGCGACAGAAAGGCGACGTTAAATATCAAGGTACGACATAATGAAAAGCGTTCCTGCGTACAGGTGTCGACAAACCAGAAAATAGTATAAAAAATGATAGCTGCCTCTCTTCTTTTTGGAAATAGAAAATTTTCTGTTCTCTTGTACTGTAGTCAACGCGAAGCGAACAAATTGAAGAGAAATTACGGTAAAACGTATGAAATTCCTTTATTTTCTTCTTTTTCACATTGGTACTTACGTATTTTGCATTCCTAAGGATTCTTCAAGATGGTATTTCGTTTTTTCCACGCAAATAATCTCAACTTTCGACATATCGAGTAATGCTTGTTTGTTCGTTTTCGCTTGCGTTACACGCAATATGGCGGAGAAATCTTGACCAGCGTCGTCCATGATCAGTGGTTATGCAGTGTTGCAACTTTCTTCATTGAAAAATACCTACTTTCGTGTTACTGATTTTGTATTTTTTTCCAGATTCGAAAACCCCACGAACCATGCACGGATAGCCCCACGAACCATTCATCAATAGCCCCACGAACCATTTCCGGTAAGGTTGGGTTAGGTAGGGTCAGGTATAGGTTACAATAGTTAAAAATTGGTTTCGAAAAAAATATGCGTAGCCCCACACACCATTCTCGCATAGCCTCACGAACCATTAACACATAGCCCCACGAACCATTGACACATAGCCCCAGAAACCATTTGCGGAAACGTACCTTCTTCAGTTACAAAACACATGTTTGGAAACACTGACCGGGATTACGTCATCACACACAGGCTACATCAGGGACGGCGACAGGGGTGGGCATGGGTGGGCAAGCGCCCACCCAAAAATTCCTGTGCCCACCCGATTGCCCACCCAATCAAATTCAATAAGTACATATACTTGGGGATATATGAATCATTCAATAAATGAGTGTATTCTGGTGTACATAACATATATATTTTACTTGTGAATATTATCTATGCTGAAATGTTCACATATTATCAACCCATAAAAAGTCAATTTTGTCATTAGAAAGTGAAAGTAATTACTAGAGCTATAGAAACAAAAACTGTGATCAAATGAATACTTCCATGATTAAAAGCAGCTAGTAGGCTTAGGAGGCTCCGGATAGGGACAGATGGAAGGCTTGTGTTGCTGCAGCATAAACCTTCGGGTTTAAGTATGCTAGAGAGTATAATAAAAAAGTAATGTAAAGTGCTCCCCTATGCTTTGCACCACGCCATGAAGGCGTATAGGGGGTGTGGAGTTTGGGCCCCATACTTTGTTGATCTCGGTCGAAGCTGGAGGTGATGTGATCAGAGTACAATATAGTTTTAATTAGCTCTGCATTTAAATTCCAGAAGTATCCCTTTTTTTATTTCATTACAATTTTTATATACCTGTCATCTTCAAATATCAATATGGTATGCGAAATATCAACTTTATATTCGTTCTACTAATAACTAGGAATCACAATAATCACTACAATACCTAAGTAAATAAATTTTAATAAACCAGTTATGTATGGAAAAAGCTACAGAATTTTTCAATTGCTAATGACTGGCTTATCCTATATAGAAATCTTCGTTCCACACATAAATTTTGCCACATGAATCAGCCGAAAATGTCAACAGAATCTGTAGATGCAGCTGAAGTAAAGGAAAAAATGTTATGTCACGAAGCATCCAGAAGACGATTTTGTTAAGTTTGTTTTTAAGCCCACTTTTATGCTCAGATAGGCTAATCGGGACTAAGCCTACAGTTTAACGCGTAGTCCGAACCAGTGTGCATTGTGCTTCCACCAGAGGAGGGGGGAATCGAACACAGGGCCTCTTCATTTTTAATGTGACAGCGTTATGCCATTGGGGAATAAATATACAGAAAGAAATCGCACCAAACGTGTCATTTTATCACCACAGAAGATGCGTCCATTTTAAGAGGGTGATTGCCTGAGACAAATATTTGAGACTTTCGAAAAACAATGTCATTGTTCACGTAATTAGCTGCCTTGATCCACTAATGAAAGGCTGTTCAATTGAAACTACCACCTCAACTTTCTAAGAGGTATGAACTAATCAAACTCCATTGATTTGTTTTATTTTAAGTCATTTTTCTGCTCTAATTTTGATAATAACGACGGTAAGGTTCAATGGTGATTAGATGAAAGTAACGAAGAAGCGAAAACAAACAAATGCTGACACTCAAAATATAAACCCTCATGAATTATTACTTTGACAGTGGTTCCAGGCGCCAGGGACTCGTTGCCCTGAAAGAATAAAGTTTCCAGAGTATGCTGCATAGGATAGAGGTTGACATTCTAGTGTGTTCGAAATGGTCATGCCATGCAACCCAAGGCATCTATGAAAAATAGATGAATTATTACTGGTACGGTGATCAACTTCAATGAATTCCTTGTGTCCTAAATCATTTTGTTACCTCAAAAAATATGTTCATGTAACCATACGTGTATTGTTTCTCCCGCATTAGTAACATGGCAGTTCAGAAAACGAATAGCAACTTAACTAATAATCTCTTCAATTCTGAACAGATTTTTCAATCTTACTTTTTTTATTACTTATGAGTGATATTTTGTCAAAATAGCCTTTCATTAGCCTAGGAATACTTCATGGACAAGGAACAAAAAATTGGTTTTCCGCGTGTGTTTTAAATCATTCCTAATAAGACGTTTATTTTAATCCAAACATTCAGTGGCGGTGATTAGGAGGAGAGGGAAGTGTAGGATGCAGTTCCTCCCGCCACATTTTGCCCCCGCACTATGGCCTTTTTATGCTAAGCCTTTTCTACCAAGAAAACGTATATTGTCCTTGCCCTTCAAATGTTGGCTCCCAATCGCCACTACTACAAGCATTCAGATAGATTTGTCAGTGTACAAACCTTGTATGATAAGAAAAGTGACCCTCAAGGAGTAAGAAAACTTTTTCAGTCAAAAACTCATACGATGAAAATACTATGCTCAGGAACATGCATTTAAATTACGAGAAACTTCACGGTTGTCTACCATCGCACTTTCTATCACTGTCGCCGAATACATAAACTCAAGTATGTGCCTTGTATTTGCAACACAAGCTTAAACCTAATTCACATTTATTTCACTGTATTAACATCCATGAAGGAATGTGATTAGAATGTATGGCTGCGCATGGGTAAACACTTCCTTGAAATAATTGTGTCCATCAGAGACAAAGCGAAAGGAAATGGAACAAGATGCGAGAATAGATTAGAAAAGAATAAAGAGGAAAACAAGAAAAGGAAAGGAAAAAGAAGTAAGAGGAAAATCGGGAGTGTAAGAGAGAGGAGATACATACGTCTTACATACAAATACTAGTATATACTATATATGGTCTTACATTTATACTGCCCACCCTAATCTATCAATATGTAGCTTCTGCCCACCCGGTCGAAAATTTCTGGCGCCGCCCCTGGGCTACATCCACCTGGAAGTAAATGGATGCAAGAGCTTTCGTGCATCGTCACACATTTATATCGAAAACTAGAAGATTTACCGGCAAAATTCAATGAACGATGCGAGAAAACACTTCCCCGAACTTGCACAATTATAAAGAAACTGCATTCGGTAAGTAATTTATTCTGTAAAATTGAAGAAATACGTTTCGCGGATACGAAAATTTTACCGAAATTACTTCACGGAGGTTCTCAGGAATGAAGTATAAACCAACGGGGTTAACTAAATGTGAGGGGAAGGTAGCAACGTACGCTTTATGCCCGTTCACGGACTCAACAAAATCTCAATAATAGAAGTCGCCAGGAATCAGACTCGACTGAAAAACGTTGTCCAAAAAAAACATTAACAGATATTAAATTCCCATTTTTCAAGGTTTTCGAAAACCCCTGTAGCCTACATGAAAATTTTATGAAAACTACCTGTGGGAATTTTCACTAATATATTCAAGATTTGAATGAACATAATGCTTAGAAGAATGGATTCACGCGTGTTAGGCTAAATACGTATTTTCCAATTAAAAGGAACTGCATACTACATTGATAACTTAATAACGTTTACAATCTCCAGAAGGATTGTTGCACAGCTACGTCTCACTTGGGCTGTCATCTGGCGGCAATAGGTGAAACTACATCATGCGTTATGCTGCTGCGGACGACTAACAGGTTTAAGCACATTGCTTTATTATTTCTTTGCAAATTAGAAGGCAGCGAATAAATCATGGACAACACGGTAAAAAATATATTAACAAACTATTATTCAAGTTCTCTGTGCCGTATTTTTTCATCTTCTTTCTGTGCATTGCTTTTATATTAGTGCAAGTTGATCGCGAAGATCAGGATGAACGATAAACAATGGAGCAATGATGAATGCAGTGTATAAAAAGGTCATAAAATATACTTTACATATTTACAGTACTTGAAATGCTTACTTTTAAATTCAGAAAAAGGCAAATTTTGAAGACACGTTTAGAAAGAACAGAAATTTTTAGTGACAATATTCGACAAATTGATGCAAATACACTCAGCGGCAAAAAATAATCGCCCTCTTGTAATTAAGTGTATTTTTCTTTCTTTGAAGCAGTGTTTCTTCATTTTTGGATCTATATCAACAATGTAATATTTACAACAGTTAGTGTGTGATATTTTAAAAGTACATAAGGGAAAGTGGGGGAATTGCGACCACCTAAGGGAGATTTTAAAAATCTCAAAAACTCTACGCAGTGAAACAAAAAGAAAATGTGGGCCTGAAAAGCAATGTTTGTAGTACATCTCTGCGTATCACTTTGCTCCCTGTCGTTAATAGTTACATCTGTAAACGTGAAAAAGTAACAATGTTCGTGTGAGCGCAATTGCCCTATTGGTAGGGTAATGGCACTCAGTAATCATCCTAATAGTAAATCAATACCATTTTTGTACTATACAGAAACTATATCTTTAAGTACTTATATTTATTAATATGCAGATACAAATTAAATTGAGCACAATTTTGCACAAAAATGCACACATGGGACGCTTATTATGAGAAACGTGTTTGCACCCTTCATGTTCCCATCACAAACAGCGTGAGCGTCATTACCCGATAGGCGCCATATTATGTTATTTGTTTCTCGTCTCATGAAGAATCTCAAATGTTTACTTTATAATAATTAAGAAATAAACACGAGATACTACAGGGAGGTTATTTCAGTCGTTCACCGCCAGCGTGTCGGCCGTTCGGCGGACTCTTCATGCAACAGGTCCCGGCAAATTGCGTTCAGGAAGTCCGCAACAGAAACCGCTTGTTTTGTAATGTTTCCACTTTTCACAATTACAGTTACAATTACAATTGAAATAAGCACGTACCTTGTCGCAAGGATGCTGGAAAGGTGTCCTCCCACATACAAATATTTCTGGCACCTTATTTCTGACATCTAATCTTAAATTAGACATCGCTACTTTATCCTCAGTTGACAGAAAGGGAAGACAGCATCCCGGCTCATAAAGCAAACCGAAAGCGTAAAATGGTATTTAAAAGTAATAATAATGATGATCACTAACCTCCTGTGTTATAAGAGATGTTGAAAATGACCTCCTTCAACAGCAATACAACACGTTTCTTAGGTTCAAGAGATCCTGTCTCTCGTAATTCCCTGACCACTTTTCTGCAAGAATTCGTTTTCACGTAATTATCGTACATAAAAACTCTATGTTCAAGACTATATTTGTTTAACGACATAAGTAATGAATGAATAACAATTAACACACAATAAAGCACTGGCCATGAGTAGCACATTACAATAACACAGTATAAGCAACACGCGTACTGATAAACGCAAACAGAAGTGAACATGAACGTACACTTGACGTCTGGTAGCCGACAGTGTTGCTAACCATTTTTCAGCAATGTCCCTACAGACGTAGTCAAAATGTCCCTACAACTGACCAAATGTCCCTACGCCAAGTAAAAACAACACCTCATGAGCATGCAAAACAGAAGAAAAAATATACACATTTACTTACCAAATCTTTCTGCTCGGTGCTTCCACAATTAATGAAGGAGCGAATTTCCAATACATGACCCCTCCCCGATTTTTGTAATATTTTGCATACTCACTAATTGAGGCCTCCTAATCACGAATTTGAAGTTAAAATTTGGGGGGTCACGTGTAGAAATTGCAAAAGAAGTGAAATTGAGTGATCCGCGATCGGCACGATTGCTCATTATATAACGGAATTTTTTGTTTTTCCAATACTTAAAAAACGAAATATACATTCCTCATATTACTACGACCCCAAATTTTAACTATGTTTGCCTATCCTATCCTAACCTAACCTAACCGTACCTGAATGGTTCGTGGGGCTATCCGTCAATGGTTTGTTGGGCTACCCGTGCATGTTTTTTTCGAGCCCAAATTTTAACTATGTTTGCCTAACCTAACTTAACCTAAACTTACCGAGAATGGTCAGTGGGGCTATTCCTGAATGGTTTTGCGGTAATTGTGATTACGAACCGATAAAAAATATTATTTTCGTAGCACTTTAACAGCAAACGTTCATCATCGAAGACGCCATTTTCGTATCCTGCAATTTTATGATTGATGTACTGTTGTCAAATTTACCTATAATCAAATCAGTTCTTCTCCATCGTGATTGTCGCTGTCACATGTAAGCACGTTCTTTGGGCAATATACTGAAATCCATAAATTTATTAATTAGCCCACAGCCATCCGCCTGCACACTCCACCTAAAAATCTGTACAACATTATCAACTCTTTTACTGTTCTCTTCCGCCATTCTTACACGATCCATGCTCTCCAAGTATGAAATCAACAGTGTGGCAACGCTGTAGACAGCGTAACTAATTGTAATTTGTTCATATCAACAAATATGGCTACCATACTTGTATACAGAGAATCATTGCGAGAATTGAAAAGCTTATTTTACAACTTCTACACGTTAGTGAACATTTTTTCCCCCTCACCACAACATGTTAACTTGAGATAAGTCATCACGAATAATTATTTCGTGAGTATAAGACGTAGCATAGAAATTACAGACTGGTCCGGTATTGTAAATTCTTGCCTTAATGAATAATAGGGGTGTGCGGGACAGAATGTTTTGGGTCGGGACGGGATCGGGACGGTAATTTTTTTAAATCCCGACATTCGGGACTGAAAAATTTGCAATTTCCCGACCAAGTCGGAAAATTTTCTGGACGGGAAATGTTCGAAATTTCCCGAAGCACTGGAAATCTCGAATTTTACAAGTCATTTTCACTTTAAGTGATTGTTTTTGCATTTCTAGAATAAAAACTTACAACTTTCGATAAGTTCCAGAAACTTACAAGGCAGAAAACGTCGAGAATTAACGACTTTTTAAAGTAAAGAATCCAGCACACCCCTAATGAATAACGTTGAGTCGTTTACTGTTGATTATGTTATTTGAAGTCATACATGCTGCTGCTGTGAAGAGATAGATGTTGGTTGGTGATATATGCTGTATTTCCTGCAGTCTTTAACAATTTTGGTCCCATTTTATTTCCCTTTTTTGTTTTTGTATCACTTAACATTGAAAATATTCTTTCCGTTTCCGCGTTAGAATGCGGCAATGTTAGCACTATTTTCGCGAGAGTGGAAATGTTTTCAAAAAGGAACTTGCCTTGAAAGTTTTTGGTAACCGATAACATGTTCCAAAATTCTGATGGAGATTTGTTAGTTAGCTCTTTTTTCTCCTCCTCGCTAAAGTATCCAGATAAACTAATTCATAAAATGTAATTTACCAAGATTGAAAAAAGTACCTACGTTTTCCCTCATTTGGCAAAATCTGTCCCTACGTTCCTACGCGGGCGAAATTTAGTGAAAAGTCCCTATGCGGAGGGACATGTCCCTACGGTTGGCATCACTGCCGACACGTGCAGTATGAAGCGCCCTCTCGCGGCTGACAACTCACCCAACCCCCGATAAGCTGCAGGCGCTGTCGCGACAACTGAGGATAAAGCAGCGATGACTAATCTAAGATTAGATGTCAGAAATAAGGTGCCAGAAATATTTGTAATTGCGAGGGCACCTTTTTCTGCAATCCTTGCGACAAGTTAAGTGCTTATTTCAATTGTAATTGTAACTGTAATTGTGAAAAGTGGAAACATTAGAAAACAAGCGGTTTCTGTTACGGACTTCCTGTAATGCAATTTGCCGGGACCTGTTGCATGAAGAGTCCGCCGAACGGCCGACACGCTGGCGGTGAACGACTGAAATAACCTCCCTGTATTATTATATCTGCAAAATTTTCAATACTCTAGCTTAAACGTTCCGTCTACTTACCTTGCACTTTTTCCTTCCCAATTTTATAAGAAAATATGACGAATTCGTTTTTCGCTCCCTGCTTCTTAAAAGTCAACTCCACATGTGCCGCCTTTTGTCTGGTGCCTCGTAGTACTGGGTTCTAGATGTCAGCACAGGTGACTCTTCAATAACATCCTCCGTAACGACTACAGAGGGGTGAGCAACAGTGCCCGCTGAGCGCCATTCCCCACCTTCCCCTACTATGTACATGAAGAAGGGAGTTCTTACATTTTCCTACATTTTTGCACATTATTATTATTATTATTACTATTGTAACAAAAATGAAATTAATTACTTGTTATTATATTTTTATTGTCTCGCTGCTTATGCGCGGCACAGGTATAGGCAGAGCATTATTCTGTGCCCTCTAAGACGCAGATTATATACACGGGCCCCGTTGGTGAAAAATTCATTGCGCAACTGTAACGGACATAAACAGTTATGACTTGGATTTGTATGTAATTAAATTATTCCATTCCTTTCTTTTGATACATAGCTTCAACACAAAAATGTCAACGAATTATGTAACTAACATCATTATACATAAGTGTTATGTTACATATTTACCAGGATATTACATATTTTACATGTGTTAATTTACTTTACATGAAAAAACATATTTCGACAATTTTTTCCTATCTTGATCTTTTTTTCCTATATTACATGACGTCATATTTTCTAATCAATGAGATGCATAGTGTTTACTGTCAGCTAAATTTGACTGCCAACTGGAAAGACAGGTTGAAGACAAAACAGAAAAAAAAAACCACTGGAAATGTTATTTATCGAAAGATGCTGGAGTTTCTCTCCCCTCCCTTTTCTGGTTACATATTTTCCTTTCGCTTTTAGGTTTAGCCAAAGCACCTAGAAACTTGGCATCTGTGGACAAGAAAGCTACCTTCCTGTACGCAGCGAGTTCCACAATATATTCCCTTGTACACAAAAGTACAAAAGTAGCTAAGTATTGTTCTTTCTGTACACACATTTTTTTTTACAATTTATTTCGAAAGTTACGAAGAGTTCTCGTACGTATTTACATATTCTACAATAATTTTTGATTTGAAAAGTAATTAATGGTTGACAAAATTTGTTTCTTAAATATGTGCACGTTGCTGTGCTCTTTTGAGTTTATAAATTTGATACAAATTTTAATTTGAACAATTTTTGTCTTTAAATAACGTTGAATATGTTCAAATAAAATAAATATCTAGCAGAATTCTTGAAATTGCTTGGATATTCGATTATTATGAATATTACATATTCTATGATACTACATATTTAGCTACATATCCTTTTGATAATACATATTTAGGTACATATTTTATCAATTACTACCGGCCCCCGTGGCGGAGTGATCAGCACATCGTGGTACGATGCCAGGGGTCCCAGGTTCGAATCCTGGCCTGTGCATGGACGTTAGGAACTAACATAATTGATATAATTCCACTTCCTAAAGAATCTAAGTAACACAATTTCCACACCCTGCTGGTTCTGGTTTCCAGAATTGACACTAATCGGCTTCGGTTTTCCAGCTCTAAATTGAAAATATAACAAAATACAACGTCGAAGATACTAGCTGATAAAATTAAAAACGAAGTTAATAACGCTTTTTTGGTCCCCAGAATAGCGAGATCAATGTAAAAAACTAACAATACTTGTATCATCTTTATATATTTTTTACTATGTATCATGTTATATTATGTTATGTTATGTATTGTAAAATTGAACCAATAAATATGAAATGTAAGGATGGGGGCGAGGGGGGACACCGTAAAAATCCACGGAACTTACGTCCTGGTATATTTTAGGGAACCAGGACAATAAGCGCATACATTCAAAAGTATGCGGGAGGAGTGGGCTTACTTCGGATGTCCCCCCTTTACAATTGTAGGTGTCCATTCATCAATTTCATCATATCATCACTCATCTCCATCTTCGCCAATTAGCCAAAAGTGGTACAAGAAGAGAAGTAAAATAAAGCAAATCAACCAATCAATTATCAATTACTGTTACAGATTTATGTACATATTTTGTACTTTGATATTAATAAAAATCCAAGCTCTATTGATGACGCTAAAGGATTTAACGAGCGAACAAAAATTTTCTAGTCCCTCCTCCTGAGCTACAAAGGACAAGGAATCAACAAGTACAGCTATAAATATGCTGTACTCAGCCTTCCCACGTACTTTTTGTTATCTATATGTGTGAAGTTGCTTCTGGAAATTCATCAAGATGGTATGAATCCCGACATAAGTAACAGGAAGACTAAATTGCGGATATTAAAGTTTACTTCAGTGACGTGGCACGAAATTCTTGATGTTCACCCAGCATCGTGATGACAATAGATTCTACTAAAGACAGTAACAGACTCCAGTCTCTATAGGTATCAATTCCCTAACCACGTGACTCCCAATGTACAACTGCTTGTAGAGACTTGGTCCAGGGCTCTTATCACATGGACACGAGCTTACTTTTAATTATGGTGAACCTGCATTGTAAATGTCTGGAAGTTCTCGGAAATTTAGTTTTATTCTAGAAATACAAAAGCAATCAGTTAAGCGGAAAATGAAGAGTAGAAGTTTCATTGCAATGTTTTTCTTGTTCCGATCATTATGATTTAAGAAGAAATTTACCGACAATGAAATATGTACTGTATACCCCTAATTTAGAGTGACCAGACGTCCTGATTTTTGCAGGACAATCCTTCTATGAGGGTCACGTCCTGCGGTCTGCGATGACATGCCTAAAATACAAATATTTCCTATTTTTCAACAGCGTCCTGCAAGACATCCAGACCAATTGTTTACCTCTGTGAACCTGTTTGAGCCTTTCAAGTAAGTAGTATTGTTAGTTTGCAAAGAAATACTTGGATATTAAAGCTTATATTTATTGTTTAGAAGGAGTTATTGCATGCTGTCTGTTCATGATATGATATGCAAGGTACTGAGTGATGGCTAAAAGTACATGCAGGGGTGTCTTGAAAATTAAAAATAGCCCCATTCTGGGGATTTGCATGTTTCATGCATTGATGAGATGATTACGACAGCGCCACTGTCAACAAGCTCACCAAAACAGTAGTAAACACAAAGCTTGTCTTCGCAGTGCTTCATCTAACAATGTCCTCTATTTTAGAATATGAAATCCAAAAATGCCCTCTTCTTAAAAGTTTGTTATCTGGTAATCCTATTTGTGAGTGTCCATTCATGAATCATCACATATATTCATTGTTGCAATTAGCCAAAAGTGACAAAAAGGCGACGTTAAATATCAAGGTACGACATAATGAAAAGCGTTCCTGCGTACGAGTGTCGACAAACCAGAAAATAGTATAAAAAAAGGATTACAGCTTCTTTTGTTTTTAGAAATAGAAAATTAGCTGTTCTCTTGCACTGTAGTCTGTAGTGAACGTGAAGCGAACAAATCGAAGAGAAATTACTTCACGGAAGTTGTAAGGAATCAAATATAAGCCCATGGGGGTTAACTAACTGCGAGGAGAGCGTAGCAATGTACAAAGAGAATGGGATTATATGAGAGGGGAAAGTCCGCCCAAATGTGGAAATCGCACGTCGTCTGCTAGGAGGGGAAGTGGGGATCTCAGCGACACTAGCGGCATCTCGTTCATCTCTTCCAACTAACGTAGCGCTCCACTGTTGACAACTGAAGGTGGCGTTGCGCTGCGCTCAGGTTTGAATTTGAAATTGATTGGTAACCGTCTATAAGACATGAGGGTTCGCGATAGGAAGTGATAGGATCAAGACCTGTAGTTCAAGCGGTCCTGAGTAACTACCACCGTCTACCTGTTCGAGCTGTCTTTGTATCCTTTTCCTGTACGGGAAATTATTTGTGAACTAGTGAAAGTGTTGTGAAGTGATCAAGTGATTGCGTACGGAATTATTTACGGGACCGTGAAATAGGCCCGTTATACCATGGCCGGGAATCATACTCCGGACTCCCAATCCGACATGGACGCTGAGAAAGGTTCTAATAAACGTTCTCGCGACGAAGTGGACGATGTTCACCCCGATAAAATCTCCAGAAGTGATACAAATAACGTGTCCCCCCAGATTCCACCTACCTATTGGTATGGCACGGATATGCCGGGTCCCTACATAGTCCTATTTGACGGTATAGACACTAACGAGAAATTTCTTGCCGCTGGAAGTGTTGGTAACTATCTCCGTAAGAAAGCAGTCCGAGTACAGTTAGTGGAACAATGCGGTCGTAATCGCGTCCGGGTGACTTTCCCCACCGCTAAAGCTGCTAATGAGTTTCTCGCGCGTAGTGCAATGCATCGTGATATGGGAGTCAAAACGAGAATTCCCTTATCGTTAATTCAACGGGAAGGACTCATATTTGGAATCGCTCATGACGTGTCAGAACAGGACGTACTCGATGGTTTCGAGAGTCCTATCCCGGCCCTTTCGGCCAAACGCATGAACAAAAAACTGTGGAAAGAGGATGGATCTTTCCAGTTAGTTCCCACTAAACTATTTTGCATCACATTTCGCGGTAATAGTTTGCCGGAGAAAGTTCTCATAAACAGTGAAATATTCGAGGTTCGACCACGTATACGATCAGTCCAACAATGCTCCAAATGTTTCCGATACGGCCATTTACATTTAGTTTGTAAATCAAAATCCAAGTGTGCTAAGTGTGGATTGGACTCCCACCCAGAGGACTGTGACAGTACTTTGAGTTGCATCAATTGCAAGTTACCACATTCAGCCTTAGACCGCAACTGTGCGAGCTGGCGTTTGGAATCCGCTGTCCAAACAAGCATGGCTGAAAACAATTTATCATATCGGGAGGCGAAACTCAAGTTGCAAGGCATATTCCTCCCTACTCCCACTCGCGATGATGTTTATCGACCCCGAGTGACAAAAGCGGCATTCCCTGACTTGCAGACCTCCCGCACAAAACCTTTCTTTCCTAATCACACATGGCACTCCTCAAACAGGACATATGCCAATATGTTTTCCCCGTTACGTAATCAATCTGACAGAGACTTTCCTGAAAACAAGGATTCTCAAACATCATTGGATTCGTATCGCTTTAAGGTGCCATCCTTTAAGACTACTTCTCAACCACGAAACACTAAGAAATCCAAAATCCGCCCTTCTCCGAGGAAAGAACCACATCGCCGTCCGAGATGGGAAGACGATGACGTCGCAATAGAGTCCGTGGCTAGTTCATCGACCCTTACTGACCCAGAGGAAGCGACGTCCCAACCCATCGGAAACAACGCCTACCCAATAAATAACACTCCTTCCCATTCTAAGAATTTCCATCGCCAATCATATGTGCACCCGAACAAGAGGCATAATAATCCCCAAACGCACATTACTGACCGCCCTACCGAACACAGTGAGGTGTACCAGGCTCTTTTAGACATGATTCCCAGCATGTGGGAAACCGTTAGACACATACGGGACAACGCTCATCGAATTCGTCTCATCCAACACATTCAATTTTTGACTGACAAACTTTTGACGTTACTCGAAGATACCGCTTAAGGTAATATCGGAAATGGGTACCATCTTACAATGGAATGTAAATAGCTTCTCCGCACGGAAACTCGAACTATTAGATCTAATTGCAGAACATCACCCGCTTATTCTTTGCTTGCAGGAGGTTAAAGGAACAAAGCACGAGAAGTATAGACTTGCTCATTATCACTTGTACGGCAACCCTACGCATCAGCGTGGTACGGTCATCTATGTGCATGAAACCCTTTCCCATACCGAAATACCAATTCCACATACCCTTTCCCTCGTTCAGACCTTCCTACTAGAGATAGTGGCTATCAAAGTTAACATTAATGACCAACCTATAGTTATCATTTCCTTATACATCCCCTCCTCAAACAACTCACAAAGAATCCGTTTTCCCGAGTTACAAGAGATCATAACCCTTGCTCCGGGCCCCTACCTCATCCTCGGAGATTTTAATGGACATCACCCCTCTTGGGGACACCCGTACGCGGACCGTTTGGGGAAAAATCTAGATGCATGGATCACAAACAACCGGTTTATACTTTTAAACGATGGCAGCCCCACTCACTATCCATTAAATAATAATCGCCCCTCCTGTATTGACCTCACAATTACTTCCTCCCGATTGTACAATAGTTTTCACTGGGTAAAGGAACAAGATCTCCGTGGCAGTGATCATTCCCCCATTTTAATTATAGCCCGTAGATCGTTCTCTACATATTTGTTGCGTGAAAATAGGGAGTCGGTCCCAGTGAAACGTTGGACCAAAGCTTCCATTAAATGGGATGAATTTACAACACAATTTAAAAACATTTATGATCAAACAACTCCCCACACTGATGGAAACATAACATATCAACATTTCCTCAGTATGACTACCATTGCAATAGACCATAGTGCCCATCGAAGTCAATATCGTAGCCCAATTAAATTTCCTTCCCTCAGTTGGTGGACCCGAGACTGTGAATTAATAAAATGTCAAAAAAAAATCAATTAAAACGATACGAACGAAACCCCTCGCCGGGGAAGAAAATCGAACTTAGGCGACTGCAAGCTAAGGCGAAGAAAATATATTTAAACGCGAAAAGAGAAGCGTGGCATTCATTTTGTAATTCCCTCGATTGCACAGATAGCCTCAGCTCTATCTGGAATAAATTTCAGTCTATTAGGAACCCGGCCCACCCAAAACGGAAAAATCTCGATAGACAGTGGGAAGCAGAATTCATGAACATACTCACGCCACCCTCTGTATGCGCACGAGAGGAAATATCCTTTGAACAAAATTTCGATTTCACTGCCGATTTCCCGGCAGTTACTGATACCGAAATACAACAAATCTTAGAAATCGTGCCGAACACTTCCCCGGGATATGACGGTCTCACCTATGACATGCTCAAACATCTGCCACAGCAAGGTATACAATTACTTGCTCATATATTCAATACCGTCTATCGCACAGGACGAATCCCGATCGAGTGGCGTCACCACATAGTTCTCCCCATATTAAAACCTAACAAACCTCCTGCGGAGGCAAAGTCATACCGACCAATAGTATTAATCCCAGTGGTTGCCAAACTTTTCGAAAGAACATTTCAACATCGCATTACTTGGGCGTTGGAAAAGAATAAATTCTTTTCGCCAACACAAATGGGTTTCCGCATGCAACATGGAAGCCAAGATGCCATAGCTACCCTAACAGTTGAAATCCAAAATAGCCAAATTACTCATGATTATTGCTTTGGCTTCTTCACTGACATAGAACATGCTTATGATGCAGTTCACATCCCGATCTTATATAACATGATGGTCCAACTAAATATACACCCCATAGTAGGGAACATCATCTGGAATTTATATCACGAAAGAAATTTACAATTCTGGTTTGAAGATAGATTGGAAGGCCCCCGTATAGCTCGCACGGGGATCCCCCAGGGTTCGCCCCTTAGCCCCCTACTATTTAATATTTATACCCACCATATACATCACCTAAATATGCGCGACTTTAAATTGCTACAATATGCCGACGATTTGTGCTGCTATAAATGCACCCCAGACGCCACGCAAGGCTTACTCGCTCTAAAGAAAACAGTTCCAATACTTACAGATCACTTAGCTACTTTAGGACTCAATATCTCCATTCCGAAATCCAAAATCATAATTTTTAACTCAAGAAAAAAGAGCAGTTACCCTAACAATATCACAGAAATCCAACACGTTCCAGTAGTCGACAATGTCAAATACCTGGGCGTATACTTTGATAGGCAACTGACTTGGACAAGGCATATACAATATCTCAAGGAAAAGGGTCTAAAAATTGTTAACTTACTCCGCTGCATCTCCACGACCAAGTGGGGAGGACACTCCCATACAATGCTATTATTCTATAAAAATTGTTTTCGTGCATTATTTGATTATGCAGCACCAGCTTATGGTGGTGCAAATACAAAACTTCTTACGTCTATCGACGTCTTACAACGACGAGCATTACGTACATGTCTAGGACTCATGCCGTCTAGTCCCAATGTTAGCGTATATTTAGAAAGTAATGAATCTTCTCTGTCACACAGACGCATCAAACTCACTGTGCAATATTTGTTTAAATCATGGGCGCGACACGATCATCCGTTTAATACAATATTTGCGATACAACGACAATGGTTTGGCCTCCCGACCCCCCCTCCCCCCACTAAACGTTTTTTTTCTTACAATGTTATAATATTGACCCAGACGCTTACCAACAAACTTTTACCCATCCGGACCCGCTTATATATCAATTGCATATTCCCACAGAACCCCGAGTAGAGATACAATATGCAGATCATGGCCGACATGAAAATTATAGAGATTTGTGGCCCACATCAACCTTTATTTATACGGACGGATCGAAGTCTGCAGACGGTGTGGGATGTGCATTTTACGTACCATCTCATAATATCACCCGACAATTCTCCCTCCCATCCGATATGTCGATATTCTCGGCGGAATGCTACGCTATATATAAAGCATTACAATTCGCCCTGCAATTCCGAATCGAGCAATCATTAATCCTTACGGACGCATTGAGCGTACTACAAACGTTAGCACGAACAGGTCGGGCAGCATATAAATTAACGGTCTTTCCTTATCTAATTCTCCGCATCATGTTAGAACTTCAACAGCAGGGTCTGTCAGCGACCTTCACATACATTCGTGCCCACAGCGACCTCAATCAATATCAAGATCGCGTGGACGTCATGGCTAAACAAGCAAGAACGAAAGAAACTGTTACCCCGATGCGCCTGCCGTACACTGACCTCCTCCCACGGGTAAAAATCAAAATCGAACAACAATGGGAAGATTGGTGCACTCAGCAACTTCTCAACACCAATACATATAGATGGTATGCACAAGTCGGCAATAAACGTCCTTGGTTTCAACAAATTAACCTCCCCCGTGCAGTTTTAGTGTTTACCATGCGAATGCGTACAGGTCACGTAGTTATAAATCCCAGCTCATATACCGTGCCTGCAACTTCCTGTCCGTGTGGAGAACCTATTCAATCAACCACTCATTTGTTTTTACAATGTCCAATTCGACAACAACATCGAAATACTCTATACAAACAGTTACAACGTGTGGGCATCCCATTTCCGATGTCCCTTTCGACTTTACTCCACGAACCACGGTCTGATGTCATGTGGATACTGTACAACTTTGCACGAAAACACAACATCATAACATAAACAAACAGACAATTGACATGTAAACAAACTTTCACATAACAAAACAAGTAGGAACCCTGGCAAGAAATCGCTTATAGGCGGTGTGTGCCACTCAAAGAAGAAGGAAGGAAGGAAGGAGGGTAACCGTCTATGCTCGTTCGCGTCGGTCGGACGCTGATTTTTGTTCGTGTTCCGTGTTTGGCGTGTTGTTTTGATGCTTTCTGGCTGTTTTCTTTAGCCCACTAGCAACAGTTGAAGTGCATTTTAAAGCCCACTGTGCCTCGTACGAGGAATTACGAGTTCGTCTGATTTGCGGGAGAAATCAACACCATGTGAAGCTTTCGTTTCTCAGAATTCCGAAGAATCCAGACAGGTATGTACAATAAATCTTAACTCACATTAAGAAAATGTAGTTAGAAAATTATTAGTTTGTTAATAGTGTGATTGCCAAAAATAAATATATATTATTACGTATGGGTGTGCGTACATGATTGTAGACATTCATAACTCGGATGCATGGTACTTTGGTCCACCCTCTATTTTCACTTAATTTCACACTTTTGACCTGCGAGACGTGTTGGCTGAAGCTCGACGTGGGCAAAAAGAACGGATATCCGGTGATTTGATTTGGAGTCACCGTTCAATTTATGTTTTTTTTCTCCAATGTTAAGGAGACGTTTAGGAGTACTTTTAAGATACCAACCACCTTTGGAGCCAAAATTGTGAGTTCAACACTCTAGAAGCTCAGTCTGTAAAACTCGAATATAGGTTTTTCTGCTTCATAAGTAAATGCTTCCACAATACAATATGTTTGTAAAGCAGTACTGAAAAGCAATTTCTCAATGAAGAAAACACATTGAAAGAAAGAGTGTGTGTACACACACACACCTATGTCACAATGAAGCTAGCTTTTGAGCTATTTTCACCAGGGTTTGAACTGTGCATGCACATTATCTACGACGTGGCCTGTTACACTGATGCATACACTCTTTAGTTGTTGATACGTATCAAAATTACATCGGAATGCATTTTCTCTCATGCGAGCAACCATTTTTGTTACTAATTTACTGTAGTTCAAACAGATTTATTCATTTTTACACAAGAAACTACTTACCGTAAGAAGTTCCTGTAGCATTGTCTAACATCTGGAAGGTGTTTTCTGTCATGTGTGAATGTATCATAGGGGAAATTGTTATTTTTGTTTAACTATGCCTAATTAAACCTAACCTAACCTTATGTAGTGTTTCTTGAGGATGGAATGAATATTACCAAGAAACTTACGTAACGTTAGGTTAGGCAAACATAGTTAAAATTTGTTCCATCCCCAAGAAACATTATGTAAGGTTAGGTTAGGCAAACATAGTTAAAAAAATAATTTCCGCTATGATACATTCAGACATGACAGAAAACACCTTCCATATGTTAGACAATGCTACAGGAACTTATTACGGTAAGTAGTTTCTTGTGTAAAAATGAAGAAATCTGTTTGAACTATAGTAAATTAGTACCTTCTCACCACCTGATGAAAGTAGTGGCAGCCAAGGCACACACTCATAGGGTAATTAGGGTACATAACAAATAAAATTTAAAATTCTGATTTAGTACTCCAACATAAAGAATAAGCATCATGTGAACAAACTTTAAATTTTACAAATTCCAATTTTTTCAGATCTTGAATTTCATATGCACATGTGTGTGTGTGTGTGTGTGTGTGTGTGTGTGTGTTTAGATCACCTAGTTAGGGTGCATATGTGATTTTCATTACATGTGTGTACAACTATCAATTAAGAGTGAAAGTAATCTTAATTTTTCTTCTGTGTTTTACAGATGTTCCCATTGGTTGGATGCTGTTGTAAGACCAGTCCTGGAAGTGCGCAATGCGGAGAAATACTGTGCAGTGTCTATACATAATGTGAAAGTGGTTTCAGCTCAGATTAAGTGACAAGTGTGAAATGAAGTTAAAACTCATAAGATATTAATTTTACTGCCCCACTGTGCAAAGATGTCCTGTTGTGGAATATATTCTAATAGCTCAACCATAAATGCGTAAATATGCGTTTCCATGCTCCAAAAACTTCTGACCTTGAAATATTTTCTTGTTATATAGTTTACGTCAAGATAAAAGTAATTGGTGAGTGCTTTGATTCTTCAAAAGTTAAATTCTTGTTGTGGTCATTTGCTCATTTGTGTGTGTGTGTGTGTGTGTGTGTATATATGCGAGAAAGTGATATACTGTGAGGAATTGCATATTTTGCAGGTGCCTTTTTACCCTTTCCTTTATTAGATTTAATGTATCTTTATTGAATAAGGGGAGATAAGAAGAATATTTCAGATTGGTACTTAAAAAACAAGGGTATATGTACTCTACAATGAATAGTGTCAGTGTTATGAAGGAAATTTCATGAAAATTAAAATAAAGTTCTTGTTTTGACAACCTGTTCTCATACTTGGATGGAGCTTGGGGTATAGATTCCCTACCTGATTGTAAGTTGCAAGACAACTATAGAAATGTTTGCTCTGTTGTCTAGTCCCAAAAGTTTTCAGGGAATTCTTGCTTCTTTTTAATTTAATAACCAAGACATATTCACTGCAATTCAGTCTTTTTAGAAGCGTACATTGTGAAATAAACCCATGTGTTATTTTCTTGCATTAAAAAATATAGTGACAATGATCTGCATGAGTCTGCAACTCAACTATTACATTATTATTATTAAAGTATTTCTAGTTTTCCGTGGCACATTTGTTTGTGTGCAAGACCCAGTATTTTTTGCATTTGGGCACGTAATAAAGAAAATGCTGGAACACAGTGTAGATACATGTTAGTAAGGGTTTCACTGAACAATCATTTTTTTTTAGAATATTATTAGTCCTATCTCTGTGTCCAAACACATGGAATGATCTCATAACCAAAGGTTCCGGTTCAAGTCTGGGTCAGGGCATGGGTGTTTCCTTGCATATCCATTCATGTCAGAGAAGTTGCCCAAAATAGAAGGGACAGATTATTGATAGTTTATTGGTTTCAGCTGATATAGCAATAAGCAATGAACAATGTTTATCAATCCAATATAAGTATAGGTTCATATATCATAACAATCATAGGCTATAGGTTAAAATGTCATATCAATCTTCATTTGATCACAAATTACAAAATTAGGTGAGGTTTTGTTTCTGGTACTTTTGTTATCTTTACAAAGAGAAACAGTTACTCATATGTAATTTATATATTTTTATTACATATTTCTGTACTGTTATGATGAATGAGAGACAATAATGAAATTTTGAGTATCCGTCTTTGTTTATATTATCCTTTTGTTTGCTTGCCTATTGTTACTGCATTTCTCCACAAAAGACTTGCAGTGGTTGTAAGAAAAAGCAATAGTATTGTTAGTTTGCCTGTCAAGGCTCTTCTGCTATTTCTTAGATGTTGAATATTCTGCAGAAGTGGGCCAAATCAATGAAAAATGCTACTCTTTAATGTAGCAATGGTTATGTGATCAATTTATCATCAGATAATATAGTATATACCTAGGTATATCTCATATTTACCTGGGTTCAGTTTCATTCAAATTTTGATGAAAATAATTTCTTCCACATGTTCAACACTTCTTAACATGTACATCATGGACACTGCCGGCTTGTAACGATTCCATTGAAAGTCAGTGTATTCATTACAAGCCGGCAGTGTCCGTGACGTACATCCACATAAACGATAATGAAAATTTGATTATTACATTTACTTCTTGCTGGAAAATAATTTATCATAAGAAGGATCTGATGGAATTAACTGATCACATAGTGTGGGTGAAGAGAATTGAATTATTGCATTTTTTACTTTCTTAAGTGAAGATGTGAACATGCAAGTTGTGATGAATTGGATTTCTTTTTAATTGAATTGAATTTTGATTTTTTCTGTGGATGATGATGACTGATGCTTTTCCCCCCTTTCATTGAGTTTACATCAGTGGTGTATTCATCCATGTTATCTGGTTTACGCTGCTAATCCATATTTTTTTCACATATTTGGAAATAATCGTAATTCAATATTTGTTTTACTTGAATGCCTGCATTGATGTTTTATTTCTATTATATCTAATTAAATAATACAATAAGTAAAAATTATTGCAGTAAACCAGGTCAAATTTTCAGAATACACCAATGGTTTAGATTTGCCTCCTGCTATATGTCACAGGAAAAAGCATGTTAGATTGGAATATTTACATGCTGTGTGTGCTAAATCCAGGCAGTGCTTTTTTTCTGGTGGTATGTAACGGTACGCCATACCAGTGTCTTTATGTAGGTGAAAATTAAAACGAATAACATTTTTTTGTATTCTGGAAAGTTCTTATGATGAACACAATAAGAAATTTACTTTGAGAGTACTGGAGTCTTTCTTCCCAGAAAAAAGCACTGGTCCTAAGTAAGACCAGATTATTTTTTGTCAAAATTCGAGGTTTAAGAGGCCAATTTTGACAACCTAGAGTTTAAAGTTTAAAGCCTCCACCCATGACTCATCATTACAAGTCAATAGTATTACCACTACATCATTGGGGAAGCCCAGATTATCCTATTAAATGTAATTCTGGCACAATTTATTTGGGACACATGAAATTATTCATTGGTTGAGCTACTTACACATTTCCAGTAAGTAATGTGTCAGGTAAGGGTTTGAATTTTCTTAATGTGTAGTTTTTAATGCATTCATATTTTGTTTGGCAAAAACTTTCCCTCATATTTGAACAAAACAAGTACACAAGGTTTTTAGAAATGATCAAATCATCATGGAGTTAAATATGTGCATGGTCATCAGGAAGGGGGGGGACACTCCCTACAAATTGAATGTCAACCTAAAAAATATATATATATATATTGCACATTTTCATTAAGTAACAGTAATTTATGTTAATTTTTATAAGGTTTAATTGATTTGTTGTTTTAAGTCCACTTTATGCACAAGAAGGCTAATCGGGACTGGACCTACAGTTTAAAGTGGGATCCGAACCACAATGTGCCTCCACCGGGTATTGAACCCGGGACCCCTTGATTACAAGACGACTATGCAACCACTGCGCCATCGAGGAGGACCTAATTATTATAAGGATAAGGCCATTGCAGGAACATAACTGAAACTGAAGGACTGGTTTGTGTGAGGGTAACACTATTATGAGGGTGATATAGTTTGTTTGCTCCCTCCTGGGGGAAAAAAATAAAGCTGTGGCTGTATTATCACTGATATGACGTCGGGTTTTCGATCCTTGTTGTTTTTTGTGTTTCTTTCATCGCACCTGCATGACATTTATGAGTTTTTGGTACAATATTTCTCCCGTTCAACACAAGATACACATTCAAAGTTCCTGAATGACAAACGCATTTCAGTAAATGCTGTACACCGAAATAAGTAAGTTTTCCTCTTTTTTTTACGTGTACATTTCAAGATAAATTCTAATTTAAGTGTATATTTCTGCACTTTTAAAATTACAATAGCCTGTACAATGAAACCTGAATTCCTAAGTACATTTGCTTAAATTATACATATTTTTTCCTTCGAAAGCTTATTACGTCGCTAATAGTGTTTAGCAGCCACGCAGCTTAATTTAAAGTGCCTAATTCGCCATCGAATTTTTCGAAATAGAAATGCGCGTTTCAGCGTAAAAGTTGAATAGGTTCTACCTGTATGCAAGCCGCGTTGCTTCCGGCGTTGCTATGGTAACCACAGTAGTTCGGGGGAGATGCCGGTGGCGGCAGCACAGACTCTATACTTCTTCCTGATTGGCCAATCTAATTTAAATTTTTCATTCCGGATTGGCCGTCGGCTGCTGAAAAGTTTCCATTGTGAGTATCGGAACTTTCGTCTCTCTTGTAATTCCATTCTCTTTGGCAATGTATTCCGTCTGTCTAATCACGGACTTAACAACATCTACAAAAATTCAATAACGGAAGCCGACAGGAATCAAATAGACTCGACTGACAAACTTCTTCCAAAAAGAATATTTTAAAAAGTAAGAGAGACGACGCATCATGGAATACAGCCCGTCATAGTCTACATGAAAAATTGCTGTAAAGCACTTGTGGGAATTTTCACTAATATATTCTAGATTTGAATGAACATAATGCTTAGAAACATGGATTCACGCGTGTTAGGCAAAACACTTATTTTCCAATTAAAAGATACTGCAAACTACATTGATCACTTAATAACGTTTACAATCTCCAGAAAAATTGTTGCACAGATACGCCTCACTGGGGCTGTCATCTGGCGGCAATAGGCGAAACTACATCATGCGTTAAATTTCCTGCCGGGACGACTAACACATTCAAGTAGATTGCTTTATTATTTCTTTGCAAATTAAAACGCAACGAATAAATCATGGACAACACGGTAAAAAAAATATTAACAAAATATTATTCAAGTTCTCTGTGTCGTATTTTTTCATCTTCTTTCTGTGGACTGCCTTTATATCAGTGCAAGTTGATCGGGAAAATCAGAATGAACGATAAACTTGAGAATGGATCAATGATGAATTCAGTGCATAAAATGGTTATAAAATATACTCTACATATTTACACTACTTGACATGCTTACTTTTAAATTGAGAAAAAGGCAAATTTTGAAGACACGTTTAGAATGCTAGACTGAACAGAAATTTTTAGTGACGATATTCGACAAATTGATGCAAATACACTCCGTGCCAAAAAATAATCGCCCTCTTGTAATTAAGTGTATTTTTTTTCTTGAAGCAGTATTTCATCATTAGTGGATCTATTTCAACAATGTAATATATACAACAGTTAGTGTGTGATATTTTAAAAGTACATACTATGTAGATGAAGAAGGGAGTTCTTACATTTTCCTACATTTTTGCACATTATTATTATTATTATTACTATTGTAACAAAAATGACGTTATTATATTTTTATTGTCTCGCTGCTTATGCGCGGCACCGGTATAGACAGAGCATTATTCTGTGCCCTCTAAGCTGCAGATTATATACACGGGCCCGTTGGTGAAAAATTCATTCCGTAACTGTAACGGACATAAACAGTGATAACTTGGATTGGATTTGTATGTAATTAAAATATTCCATTCCTTTCTTTTGATACATAGCTTCAACACAAAAATGTCAACGAATTATGTAACTAACATCATTATGCATAAGTTTTATGTTACATATTTACCAGGATATTACATATTTTACATATGTGTTAATTTACTTTACATAAAAAAACATATTTCGACAATTTTTTCCTATCTTGATCCTCCTTCCTATATTACATGACGTCATATTTTCTAATCAACGAGATACATAGTGTTTACTGTCAGCTAAAATTGACTGCCAACTCGAAAGACAGGTTGAAGACAAAAGAGAAAAAAAAAAATACTGGAACTGTTATTTATCGAAAGATCCTGGAATTTCTTTCCCCTCCCCTTTCTCAGCCCGACCCTGTGGACGAGTGGTTAGCACATCGCGCTGCGATGCCAAGGGCCCCGGGTTCGAATCCCAGTCAGGCTTGGTTGTTTGTGAATGTCCATTCATCAATTTCATCACTCATCCCCATCTTCGCAAATTAGCCAAGAGGCACAAAACGCGAAGTAAAATAAACTATATCATACCCTCCCGTTTCTGGTTACATATTTTCGTTTCGCTTTTAGGTTTAGCCAAAGCACCTAGAAACTTGGCATTTGTCGACAAGAAAGCTACCTTCCTGTACGCAGCGAGTTACACAATATATTCCTTTGTACACAAAAGTACAAAAGAAGTTCAGAATTTCCATGCGATTGTTCTTTCTGTACACGCATTTTTTTTTTAAATTTGTTTCGAAAGTTACGAAGAGCTCTCCTACATACTTACATATTCTACAATAATTTGCTATGTGAAAAGTAATTAATGGTTGAAAAAATTGGTTTCTTAAATATGTGCACGTTGCTGTGCTCTTTTGAGTTTATAAATTGGATACAAATTATTAATTTGAACAGCTTTTGTCTTTAAAATTGCGTTGAATATGTTTAAATAAAATAAATATCTAGCAGAATTCTTGAAATTACTTGGATATTTGATTATTATGAATATTACATATTCTATGATACTACATATTTAGGTACATACTTTATCAATTACTACCGGCCCGCGTGGCTGAGTGATCAGCACATCGCGCTACGATGCCAGGGGTCCCGGGTTCGAATCCTGACCTGGGCTTGGACATTACAAACTTAAATAATTGATATAATTCCACTTTCTAAAGAATCTAAGTAACACAATTTCCATACCCTGCTGGTTCTGGTTTTCAGAATTGACACTAATCGGCTTCGGTTTTCCAGCTCTAAATTGAAAACATAACAAAATACGCCGTCGCAGATACAAGCTGATAAAATTAAAAACGAAGTTAATAACGCTGCTTTCGTCCCCAGAATAGCGAAATCAATGTAAAAAACTAACAATACTTGTATCATCTTTATATATTGTTTACCATTTAAAGATTGCGTTGAATATGTTCAAATAAAATAAATATCTAGTAGGATTCTTGAAATTGCTTGGATATTCGATTATTATGAATATTACATATTCTATGATACTACATATTTAGCTACATATCCTTTTGATAATACATATTTAGGTACATATTTTATCAATTACTACCGGCCCCCATGGCGGAGTGATCAGCACATCGCGCTACGATGCCAGGGGTCCCGGGTTCGAATCCTGACCTGGGCATGGACGTTAGAAACTAACATAATTGATATAATTCCACTTCCTAAAGAATCTAAGTGACACAATTTCCACACCCTGCTGGTTCTGGTTTCCAGAATTGACACTAATCGGCTTCGGTTTTCCAGCTCTAAATTGAAAACATAACAGAATACGCCGTCGCAGATACAAGCTGATAAAATTAAAAGCGAAGTTAATAACGCTGCTTTCGTCCCCAGAATAGCGAAATCAATGTAAAAAACTAACAATACTTGTATCATCTTTATATATTGTTTACTATTTATCATATTATATTAATTTAACCAATAAATATGAAATGTAAGGGCGAGATAATTCGCGCAACTTACGTCCTGGTATCAGGCGCGGAGCGTCCATGTAAGCCGTGTAAGCCGGGCTTACACTTTATTAGTTCTAGTAAAATGTATGTAATTATATGGCAAAATTCGTAAAAACTTCAAAGTTCAACTCGGACCGATACCAGTCTTCGGGATCCTTTTTGTTAGATTGCAACACTTCAGCACCAGGGGACACATAGGAACTCCCGCCTTCTGCTTGCGGAAAGTTGTAAGCCGTCTGAATGTTGCCTTACAAATTCCTGACCGCGAAGGAGCAGTACCTGGATGGAGAAGAGCAAGGAATATAGGGAGAAGAACGGGCCAAACCCTAGGTTTGTAAACCTACGGCCACAGGCTTACAGCAGCGTGACAAACCTCATGTTTAGAAAAAGTGTTGTTCATGGACGTCCGCAGTATTTCTTTCCACCAGGGAGGATTAAACAAAGTTTTTTTTTTTAAGGGGTTGGGGTAAACTAGGTATATTTCTTTTCTCAAAATATACTAATTCAATTTGAAGTTAACATTTTTCTGCAACGCCCTTACAATAATTAACAATTTGATGTGACTGAAATGAAATTGTATGTGTGAAAATGGTTGACATTCATTTTTCAGGAAGTGTCTCCTTGCCTTGCCCCTTCTGGACATCCATGGTGTCGTTTAAACTCCGAAATTATGCTACATACTACTAAATTGTTCTGTGATTTTCATATTATTAATATTAATTTATAACAAAAACATAAATATAAATTCGAATGGTTCAACCAACGGCATGGGTTCGACGTTATACGTGAAAAGTTTGAGAAAATTCAACCACATCGAAAAGTGGCCCTCTTGTTTTATTTACATCCCCAACTTACAAACGACTTTTTAAACTTGTGCGAGATTTAGCACCATTATATTTGTAACACCATTAAGCCTTGTTTCCATGATTATGAAAAACTAAATATGCTGACCAAGGCAGTAATTTATTTTATTAAAAACATAAACTAAACGTAACGTTTCTACCTTCTAGCAAGGTCTTCTTCAGACTCTGTATCAAGTACAAAAGCAACAAAATACAAAAACAGGGCATTATATATACACAAACATTACTCCCTCCAGACTATTTAGAAAGTTGTTTGGAACTTTCTAGCAAGTGACTTTCACTTGCCAACTTTACTTTCACCTAAAAGGCTAAACACAATTACTTCCATATAGAATGTGGTTGGACTTTTAATCTCACGCTCTTTTCCCTTCATTTTTCTTCCTTCTCCTCTCCTCTTTCTCTCTTGTCCTTTCCACTCTTTCTAATATCTTCTTCCATTCTTTGTTTAACTTCAGTCCCCCATTCCAGTTCATTGTGTCTTCTTCAAAATTGGAAAAATAATGTTATTTCCCGACTAAATTGGGAGATTATAGGAGCGGAAAATATTCAACATTACCCGATACTAAAAAGAATATTAATTATACAAACAATTTCACTCTCGGGTGATGATTTATTTTGCATTTCTGGAATAAAAAACTGCTAATTTCAATTAATTTCGGACATTTAGTACAAAAAAAATATGTAGGGAATAAACTACTTTTAAACTCTTATCATTTTTTCCGAAATCTTGATCGGACCGGGATTTTTTTCATGTTCCGACTTTTTGGTTTCCTGCACATCCGTTGTTATTACTGGGGAGTCTACTCCTTGCTAATGGACTTATAACTTTCACGCCTGACAGCTTGAATGCAATAATTTTGGCGCCTAGATCTCGAGGAAATGGTTGAAGAAAGATCCGTGAAAGATTATTTAGCCCTGATCGTAGTTTACATCCTCCTTGTACACACCCATTCGTTCCTTTCATACATGACACAATCTCAGCTCCCTTTAGCAGCATGTTATGAGCCTACGAACCGGAAGTTGTTGTGCTACAAGTATGGCGTCTGCGCGAAGACACTTCCTTCCGGTGGATAGCCCCTATAGGACAGATATGTTTCCCTTCGATTCCTTTGTAAATCCTCTAAAGAACTCAGTGGAAAATATTCTCCAGTACTTATGTTCTCTGTATTTACACAACCTTTTAAACGTTGTACAATATGTATGTATAATATGGGATGTAGTTTTATTTGTATATGAATGGGAACGTACTTGTATTATGTGCAGACAAAAATGTTATGGTTTCTTTTCTTTTTCCAAATATGGAATATATAATGAATAAATAACAAATATTTGCTCACGCTCTCTCTCGCTCTCGTTTTAGTAGTGTTTTATTTAAATATACTAATAATTTGGCCTCCAAGAAAAAAAATGGGTAAGCTAAACAGTCATAAATACGGATGTATTTATTTGGGGAAGAGAACGCGCGTTCTAATTCTTGTTGTTGGTTTGGTTTATTTTACTTCACCTTTCTGTTACATTTGGTTATCGCGAAAATGAGGATGAGTGATGATACAATGAAATTGATGAAGGGACCTCACAAAGAACAATTCAGGCCGAGATTCGAACCCGTGACGAGCGCGCATTCTTGTTCCTATGTGTTGTACTCTGCAGTGAATAATGCAATAATTTGGAATGTAAAATGTATCCCAGAACTAAAAAAGCCAAATGAATATTGTTGAAGAAACTACAAAAAAGTGTGCTTTGTTACCTGTTCATCCCCTCTAATATATTTAATTCTTGCCACCTTCCATCACTTTTAGTAGCTAATGAGCTTATGGAAGTCACGAGGGACAATCATAAACAGAGAACTCTGGACTCCTGATTTCACAGTGCCCTGCAGATGCACTGGGAGGAAATTATTTGTATTTTCTTTTTTTTTTCTTTAGCGTTGCTTTTCCATCACTTTGCCTAACTTCTGCCACGACGATGAACATTGATTAAATTAAACGGATGAAAAATAGTTACAAAGGAACACTCATGCACAGGCCAGGGCTGGAGCCCGGATCCTTCAGTAACGAGATCGTGAGATGAAGAAATTAGGGAAATCAAGCGATGCAAATTTTCTGGAAAAACGTTAATCATATGCAAATATGGTGTTTCAAAAATCCAATTGAAATGTACGTACCACTGAGTAAATACGCAGTTTGCTTTACCGATACCCAAGTATCCGAGTAGTTAGAGCTTTCCACTCATCTTTGTTGTCGGCCGACCTCCGTGGGGAGTGCAACTTACCCCGGATCGGTACCAGGTGGACGCACATAGTGGTTTGGATCCCACTTTAAACTGTGGGTCCAGTCCAGATTAGCTTTTATGTACATAAAGTGGACTTAAACACCAAATCAACCAACCGCGGGTTAGTGGTTATCACTTCACGCTATGACACCAGGAGTTCCAGGTTCGAACCCCGACCTCAGCATGGGTGTTTTTTGTGTTTGTATCTTCATTAATTGTACATATTGTACCATCTTCGCGATTAACCAAATGTGACAGTGACGCTAAGTAGCATAAATCAAATAATTGATTGATTGTTTCATTTGGTTTGTTTTACTTTGCTTTTCCTATACTTTTGGCTAATCGTCAAGATGGTACGATAAAATTGATGAAGGGACAAACACAAATAACACCCATGCCCAGGTCGGGGATCGAACCCGGGATCTCTGGCTTAATAGTCAAATCAACATGTTTTGGATTTTCGAAAGTGGGTGGGATTAACACGTGCTTCTTTTCAGTAGTCCTTCCTCATTTTGCAATCCTTTCCTTTCTTTGACGTTCTATTTTTAGGAATACTGGGCCCTAAAGGGGGAGGGGATTATGACCCACATCAACCTCCCTTGGGCACGCCACTGATTGCTACCCCAAGTGGCGACATCACCGCACGTCACTGCGTAGCAACGTACGCCTTATGTCTAACCGCGGACTCAACAACATCTACAACAAATTCAATAATGGAAGCCGCCAGAAATCAAAAAGACTCGACTGACAAACTTCTTCCAAAAAGAATATTAAGTAAATATTAAATTTTTAGTGTTTTGCACTTCTCTCCTAAAGCCCCCGTAGTCTACATGAAAATTTTATGAAAAGTAGCTGTGGGAATTTTCAGTAATATATCCTAGATTTGAATGAACATAATGCCTAGAAGCATGGATTCACGCGTGTTAGGCTAAATACGTATTTTCCAATTAAAATATACTACAAACTACATTGATCACTTAATAACGTTTACAATCTCCACAAGAATTGTTGCACTGCTACGTCTCACTGGGGCTGTCATCTGGCGGCAATAGGTGAAACTACATCATGTGTTATGCTGATGCCGGTCGACTAACACATTTAATCAGATTGCTTTATTATTTCTTTGCAAATTAAAACGAAACGAATAAATCATGGACAACACGTAAAATAAAATATTAACAAACTATTACTCAAGTTCTCTGTGCCGTATTTTTCATCTTCTTCATGTGCACTGCTTTTACATCAGTGCAAGTTGATCGGGAAGATCAGGATATACGATAAACTTGACAATGGAACAATGATGAATGCAGTGTATAAAAAGGTTATAAAATATACTCTACACATTTACAGTACTTGACATGCTTACTTTTAAATTGAGAAAAAGGAAAATTTTGAAGACACGTTTAGAATGCTAGACTGAACAGAAATTTTTCGTGACGATATTCGACAAATTGATGCAAATACACTCAGCGGCAAAAAATAATCGCTCTCTAGTAATTAAGTGTAAAAAATTTCCTTGAAGCAGTATTTCTTCATTTGTGGATTTATTTCAACAATGTAATATTTACAACAGTTAGTGTGTGATATTTTAAAAGTACATACATACATATTCCTACATTTTTGCACATCATTATTATTATTATTATTATTATTATTATTATTACTATTGTGACCAAAATGACGTTAATTCTTTGTTATTATATTTTTATTGTCTCGCTGCTTATGCGAGGCACAGGTATAGGCAGAGCATTATTCTGTTCACTCTAAGCCGCAGATTATATACACGGGACCCGTTGGTGAAAAATTCATTCCGCAACTGTAACGGACATAAACAGTTATGACTTGGATTTGTATGTAATTAAAATATTCCATTCCTTTCTTTTGATACATAGCTTCAACACAAAAATGTCAACGAATTATGTAACTAACATCATTATGCATAAGTGTTATGTTACATATTTATCAGGATATTACATATTTTACATATGTGTTAATTTACTTTACATAAAAGAAAACATATTTTGACATTTTTTCCTATCTTGATCCTTCTTCCTATATTACATGACGTCATATTTTCTAATCAACGAGATACATAGTGTTTACTGTCAGCTAAAATTGACTGCCAACTCGAAAGACAGGTTGAAGACAAAAGAGAAAAAAAAATACTGGAACTGTTATTTATCGAAAGATGCTGGAATTTGTCTCCCCTCAATCAATCAATTATCAATTAGTGTTACAGATTTATGTACATATTTTGTACTTTAATATTAATAAAAATCCGAGCTCTATGGATGACGCTAAAGGGTTAAACGAGCGAACAAAAATTTTGTAGTCCCTCCTCCTGAGCTACAAAGGACAAGGAATCAACATGTACAGCTATAAATATGCTGTACTCAGCCTTCCCACGTACTTTTTGTTATCTATATGTGTGAAGTGGCTTCTGGGAATTCATCAAGATGGTATGAATCCCGACATAAGTAACCGGGAGACTAAATTGCAGATAATAAAGTTTACTTCAGTGGCGTGGCAGAGCAAAATTCTCGGTGTTGACCAAGCACCGTGGCGAGAATAGAGTCAAGTGTAGACAGTAACAGACTCCAGTCTTTATATGTATCAATTCCCTGATCACGTGTCTCTCAATGTAGAACTGTTTGGAAAAGACTTGGTCCAGGGCTCTTATCATATCGACACGGAGCTTACTTTTAATTATGGTGAACCTGCATTGTAAATGTCTGGAAGTTCTCGGAAATTTATAGTTTTATTCCAGAAATACAAAAGCAATCAGTTAAGCGGAAAATGAAGAGTAGAAGTTTCATTGCAATTTATTTCTTGTTCCGAACATTGGGATTTTAGAAGAAATTTACCGACAAAGAAGTATGTACTGTATGTCCCTAATTTAGAGTGACCAGACGTCCTGATTTTTGCAGGATAATCCTTCTATGAGGTTCACGTACTGCGGTCTGCGATGACATGCCTAAAAAACAAATATGTCCTATTTTTTCAACAGCGTCCTGCAAAACTTCCAGACGAATTGTTTACCTCTGTGAAACTGTTAGTGCCTTTCAAGTAAATAGTATTGTTAATTTGCAAAGAAATACTTGGATATTAAAGCTTATATTTATTGTTTAGAAGCAGATATTGCATGCTGTCTGTTCATGATATGATATGCAAGGTACTGAGTGATGACTAAAAGTACATGCAGGGGCGCCCTGAAAATTAAAAATAGCCCAATTCTTGGGATTTGCATGTTTCATGCATTGATGAGATGACTACTACAGCGCCACTGTCTACAAGCTCATCAAAACAGTAGTAAACACAGAATTTGTCTTCGCAGTGCTTCATCTAGCAATGTCCTCTATTTTAGATTATCGTAACAGGTTCGCCTGATTAGAGAAAAGCAGCAAGCCAAAAGCAATAACCTCCTTCGTCGGCCGTTACTCTCTCAAGCATTCAAAGAATGCTAAGTCAGTATCAAATCTATCTTCCTGGTTGATTGAAAGAAAGTTGCTGATCAACGGGTATCGGAGAGCAATAACCAGGTGGTGGAAGAAAGGATAAGTTAGAGTGTAACGGGCGACTTCGGGTCTTTTGCTTTGAAACGAGGAACGAGAAAGATCGGGGAGCTTGGGCGAGTCTGCATAGAGCACTTCTAGGAGTTTTCTCCGAGGATTTCATCATCATCGAATAGACAGGTAATACTATCCTTCTCTAACCATGTTGATCTAAACTGGAAGATATAAACCCAAATTCTTAGTGTTGTGCCATTTCAAGTGTGAAAGTAACCTCTCGCCTATTACCATCAAGTTATCTGCCAAAGGGCGAGTGCTCACCAGTGAGGATGAATGAATGACGAAGCTACATCACCCAAGCATAATGGTTAGGATTCTGGTAAGATCCCAACGAACAACAGTTCGTTACGTTATGAAATCTAAAAATGCCCTCTTCTTAAAAGTTTGTCATCTGGTAATCCTATATGTGAGTGTCCATTCATGAATTTAATCATATCATCAATTATATTCATTGTTGCAATTAGCCAAAAAAGCGACGTTAAATAACAAAATTCAAATCAAATCAAGAAGAAGACAGATTAAAGAGAATTGTGTACTATTTCAGAAGACACGTAAGCAGGTTGACTTTCCTTTGCCATAGAGGGGAGAGGTACACTTGACCGTGTGCTGTTTTAGTTATATAGCTGTAATCCCCTTCGTACGCATCCATGGATGTCCTGCTTTTCGTTTCAGAAAATTGTCAACCTAATCTAATTTCAATGCCTAAATCAAGGAAGGGGCGTAGGGGTATCAGCGAGCGAGGAAATTTAAATGAAAAATGTTAATACATTTTCGTCATCGAATCGAATCGAAGTTGTCAGACATCAAGTACAACTTCTTTGGAAAGCAAATAAATGTAGGTAAACGGAAATATTGGTATATACGAAAACGCTACACCCTGACAAAAAAAAATTATTTAAAACGCCCGTGGGAATTTTAACTAATAGCTCTCTATTTTGGAATTATGATAATAAAAATAAACATAGAATCACATCCATGAGGAATATCATTCTTTACAATTAACTCTATTGCACCAGATTGAATAGGTAACGAATTTTGTAATCTGCACGAATATTGTAGAAAATGTTTACTTCACTGGCTCTGCCATCTGGTGGCAATAAAAGAAACTACATCACACGTTCTGCTGCTGCCTCGCAACTATTCTAACATATCATATATTCTATTCTATTCTTGCATAGGCTTGCGGACCGGAAACTCTCACAAGTTTAGTGCAGGGCAGCGACGTCGTTAGGGGAAGGCACGCGGGGGCACTGGTCCCGGCAAACGTTCACGTGGCCACGGGAAACTGTTCTGTATTTGCTGGAAATTTTACTTTGATCACAAATATTGCAAAATAATTCTTCAGTAAATTTTGCTTACAGTTTGAAACACTTCTTCAATTTTCAGTAGCACAAACCCAAGCAAGGCATTTCTTTCTTATTTCCCTATTTCTTGCTTGTTGAACACAAACAGATGTATTGGGAGGGGATGCAGTTAATGGTTTTGTGGTCCGACCCGGTCAGGGAAGTCTGAGACCTATTGAAAATGCACGTTTCCTCCATGCTGCACACCGGATCCTGGATCCCCCCAAAACCCGCACTTTCTCTTCATCTGGCCATGCACTGGCTCCTTGGGCGCCGAAAGGACGACACAAACAGGAAGATTTAGCTACGGTGGCTAGAACTTTCTGCGTTAATTATTTTATGGTTCAGAAAAGATATCACCATGCGTTTCAAATTCCAAGAACAGAATTCTATTGCTTGTCCCTTTTTCGGCGCGGAAATGAATGACATAGCGGTTCTTCTCACATGCACTTACCCTCCTGTTAATAATCTGCCCTGCAAGGAGGAAAAGGCCACTTTCTGAAAATTCGGAGAAACATCGAAGCGGTCGGTTCATCGTTTGATTTGGTGGACAGTTGATATCTGTCAGTTTGAAGTAGGATTTGTTGTCCGAGCGGTTATAAACTTCTGTAAAAGCGAGAAGATAGAATCACGAAGTGTTTGTGATCTCGTTTTCCTACATAGCGAGTAAAATGTCGAATGAGAAGCTGTCAGATTGTCTTCCTCTGGAAACAATGGATCAGGATTGACTGATCAACTAAATATCCAACATATTGGCATTCTAAAAGAGAGTCTGACTACCACACAAGATCCTGGGTTCGGCTCCCAGGGTGGTTGATCTCATGTATAATGAAGAATAAAACACGTTTGAATTAAGGAAGGAAACTAGGTATGTAGAAATTGTTTTTACAGCCGTCTGCATGCTCTATAAGTATTATGTTACAAAATCTGTATATATTTCTGACTTTCTGTGATTTTTCTTCATTTAGCCTCCACCTGCAAATGCTGAAGCTGCTGCTGCTTAGGTGGCTAGGTTGGTTAGACATGCCAATATAATTAATCCCTAGTCATACAGAGAATAATACTTATAATATAATCATGAGTTATGGAGAAGCAAATAACTTATGAAGCATTTTCTGTTTCCATTTGTTGTGCAGTGGTTAACAAGGTGCATTACGATGCCAGGGGTCCTGGGTTCGAATCCCGGACTGGGAGTGTGTGTTCTTTATGATGGTCCTCTCATGAATTTCACATCACTCATTGTCATCTTCATCTTCACGATTAGCCAAAAAGTGTCCGGAAATCGAAGTAAAATAAACCAAATACGACGATGAGGATGAATGATAAGCGGAAGGAATGGCGATGAGACAGACATGATACATCCATACTTGTTCCGAATCTTGGACCTCTGGTTTCGTAGCGTCTTATACTCAGTGGAATTCTTAGGAAGAAAAACTGTAAAAGTAGGGTGAAAAGAAGCAAAGTTGTACGATGAATAGAAAGCCACGTTTGGTTCTTCTAAAACCTTCCAATTATCGAGTTCGTGTTTTAAGTCCACTATATGCACTGTAAGGCTAATCGGGGATCCGAACCACTATGTGAATCCACCGGGTTTTGAACTTGCATCACTTATTATTCACTACAGTTATGAAATATTGTTAATTTTCCCACAACATTGTGCACAATGGCTCATCAAACGAAATGGATTCAGCGTAGAACTTGAAAAGGTTTGGGAAAATTGTTTGTTTACCCGGAACCTTCTACCAATTTCCTGCCATATTTTTTGCTCACGAACAAAATCGGTCAGGATAAAGAAAAAATAGAGGATGGATCGGAGCATGGTTGTGAAAATCTTGTCGCTGTGTAGGCATAATAATCCCTTTTCTTTGAAACATGCCCGCTGGTGAAGTAGAAATTAGATTTGGACATAACTTTATTTTTATTTCCTGAAAACATATTCCTTTGAGTTGGATTTCCATCACCCAGAAACTCACGTTTGCAGATTATGCTAGATTTTACCCTTATGCCAAAAGCAGGGTGCTAGGTGCCAACAAAGGTCAAACTGTGCTAGGTTTAATAACATTTTGCTAGGGTTGGCATTACTGATTGAGGAAACTCTCGATGCTTACTCGCTGGATCTTTAAAACCCGCAACCTCCCCCTGCCCCTTTTTCACTATTCACCCATCTGTTTGTAGTGCTACCAGCCAGGTTCCTCAGGCGTGGCAGCAAAGCGTGTGTCCATCGTCTTTGGGCTGCGGCCGGGGCGAGCGACAGCAGTCAACCCTTGACAGTAGCTATCCTAGTCAATTGTACGTACATCGCTCTCATAATTTTATAACGCGCATCATTATTAAACTCCTAAAAAGTAGAGAACTGGAAGCAAGTATAAATGAACTGTAGGAAGTTCCTCACTTCCTACATGGAGGAATCGTTCCTGGAGCAAGGGCAGTTTACTTTTTCTTGGTAGATACGTCTATAGTGTTGGAGCAACTGCCCCACGTCCCCCTAATCACCGCCACCGGAATGAATCTGCTGTGCGAAACCATGTTTGGTTGTAAATTAATCTCTGAACCACAGAAAGGGGCAATAAAGAAGGGGGCAGAGAAATATGACGACGGGAAGTAATAAGAATCAGTTTCCTTGACTTACTCTTTATTCAATACGAACACGTAATTGCAGGTATTACACCCCGTACAAACGTCAAGCCACTGCTCGATTCCCAGTCCGACGTCAAGCGATCTGCCGTTTCAACTACTAGCCCCGCCCCCTTTCCACCTCGCTCGAGCCGCGAGGCATGAGGAGCTCTGAGGTCGTTCACTACGTCACAGCGACGTTCCTACCTCTATACACTCGAGTACAAAATTAATCAAATGATACAACTGTCATAACTCCCCTCTCTTGGGAGAAAAATTTCCTTCAAGTGAAATTTTTACAAAATAAAATACCCATTTATAATTTACACATTGTTATCTCATCTACACTCATACTTTGTGTAGTTACAGTTAAACTGGTAAACATCATGATCAAATACACTGGGTATAATCAATACAACAACATTTATGTTAAAGAAAATATAAAAATAACAAATAAATATAAATAATTTTAAACAAAATCTAAATCTTTCTTTGATCTACCCAAACAAATGTTTGTACAATTTTGGATTTAGTTTTCCAATTGGCTTAAATAACAACTTCTTTTTTCAATGGAACAATTCCAGATTTTTAGATTATCACTGTGATGGTTACCACTGATATTGCCAGTTTTCAAATCTATTACAATGTATACATTAGTTGCTTGTTTGTCAATTACCATATACGGACCTTCATAGACCTCACAGTACTTTTTAGTGCGATTTTCTAGGAGGCTGCTAAGATAATGGGTTTTTACAAATACCAGGTCTTTTATTTTAACTTCAGGTCTATTTTCTTGTCGCAAATTGTACTTGTCATTTTTTTCTTCCTTGCTTGGAAACCTTTTACAAAAGCCATGTATAGTTTATCTTTCCACAGAGAAATTTCATTAGGCGGTAAATTAAAATGATTCAAAATACATGAGTTAAGATCTCTATTTAGTTGTAACTCGGAGGGAGCAAATCCTAGCTGTGTGTGTACACTATCATTTAATAAGCTTACAACTACATCTATATATTTCGGCCAATCTTTGTGGTTGTCTTTACAAAAAACACGCATAAGCCGGTTGAGTTTAGAATGAATTCTCTCAACTAAATTAGAACTAGGGTGATATATTGGGGTATACGCCAATTTTATACCTAAGCTTGTTAAAGTGTCCACATATTTGTTAGAATGAAACACCGTGGCGTTATCACTAACCAACCTGTGTGGAATGCTAAAATGCCTGACATATCCTTCTAGCAAGGCTTTTACAATACTGTTGGCTGTACCTGACCTCATTGGATAAGCGAACAGATATTTAGTGTTAGCATCTTGTAAGGTTAGAAGAAACCTTTCTCCTTGCGAACCTTTAATTAATGGTCCTTGTATATCTAAAAACAAAATAGTTTCACCTTGGTTACAATGTTGTTGGAATATGCCCTTGGGCGGATGTCTACTCGGCTTCGTTCTCATACATAGTTCACAATCTTTGATATAACTCAGAATACCTTTTCTCATACCAGGCCAAAAGTACAGTTTCCTAACTCTTCTGAGTACCTTTTCACAACCAAAGTGGCCCATATTGTCATGATAATTCCTCAGTATTACCGAAACTAAAGATTGAGGTATACATATTTTCCAGATGTTCTCAAAGTGAAAATCTCTTATCATCAAAATTCCATTGCATACTTTATAAAACTTTTTCCAATTTCTACACCTTTGAGGTAAACTTACATTTACATTTTCACAATTGTTCAAATAATCAATAATAGGTTGAAATAACTTATCATTGTACTGTTCTTGGACTAACAACTCTACAGGTATATCTAATACTTCATTTTTAAACATTGCATTATTGTTTATGTGCATCAAGATCGGCTCTGACTCTGAAAATTGTCTGGACAATAAGTCCGCTAGGCCATTGTCAGATCCTTTGCAGTATTCTACAATGAACTGGTATTTTTGAAGTTGAAGGGACCAACGCAATAAGCGAGGGTTCCAATTCTTCGAATGGTTCAGCCAAGTGAGACACTTATGATCACAAACTAAAGTAAATTCTTTACCCAAAAGATATTGATTACATTTCTCAATACAAAATAAAAGACTTAAACATTCTAGCTCGGTTATGGTGTATTGTTTCTCATAACCTTTCAGTGTACGACTTACATAACTTATTATTCTTTTCTCACCATCAATTATTTGATACAAATATCCTCCGATGCCAAGTAAGGAAGCATCTCCTTGGACATAAAAAATTTGATTAAGATCAGGATGAAATAGTTTAGCATCATTAGAAATTTCTTGTTTAAGCAAATCAAAACTCTCTTGTTCCTTCTTAGTCCATATCCATTTCTTACCTTTCCTTAACAATTCATATAAAGGTGCACATATGGTTGCAAAGTTTGGAATGAATCTTCTCATCCAAGAGAAACAACCTATTATTTTTTGAAGTGTCTTTACATCCTTCGGAGTAGGAAGGTTGAGAATAGCCTCTACTCTTTCTGGATTTACTCTTATACCTGTTTTGTCAATAATGTGACCCAAGTACAATAACTTTTCTTTACAGAGGAATGTCTTCTTGAGACGTACAGTCATACCACTCTCTCTTAATTTAGAAAATACACTTCTTAAATGTTCTATGTGACTTTCTAAAGATTCACTTCTAATGCATAAATCATCAACATAAATGATAACATTCTCTGACAGAATGTCGCCTAATACCTTGGTCATTGCCATCGTAAATGCTTGCACTCCATTACATGTACCAAATACTAAACGTTTGTATTGGTATTGTCTACCTTCAAACAAAAATGGAGTATACTTTTTAGATGACTCTGACAACAAAATCTGGTGAAATCCAGAGGACATATCGACCAGTGATACATATGGTCTGCCAACAAATCCTTGTAATGCCTCTTCAATATTAATTGGTCTAATTTGACTAACTTTTTGGTGTTGATTAATATTCCTGAAGTCAGTACATACTCTTACACTTCTATCAGACTTAGGAACTATTACTAGTGGATTTAAATAAGGTGAATCAGAAAGTTCTATAATGTCCCACTCAAGTAATTTTTGAATATGATCTCTAACATTTTGTCTGTAATGATAAGGTATTCGATATGGCTTAGAAACTAAAGGTTCTGTTGTATCTAATTCAATATGATGTTCATATTTAGTACATAAACCAGGTTTTTCATCAAACAACATCCTAAATTCAAGTAACAAATCAAACAGTTGCTTCTTTTCATCTTCACCGAGTATTTCAGCTTGCATAGCTTTTAATTTAAGATCTTCTACACTAGCAACAGTTATTTCCTCCTTTGACTTTTGTGTTACATTAAGACAACTACTCTCTGCCTCTTCACTCACATCAAAAGTTGGACAAGATATAGGTAATAATTTAACTAACCTTTCACCTTGTTTGGTGTGTAACAATAAAGAATTTTCCTTGAAGTTTACAAGAGCCTCTACATTATACAAAAAATCTAAACCTAAAAGAATGTCTACTGTCAAATCTTTGACGACAACAAACTGAACAAAAAACATAATATCTTCAATTTCTATATCCACACAAAATTTTCCAAGTACTTTCTGTTTTCTTTTTCCAGAATAGTCAACCAAAATAATATCTTCTATTGGCTCTAATTTAGGTCTGGTGACTTCGCTAGTAATACGTTTCCATTTGTTCTCTGACATCAAACAAATGTCACTACCACTATCTACTAAGCATTTACTCTCTATCCCATTAATATTTGCAAAGATAGAAGTTGTATTCTTGACTTTGTTCCTGAGGTTTACAGGTAACATTAAGTTATTAGAACTATATTTAGCTTCATCTTCTAACAAGTCTTCATAAAAATTAATATCTACCCTACATACATTTTTAAGGCATGATTCACAGTTTGATTTACTAGGATTTTCATTACAAAGTTTGTTTCTTAAATCTTCAGTATTAAGATTGGCTACTGACACAATATTCTCATCTTCGTCTATGCTATTCTGTGTCACAATAACAATAGACTCACTATCTAGTTTAAAGGTTGTTCAGGCACAAACCAGGGCGCATTCACCCTACGTGAAGACCCACCATTACCATTTTCTATTTCTTCCCTAGTACTAGATCTAGGTTCACTTCTTTGAGGATTGTTTTGAACATCATCGTGTGACACAGTGTTTGTACTAGTATTTCTATACCTAGGTCTACTATTATCAGCATTTATATGATTTTGGTTACTATAATTGTATCTACCTCGAAAGCTACTGTTTCTATAGTTATTACCAGAATATGGAAAACGGTTTACTCTCCAAGATCTTTGACCAGATCTACTATCATTACTACTATTATTATCAGTGGCATATCTCCTGAAATTACCAGAATTCCTTACATTAGTCTCATGGCTTGTATTAGAATTTTGCATATTGCTTACTCTAGATTGATTATTTCTTTTAGTTTCATTAACAACTTGTACTTGTCTAATACCAACAGGCCTTCCATCTCTCCTACTTTCACCTTCAGCACTTGCATACAAAGCTTCATGACGCGCAACCAATTCCGCAGCGGTACCAAGACTAATATTAGGTTGATTTAAGATTGCTTCTCTAACTCTATTTGGTAACTGTTGGGCTACTAAAATAGTTTTTTGCTGTTCTGGCATGTCTGGCTGAATGGAATTTAGTAAATTAATCTGTGACCAGAAATAATTTAACAGAGTTTGTCTACTTTCTTTGCTGTATCTCTTGCACAAGACATTTGCAAGACATGTTGACTTCCACGATGCACTTTCAAAGGCATTAAGGAAAAGAACCTTAAAAGAACTATAATCTACAATGTGTAGTTTCTCTTGAGAGAACCAATTTTTAGCAACACCTTTCAAAAGCATTGATACATACTTCATGTAATCTTTTTTGGGAACATTTAACATATCCAAGCGATCCTCAACCTCTTGAAGAAATTGTGACGCCAAATAATCCATCCTAGTTGCAGTAAATTTAGGTAACCTATCTAGATCAGAGTACTTAAGTGTACTAGGTACAAACTTCCTTCTGTAACTACTACTTTTGTGATCAGTTCCACTTTCCGAACTACTATCATGAAATTTATCTCTTGACATGCTTTTCGCAACTCTACCTGTCTTAGAGCTACTTACAGATTTACGTTTAAGCCCCCTTAACTGAACTTTAGTTTCAGAGCTAGAAGAATTTACATCTGAATCAGATTCTCCTTTACATAATGGTCTTTGTTTTCTAAACGTGATATATTCAGTTTTTTCAATGGGTAAAGAAGCTTTCCTTGCTTCCCTTTGCTGTTCAGACAATCTAGGAACATCAGGACTAACTAAGCCTTGTACTCTAGTTTCTAATCCTAAAGAAGATTTTACCGGTTCAGCACTTACTCTTAAAATGGAAAAATCATTCGTTAAATCTCTAACTTGATACCTAATATTCTCCAGCTTATCATCTAGAACCTCATATTTGTTAGTAATCTCTGTAAGTTGTTGTAAGCAACCCTTAACAGTAATGTCATTACTAGATATTTTCTGTTGAACGGTTTGAACGCTCAAGTTTAGATCTTGAATAGTTTGTCCAGACTTAACACTAATTTCGTTAAATTTACTATTCAACTCAGCAATAGCAACTTCATGTCCACTAACGTTATTAAACAACTCCTTCATACTACTTTCATTTCCATGTACAAGGTTGACTAAACTTTCAAACTTCTTTTGATTTATTTCGAGTGTTTTCTTAATTTCTACGCATTCATTTTCTACCTGTTTTACATGAGAATCGAAAACCTCTCTCAATTTTTTTATGTTGATTTACACACGTAACAGAAACCTCGTTTACCTTCTCTTCCAATTTCGTGCTCAAGTTGACCACTTGTTCCTTTAGTTCATGGGCGCATTCCTTTGTTTCGACCAAATTATCAGACACTTTCTTTTCGACTCGTGCTTCCAATAATTCGAAGTCTTGCCTTAAGAGACCTATGCTGGTGCCTACATTACTTACACTGGCCTCAACACTATTAATATCCGCTTTGACGTTCCTTTCAACACTGTTAATATCAGCTTTGACATTAGCTTCAACACTATTAATATCAGCTTTGACGTTAGCTTCAACACTATTAATATCAGCTTTGACGTTAGCTTCAACACTACTGACTTGTTCCGCGAGTCTAGCTTCAAATTGTTTAAAGAGAAACTCCAATTCCTTTTTTGTAGCCATTTTCAATTTCAGTTACTGCTAGCTAAGAATTTTAGTCGCCGTATTCAGTACAACTATTTTATAATTTCGGTGCTACAATCACAGCGCGATAAAGTTATTCGTCATTCTTCTTTTCCACATAGAAAAAGTTCAGTACTTACGTTCCAACATCACAGACGAAAAAGTTGAATTCTTCCATCTAACAGCTACAACCAGATTCTAACGACGTAGATGATCGAGTCCTCCTGTTCGTGCGCCATACTTATGACGACGGGAAGTAATAAGAATCAGTTTCCTTGACTTACTCTTTATTCAATACGAACACGTAATTGCAGGTATTACACCCCGTACAAACGTCAAGCCACTGCTCGATTCCCAGTCCGACGTCAAGCGATCTGCCGTTTCAACTACTAGCCCCGCCCCCTTTCCACCTCGCTCGAGCCGCGAGGCATGAGGAGCTCTGAGGTCGTTCACTACGTCACAGCGACGTTCCTACCTCTATACACTCGAGTACAAAATTAATCAAATGATACAACTGTCATAGAAAATTGGTGCCACTGAAGTTGGAATTCTTGAAATACAGTGATTTTCATTGGGTCCGGACACACTCTTTATATAATGAAGCTTCATATAGCACAAACATTGTATATGTGTGTGGGGGATAGGGAATATCAGACGCGGTGGTTAGGTGGTCATGGAGGGTCTTTTTACTACTTAAGCCCCCGCACTATGCTAAACATTATCTACCAATGGGAAAGTAAAGTGTCTTTGCTCCACCCCCTTTCCAGTTCTGGAACTTATGTATTAGCCGTCACTGGTGAATGTTAATAATATAGAAAACAATTTTCAGCATAAATTGCATAACTCTATACATACATTCAAATTTGGCCCTCCGAAAACATAGCTACGTTCTTGTTATGGACTGAAAGCCTGTAAAGCGGCTATTACTTTGAGTTCCACGGCACATATAGTGCCATCGCCGCTGTTTTCTGTCTTTCAAGACACAAGCTATGTACTTCTTTTCAAGTTGCTCCCCAATTGACCACACGATGCTGGTTCAACATCACAGTTCTGCGTCACTGACTGAAATATATTTTTTCTAAATTTCCGGACAAATTTAATACACTAACTTCTTTTTTCCTATTCATCTATTGTTTACAAGAATTAACGTAATAAGAAATAATGAATAATGATCTATCTTTCGAGACACAAGCTATGTGCACTGTTCAAGGTAAATCATCAGCTGTTCATGCTGAGACAAGCAACAGTATTTCGTTTGAAGGAATATCAGTAGTCACTGATTGCTCATAAGAGACAGTTATGTAAAATAACTGTGTGTATTTTCTTTTAGCAGGGAGGAATTTGGGTGTGCAATTGATGTATCCAGCATACAACTCAACAAACAAACTTAAACAAACTCACCAAATGGTTGGGATATAATAGTGAGATATTTCTGTTCTATGCTTATCCTTGACCTTTGGCAGTATTGATGATTTCGTTCTGTTGGGTTTAAATCGAACAATTAAACTTATTCACGTTTCTGGGAAATAAGGATACACAAGGACGAATCTGAGTTATTAAGGATTGGGTACAAGTTTGGGATCTTGGGTAATAATTAACACTCCACAAGGGTATGGAAATGTATTGAAGTATTATGGAAAATTTGACCTCAATATTCATAAGGTACTTCTGAATTTGAGAAACAGAAGCAAATTAATCTTTTAGAAAGTTGGCCGTTCTCTTTTGCACCTTGGTTTGTGCATATATATAGTGGGATAAATAGTTTAATTTTTGGGGGATGAAAATTCCCTTTCAGCAACACTCCAATCAGCGCTTTCAGCGTTTCAGGCGGGACACTCGAGAGTCATCTTGGAAATGTGCAAGGTTAAAGTAGTGGTAATTTGAGGTATAGTGAATCTGTTGTTGGGGCTCTCGTGACGTGATTGCGTGCAGGTAACGCTCACCTCTGACGTACCGTCTCAAGTGTGTCATTCCAATGATATGCAGTTTCTTTTGGATGAGGGTTTTCACCTTGGAGCAGAGAGAGTTCCAAAGAGTTTTATATGTGGGACTCCTTGTGTGTTGCCACCTTCGTTTCGCCCACCGCTTTAACTGAATGTACACTTGGAGACGAAGACTGCCTGTCATTTGTGATGATCGGTGTAGCTGTGTTACTTCTGAACTTTCTGCCTCAGCTTTGAGCAGAGAGTGGGTGAGATGTGATACTGACTGATCGATTTGCTGGGGTGTCTGAGGCCTATCATGAAGATCGAGAAGAGTGTTCACATTTCCTCTGAATTTATCCCAATTTGTCTCACGTCTCAGAAGTGGTGGGACTCCTAGTGTGAGAGTACGGTGGGAAACTTGGAAGATGACAGTCTCGTGGTCTGAACCCAAAGCAGAGATTACGTACGGGTCTGCGAGGAGTGGCATCCCTTTACTAAGGACTACGTCTGGCCTGCCACCCAGCTTCGGATAGTGAGTGGTTAACCGGGGTGCTTGGATAGTGAAGGTGGATCGAAGTATGTAGTCATGCAGTAGGTCACCTGCATTATTAGGATACCGTGAATACCAGGATGTATGCTTGGCATTGAGATGTCCGGCAGTAGTACAGTGTCCCCGGTTGGCCAACCGAAAATGGGGCTCCGTGGGGCTCGCAGTGTTACTAGCTCCTCACTCGAAAAAATCACCAAGGTTTTTGTTTTTGGGTATAACCTAACCTCAAGCAAGGAGCTGGCAACACTGCTTGAGGCTTGTTTTGCAGTGTTGCCAACTCCTCACTCGAAAAAATCACCAAGGTTTTTGTTTTTGGGTCTAACCTAACCTCAAGCAAGAAGCTGGCAATACTGCTTGAGGCTTGTTTTAATGGATTTTTCTCGTAAGGCGAGCCTTATTTTCTTGCAGTGTTGCCAACTCCTCACTTGAAAAAAATCACCAAGGTTTTTGTTTTGGTCTAACCTAACCTAAAGCAAGGAGCTGGCAACTTTGCTTGAGGCCTTACAGTGCATAAAGCAATTTGCCAACCTACTGATATTTTTGCCATAGCTTTTTTACAAAAAAAAAGAGAGAGAGAGAGGGAAGAGTTAAACAACCGACAATGCTGCCAACACCTACCTACACCTTTTTTTACTTGGCAAGGGTTTAGCCAATTTAGCAAGGAGTGCCGGCAACAAATATATACTGCTGTAAAAGAGAGAGATGGATGGATGGATGGATGGCAACACAGTATGTGTATGCGTGTGTGTGTATAATATGTAGCATTATTAACTAGAGTGTGTTGGCAACCCACCTGCAACTAAAAAAAAGATAGAGATACCAACATTGCTGTAAGATAAAGAGAGAGACTAAGCTGACAACAGTGGTGAGCGAATATGCCTTATCGTAATTTTTTTCCAAGTCCTCGGCGCCAATGTATCTAACCTAACCTAACCTAACCTAACCTAACCTAACCTAACCTAACCTAACCTAACCTAACCGACAACAAACACACACTGCCGTAAAAGCGAGAGAGATGGATGGATGGCAACACAGTATGTGTATGCGTGTGTGTGTGTAATATGTAGCATTATTAACTAGAGTGTGTTGGCAACCCACCTGCAACTAAAAAATGATAGAGATGCCAACATTGCTGTAAGATAAAGAGAGAGACTAAGCTGACAACAGTGGTGAGCGAATATGCCTTATCGTAATTTTTTTCCAAGTCCCCGGCGCCAATGTATCTAACCTAACCTAACCTAACCTAACCTAACCTAACCTAACCGACAACAAACACACATTGCTGTAAAAGCGAGAGAGATGGATGGATGGCAACACAGTATGTGTATGTGTGTGTGTGTGTAATATGTAGCATTATTAACTAGAGTGTGTTGGCAACCCACCTGCAACTAAAAAAAGATAGAGATGCCAACATTGCTGTAAGATAAAGAGAGAGACTAAGCTGACAACAGTGGTGAGCGAATATGCCTTATCGTAATTTTTTTCCAAGTCCCCGGCGCCAATGTATCTAACCTAACCTAACCTAACCTAACCTAACCTAACCGACAACAAACACACACTGCCGTAAAAGCGAGAGAGATGGATGGATGGCAACACAGTATGTGTATGCGTGTGTGTGTATAATATGTAGCATTATTAACTAGAGTGTGTTGGCAACCCACCTGCAACTAAAAAAAAGATAGAGATACCAACATTGCTGTAAGATAAAGAGAGAGACTAAGCTGACAACAGTGGTGAGCGAATATGCCTTATCGTAATTTTTTTCCAAGTCCCCGGCGCCAATGTATCTAACCTAACCTAACCTAACCTAACCTAACCTAACCTAACCGACAACAAACACACACTGCCGTAAAAGCGAGAGAGATGGATGGATGGCAACACAGTATGTGTGTGCGTGTGTGTGTATAATATGTAGCATTATTAACTAGAGTGTGTTGGCAACCCACCTGCAACTAAAAAAAGATAGAGATACCAATATTGCTGTAAGATAAAGAGAGAGACTAAGCTGACAACAGTGGTGAGCGAATATGCCTTATCGTAATTTTTTTCCAAGTCCCCGGCGCCAATGTATCTAACCTAACCTAACCTAACCTAACCTAACCTAACCTAACCTAACCTAACCTAACCTAACCGACAACAAACACACACTGCCGTAAAAGCGAGAGAGATGGATGGATGGCAACACAGTATGTGTGTGCGTGTGTGTGTATAATATGTAGCATTATTAACTAGAGTGTGTTGGCAACCCACCTGCAACTAAAAAAAGATAGAGATGCCAACATTGCTGTAAGATAAAGAGAGAGACTAAGCTGACAACAGTGGTGAGCGAATATGCCTTATCGTAATTTTTTTCCAAGTCTCCGGCGCCAATGTATATTGTGATTTTTGTAAATCTTTCTCGCGGGAACGATGTGCTGCACATGCATACGCGCGCGCGTATTTTTTATTATTTTTTTATTGTGATGCAAACAAACAAATAATAATTGTTGTTTTTTAGGATGCCTGGCCTCTATAACCTCGCCAGGGTGCGTGGGTGCTCAACACCAGTTCTAACGGTCATGGCTATCAAAAGCCCAATGCCTTTGTAGAGTTTTGTGAGTTATTATTTTTTTAATTTGTGCATCGAACTAATTTATATTGGATTTTGATCGTAGTGTGCAGCGTTAATTTGATCAGAGGTGCCTTATCGGCTGGATTGTTGTTATTCTGCAGCACCGTCGAGGTGAAATCCAAATCGTACATGTGCTTGTCGAAATGCTTTCGTATGCGTGGAAGGGTGTGTTTGGACTAGTGGGGAAATTTATTTTTTGCACCGAGGTCTGTTGCGGAAGTTTTTGTGCTCGAATTGTGCGAGGGGGTTGTCGTCGAAGATTCGTCCAATAGGAGTTGGCAACACTGACTAGTTGCTTCACAAATTTTTTGTTTTTTAAACATATGATATTTCACAGGCGAGGCTAACCTACAAGTTACAAGTTGACGGTGTAATCTTCTATAAGATGATAAGTATGCAATGAGATGAAGAAGACGCTAACTGGCAATAGCGGTGTTAATGTTTCCAGCTTTCTACCCTCTCTCACCGGGCCTCCTCCTCCTATGGTGCAGTGGTATTTAAGGATTTGATACTCGCACAAGTGGTTTTTGAAACTGTAGGTCTACCCCCGATTAGTCTTACTTACAGGGGGGCTCTTGTATACTTCTGTTTTTCCACATGTATGTATGTATGTAATGCGATTTGTGTGTGGGGTCAAAAATTTTGAAACTTACGACTTAATTAATCTGCATGAATGCTTAATGTTTGATTTTTTTTTATTTCTAGTTCGATATGAGATACACACAATTTTATTTTTTGAAGTACAGTTAATATTACCTAGTTTGGGTTAAGCTGTAACATACAACTAGCGATCGACACGACCACCTGACACACAGACAGAGAGAGTGTGAGCAAATTCAAAGTGTGATCTATTGTGAACTAAACTAACCTCACTCACCCACCCACATATAGTCTTACAGGTAACTCAAAAAGCAGAAAGTAGTATATAGCATGACAGGTCGATCTATCGTAAACTAAACTAACCTTATTTGCCCACCCACATATAGTTTTACAGGTAACTCAAAAAGCAGAAAGTAGTATATAGCATGACAGGTCGATCTATTGTAAACTAAACTAACCTCACTCGCCCACCCACATATAGCCTTACAGGTGACTCAAAGGCAGAAAGGCGGCTATATCACTTGTAAGGGCCAACACACAAGATCTATTGCAAACTAAATTAACCTACGACATAAGCCATGGACACATCTTCCAGATAGGGTATAAGCAACTCACCTCTTGCAATTGTATAACGGGGAAAATTAACCTACAGCTGGCAACACTGTTTGAGTTGCTTTCGACGAGCCAAACTTACACTTTGCAAATAGGCTCTACAGCTAGAAGCTTGAAACATATATCTTCGCAGAGTATGCCAACTTACCTTATGTAAAAATATTACCTAGTACAGTTAAGCTGTGACATACAACTAACGATCGACACGACTACCTGACACACATACGGAGAGAGTGAGACAGCTTATACGCAATATATTCCTACACATGTACTGGGTTTAAAAGGTAATTTGCAACAACTATTTCACTTACTCCCTATCAAAATCTTCTAACCATATGTTTTTGATACTTGCTGCTAGAACATGGTGGTTTTAGACTGTAAATTCAACCCGATTATTCTATTTGTGCATGATGCCTGCATTTGGAATATTTAATTTTTGGCATACGGTATTTTGCGTGCTCCAGTAACCTTGCGCTCGATTCACGGAAGCTATGACGTGTATTTTCTGTTTTGCGAACATGCGAGAATTTTTCACAATAGATAATATATTGCAAGAGCGAGTTGTTTGTGTATATAAATCTAGTTTTGGAAATGGACATGAATATAATGTCAAAAATTATTGCATAACTTAAAAATATTGATATTTATTGCACTAGCAAAGGTAAATGTGGAATGCCCCGGCCCTCCTCAGCTGTTAGGTTAAACAGCATAAATATTTTATTACTGATAGCAAGCATTGTCATATGGACAAAACAGATCTAGTAATGAGCTGTCTTGCAAGTTTCTCGAGTGAAGGAATATGATGCCACTATAAACTGTAAACAAGATATACAACCTCTGGCATGAGATGCACGAGACTTATGAACCTCGACCTATAGAGTTGTACAATGGATGTTTTTTTTTTGTTAAGCATAGCGGTGTGTTTTTGTTTATTTCAATGTCATCGAGCGTGCATGTAAAGAAGGGGAGAGAAAAAAAAGAGGAGGGGGGTTATAACGGATAATTTATGTTTTGATTTCAATACTTTAGCTAGTCACGATTCACCTGCTATCTAGAAGGACACTGGACGATGGCTAAAAGCGAGGGAAGGAGAGAAATGTTATTTTTTATTTTTTTTGATGGTGTGTGATGAAATAGTTTTAGATAATAATAATAGGCTAATAGAATTGTAGAAAACAGCTGTATTGTGATGCGAGGCTGAAAGCAATTTCGAAAGCAGTCTCGGGCATCTTCGCGTTCAGCCAACAAGAAAAATGCACATGGAGGGCGCAACGGTATTGTCTATGGATGGTTTTTCTGAATAAACATACATATCAGTTTTTGCAGTCTCCAGATGGGACCGGAGCTTTTTGTTTTGGTTGGACAAGAGGGTTCAGATAAATACATGGACATCAAAATAAAAGAAAAAAAATTTACTCTACTGCTCACATGTATTGAGTCTTCCAATAACACACCTCGCGGGGCGTACCTACATGTATGCAAAATATAGTTAATGTTTTATTTCTCGAACCTGTGGTCTGTAGATTTGCTTTTGTTGGCAACAGAAACAGAAAAATGGCACTATGTTATTGTATACTGATAAGGGTGTACTGTAATCATAACAATTTTTTAGTTAAAAATCTATGTTGAAAAGCAATGTTGGGTGACTTGTCTGTGTTGGGTATTATTAACAACTTCACAGCTGTACCTGCACAACTCATCGACTACAAGCCAACAATGTTAGGAAATGTGTGCATGGCTCCGAGAATACAATTTAAAATCACTAATGTGGCATGAACCCCCTCTTTACTTGTGTGTATTTGAATATGCGAAAATTAGACATTTTGAATAACCGAGGAGAACAATCACAAAAACAGCTTGCACTGGTATGACGTGTTCAAACTTCAGACGATTTTTGTTAATCTACAAAAGCCAATTGCGAACGGAGATCACTACGAAAATTGTGGAAAAAAAAGAAGCGAGGCTATTTTGGCTAATGGTAACGATGAGGATGAATAATGGTTGTTTTGATAAAATTGACGAAGTGGGGCATGTTGAATATACCTAGCCTAAAATAAAATTCAACAATTAATGTTAAACATTTGCCACTCTGAAATGGCGACGGCTATCATCATAACATCACTTGTTTCTAACCTGTCCATATTGGCTCTTTCTCTACCTCTCCATAAATTCGATTCGAAAGGTACGATTATTCCAGTTTTTGAATAAGACTCGTATATGCTCTCAGAAAAAAAAAGAAATAAATAAATCAAGTTATGTATATTCTAAATCCCCGAATTTTCTTTCACAACACCACACGAAGCCTCGAGTTTCGGATATGTTGTTGTGCGACAGGATATGATAGATGAACCGTATGTTTACCGAGGACCAGACGTAATCAAATATTTTTTTGAAAAGATGGTTGAAGAGGTTGAGACTATTGGCAGCCTCTTACGCGAATCGAAACCAAATGCTTCTATTATCCAGCGATGAACTTCAATCTCACAATAACATTGAAACGTGTCCGGTGTGCGATCAAAGGTTTCCACCGACGAGAACCGGAAAGTTATTTCATCATAATCACTTCACCGGAAACTACATCGGTGGAATCTGTAACATAATGTATTTATGTATGTGTTTGACAATTATATATCACTCATTAGAACAATTTTCATATTGTTTTCACTACGTGAGATGATATTTTATTTATATTTACGATAAAATAGAGGTTTGGGTGTAATAACAGTTTTTATTAATTAATTTAGAGATGTATTTTTTTTTATTTGTTGAGTTAATGATTAGGTTAATTTGTTATTTCTCGCGAAAAAGAGGGAACCACAGCTGAAAGAAAATACACAACTTGTATTATTGAGGTCAAGAGTTTGTTTTAACATTACTTTTTGCACACATAGGCTAATCACGACTCGGGATATGTTTAAAATGGAATCTGAAACATTATGCGACCTGACTGGAACTCGGAATAGGACACATTGATTACAAGACGTCGATATATTACCACTTGGTCGGTTCGTATCTTATTTTAAACTGTAGGTCCACGCTCTATTAGCCTATCTGTGTATAATGTGGATTTAGAATTTAGTAGAAAATAACGTCGATCTAGCATTTTTTTTGGATTTTAGATGTGTTGAGACCACTAAAATTACCAATTCTTATAATAAAAAACTTTTCTTCATATTACTATTTTGAAAGAGAGAATTAATTGTATAATATTTTGTTGTTAATTTCAAAGAAGACTAATTCAAATAGTAACAACGGGAACGAATAAAGCTTACGAAAAGTTTTTGCCACTGTGAGAATTTGAACCTACGACTATTAGAGTGACAACCCAGTGCGATAACCACTAGCCCACGAGTTTGTTTCTTCTTACGGCATGATTATGAGTTAAGACCAATTTGTTCAATATGCATTAGAAATATAATCCCCCACTCGCTTTTTTATAAACAACGCACCCAAACGCTTTTTTGTAGCAAATGAAATAAAGGTGGTATGAATGTCACAAGAAATTTAAGCAAAATCTACTATATTTACGTCGCAATTGTTTTACATGGAGAGGCTACATCTTCGAGAATTGAGGTTGTGGTTTGACTGTAATTGTAGGATACCCCATAGGTATTGATAAGCCAAGGCTCTAGTGTGCACTAGATTTGTTTATTTGTAGTGACGTGCTCAGGAATTTTTGTAAAGAGGTATGTGAATATAAAAATTGTGTTAATGCTTATTTTTTTAAACAGTGAACTCATATTTTAATATCTCTCTGTCTATTTTATTATTCTACTTAGGAACTAATTAGTATTTCAGAAGTTATATTGAAAAGAAATCTCACGTGACAATGACGAGAAATTAGATTTGTGGAACGAATAGTTTTCATATTTTAAAACCTCGAAGGGTTATGGGCTATCTCCCGATTTTTTTTTTCCACAATCCTACCTAGAGTTATCTTTAACTAGCAACGAGGTGACGTTTGGTCAGCACGACGAACCCTCAGCTGTTATAGAAGATATCTGAAACCAGCTTACACCAGTCACTTGTAGCTCCCCCAATTTTCTTTTTGATGGTGGGTTGCTACCGGCCTTATACGTAGCCCGAATAAATTCCGACCAGAGCCGGATTCGAACCTATGCCGTCTCGCAGCGAACATTCTCAAGACGAGTGAACGCCGTAACTCGCTCAGCTACGGAGGAGGACTCTCTCTTTTTTTTTCTCTCTCTCTCTATTTTTTCTCTAATTTTCATCATCATAGTTAAAATTAATCCAAGAGAAAATATATATTTTGTGTTGACATAGGAAATATGCAATAAAAAAATGCATGATCAATAGTTAAGGTCAAAATCTGAATAAACAGTGAGGGTGATACACGCAAGCTTCCAGGCATGTGATTTGCACAGAATTAAATATAAAAAATGAGAGATGGAAGGTTTTTGTTACTATTAGAATTTAAGGACGGAAAATATGTACAGTGAATGAATACTACGTTTGACTAATCGTGAAGATGAGTATCACAGTACGTTTTTATCGTTCTTATATAAACGTTGAAACGTTTAAGAACGTATAAGAATGTTTACCGAAACGTTTCAACGCTGCGTGAAAACAACGTTGAAACGTTTCAACGTTGTTTTCACGCAGCGTTGAAACGTTTCGGTAAACATTCTTATACGTTCTTAAACGTTTCAACGTTTATATAAGAACGATAAAAACGTACTGTGATACTCATCTTCACGATTAGTCAAACGTAGTATTCATTCACTGTACATATTTTCCGTCCTTAAATTCTAATAGTAACAAAAACCTTCCATCTCTCATTTTTTATATTTAATTCTGTGCAAATCACATGCCTGGAAGCTTGCGTGTATCACCCTCACTGTTTATTCAGATTTTGACCTTAACTATTGATCATGCATTTTTTTATTGCATATTTCCTATGTCAACACAAAATATATATTTTCTCTTGGATTAATTTTAACTATGATGATGAAAATTAGAGAAAAAATAGAGAGAGAGAGAAAAAAAAAGAGAGAGTCCTCCTCCGTAGCTGAGCGAGTTACGGCGTTCACTCGTCTTGAGAATGTTCGCTGCGAGACGGCATAGGTTCGAATCCGGCTCTGGTCGGAATTTATTCGGGCTACGTATAAGGCCGGTAGCAACCCACCATCAAAAAAAAAAATGGGGGAGCTACAAGTGACTGGTGTAAGCTGGTTTCAGATATCTTCTATAACAGCTGAGGGTTCGTCGTGCTGACCAAACGTCACCTCGTTGCTAGTTAAAGATAACTCTAGGTAGGATTGTGGAAAAAGAAAATCGGGAGATAGCCCATAACCCTTCGAGGTTTTAAAATATGAAAACTATTCATTCCACAAATCTAATTTCTCGTCATTGTCACGTGAGATTTCTTTTCAATATAACTTCTGTAATACTAATTAGTTCCTAAGTAGAATAATAAAATAGACAGAGAGATATTAAAATATGAGTTCACTGTTTAAAAAAATAAGCATTAACACAATTTTTATATTCACATACCTCTTTACAAAAATTCCTGAGCACGTCACTACAAATAAACAAATCTAGTGCACACTAGAGCCTTGGCTTATCAATACCTATGGGGTATCCTACAATTACAGTCAAACCACAACCTCAATTCTCGAAAATGTAGCCTCTCCATGTAAAACAATTGCGACGTAAATATAGTAGATTTTGCTTAAATTTCTTGTGACATTCATACCACCTTTATTTCATTTGCTACAAAAAAGCGTTTGGGTGCGTTGTTTATAAAAAAGCGAGTGGGGGATTATATTTCTAATGCATATTGAACAAATTGGTCTTAACTCATAATCATGCCGTAAGAAGAAACAAACTCGTGGGCTAGTGGTTATCGCACTGGGTTGTCACTCTAATAGTCGTAGGTTCAAATTCTCACAGTGGCAAAAACTTTTCGTAAGCTTTATTCGTTCCCGTTGTTACTATTTGAATTAGTCTTCTTTGAAATTAACAACAAAATATTATACAATTAATTCTCTCTTTCAAAATAGTAATATGAAGAAAAGTTTTTTATTATAAGAATTGGTAATTTTAGTGGTCTCAACACATCTAAAATCCAAAAAAAATGCTAGATCGACGTTATTTTCTACTAAATTCTAAATCCACATTATACACAGATAGGCTAATAGAGCGTGGACCTACAGTTTAAAATAAGATACGAACCGACCAAGTGGTAATATATCGACGTCTTGTAATCAATGTGTCCTATTCCGAGTTCCAGTCAGGTCGCATAATGTTTCAGATTCCATTTTAAACATATCCCGAGTCGTGATTAGCCTATGTGTGCAAAAAGTAATGTTAAAACAAACTCTTGACCTCAATAATACAAGTTGTGTATTTTCTTTCAGCTGTGGTTCCCTCTTTTTCGCGAGAAATAACAAACTAACCTAATCATTAACTCAACAAATAAAAAAAAATACATCTCTAAATTAATTAATAAAAACTGTTATTACACCCAAACCTCTATTTTATCGTAAATATAAATAAAATATCATCTCACGTAGTGAAAACAATATGAAAATTGTTCTAATGAGTGATATATGATTGTCAAACACATACATAAATACATTATGTTACAGATTCCACCGATGTAGTTTCCGGTGAAGTGATTATGATGAAATAACTTTCCGGTTCTCGTCGGTGGAAACCTTTGATCGCACACCGGACACGTTTCAATGTTATTGTGAGATTGAAGTTCATCGCTGGATAATAGAAGCATTTGGTTTCGATTCGCGTAAGAGGCTGCCAATAGTCTCAACCTCTTCAACCATCTTTTCAAAAAAATATTTGATTACGTCTGGTCCTCGGTAAACATACGGTTCATCTATCATATCCTGTCGCACAACAACATATCCGAAACTCGAGGCTTCGTGTGGTGTTGTGAAAGAAAATTCGGGGATTTAGAATATACATAACTTGATTTATTTATTTCTTTTTTTTTTCTGAGAGCATATACGAGTCTTATTCAAAAACTGGAATAATCGTACCTTTCGAATCGAATTTATGGAGAGGTAGAGAAAGAGCCAATATGGACAGGTTAGAAACAAGTGATGTTATGATGATAGCCGTCGCCATTTCAGAGTGGCAAATGTTTAACATTAATTGTTGAATTTTATTTTAGGCTAGGTATATTCAACATGCCCCACTTCGTCAATTTTATCAAAACAACCATTATTCATCCTCATCGTTACCATTAGCCAAAATAGCCTCGCTTCTTTTTTTTCCACAATTTTCGTAGTGATCTCCGTTCGCAATTGGCTTTTGTAGATTAACAAAAATCGTCTGAAGTTTGAACACGTCATACCAGTGCAAGCTGTTTTTGTGATTGTTCTCCTCGGTTATTCAAAATGTCTAATTTTCGCATATTCAAATACACACAAGTAAAGAGGGGGTTCATGCCACATTAGTGATTTTAAATTGTATTCTCGGAGCCATGCACACATTTCCTAACATTGTTGGCTTGTAGTCGATGAGTTGTGCAGGTACAGCTGTGAAGTTGTTAATAATACCCAACACAGACAAGTCACCCAACATTGCTTTTCAACATAGATTTTTAACTAAAAAATTGTTATGATTACAGTACACCCTTATCAGTATACAATAACATAGTGCCATTTTTCTGTTTCTGTTGCCAACAAAAGCAAATCTACAGACCACAGGTTCGAGAAATAAAACATTAACTATATTTTGCATACATGTAGGTACGCCCCGCGAGGTGTGTTATTGGAAGACTCAATACATGTGAGCAGTAGAGTAAATTTTTTTTCTTTTATTTTGATGTCCATGTATTTATCTGAACCCTCTTGTCCAACCAAAACAAAAAGCTCCGGTCCCATCTGGAGACTGCAAAAACTGATATGTATGTTTATTCAGAAAAACCATCCATAGACAATACCGTTGCGCCCTCCATGTGCATTTTTCTTGTTGGCTGAACGCGAAGATGCCCGAGACTGCTTTCGAAATTGCTTTCAGCCTCGCATCACAATACAGCTGTTTTCTACAATTCTATTAGCCTACTATTATTATCTAAAACTATTTCATCACACACCATCAAAAAAAATAAAAAATAACATTTCTCTCCTTCCCTCGCTTTTAGCCATCGTCCAGTGTCCTTCTAGATAGCAGGTGAATCGTGACTAGCTAAAGTATTGAAATCAAAACATGAATTATCCGTTATAACCCCCCTCCTCTTTTTTTTCTCTCCCCTTCTTTACATGCACGCTCGATGACATTGAAATAAACAAAAACACACCGCTATGCTTAACAAAGAAAAACATCCATTGTACAACTCTATAGGTCGAGGTTCATAAGTCTCGTGCATCTCATGCCAGAGGTTGTATATCTTGTTTACAGTTTATAGTGGCATCATATTCCTTCACTCGAGAAACTTGCAAGACAGCTCATTACTAGATCTGTTTTGTCCATATGACAATGCTTGCTATCAGTAATAAAATATTTATGCTGTTTAACCTAACAGCTGAGGGGGGCCGGAGCATTCCACATTTACCTTTGCTAGTGCAATAAATATCAATATTTTTAAGTTATGCAATAATTTTTGACATTATATTCATGTCCATTTCCAAAACTAGATTTATATACACAAACAACTCGCTCTTGCAATATATTATCTATTGTGAAAAATTCTCGCATGTTCGCAAAACAGAAAATACACGTCATAGCTTCCGTGAATCGAGCGCAAGGTTACTGGAGCACGCAAAATACCGTATGCCAAAAATTAAATATTCCAAATGCAGGCATCATGCACAAATAGAATAATCGGGTTGAATTTACAGTCTAAAACCACCATGTTCTAGCAGCAAGTATCAAAAACATATGGTTAGAAGATTTTGATAGAGAGTGAGTGAAATAGTTGTTGCAAATTACCTTTTAAACCCAGTACATGTGTAGGAATATATTGCGTATAAGCTGTCTCACTCTCTCCGTATGTGTGTCAGGTAGTCGTGTCGATCGTTAGTTGTATGTCACAGCTTAACTGTACTAGGTAATATTTTTACATAAGGTAAGTTGGCATACTCTGCGAAGATATATGTTTCAAGCTTCTAGCTGTAGAGCCTATTTGCAAAGTGTAAGTTTGGCTCGTCGAAAGCAACTCAAACAGTGTTGCCAGCTGTAGGTTAATTTTCCCCGTTATACAATTGCAAGAGGTGAGTTGCTTATACCCTATCTGGAAGATGTGTCCATGGCTTATGTCGTAGGTTAATTTAGTTTGCAATAGATCTTGTGTGTTGGCCCTTACAAGTGATATAGCCGCCTTTCTGCCTTTGAGTCACCTGTAAGGCTATATGTGGGTGGGCGAGTGAGGTTAGTTTAGTTTACAATAGATCGACCTGTCATGCTATATACTACTTTCTGCTTTTTGAGTTACCTGTAAGACTATATGTGGGTGGGTGAGTGAGGTTAGTTTAGTTCACAATAGATCACACTTTGAATTTGCTCACACTCTCTCTGTCTGTGTGTCAGGTGGTCGTGTCGATCGCTAGTTGTATGTTACAGCTTAACCCAAACTAGGTAATATTAACTGTACTTCAAAAAATAAATTTGTGTGTATCTCATATCGAACTAGAAATAAAAAAAAAATCAAACATTAAGCATTCATGCAGATTAATTAAGTCGTAAGTTTCAAAATTTTTGACCCCCCACACAAATCGCATTACATACATACATACATGTGGAAAAACAGAAGTATACAAGAGCCCCCCTGTAAGTAAGACTAATCGGGGGTGGACCTACAGTTTCAAAAACCACTTGTGCGAGTATCAAATCCTTAAATACCACTGCACCATAGGAGGAGGAGGCCCGGTGAGAGAGAGTAGAAAGCTGGATACATTAACACCGCTATTGCCAGTTAGCGTCTTCTTCATCTCATTGCATACTTATCATCTTATAGAAGATTACGCCATCAACTTGTAACTTGTAGGTTAGCCTCGCCTGTGAAATATCATATGTTTAAAAAACAAAAAATTTGTGAAGCAACTAGTCAGTGTTGCCAACTCCTATTGGACGAATCTTCGACGACAACCCCCTCGCACAATTCGAGCACAAAAACTTCCGCAACAGACCTCGGTGCAAAAAATAAATTTCCCCACTAGTCCAAACACACCCTTCCACGCATACGAAAGCATTTCGACAAGCACATGTACGATTTGGATTTCACCTCGACGGTGCTGCAGAATAACAACAATCCAGCCGATAAGGCACCTCTGATCAAATTAACGCTGCACACTACGATCAAAATCCAATATAAATTAGTTCGATGCACAAATTAAAAAAATAATAACTCACAAAACTCTACAAAGGCATTGGGCTTTTGATAGCCATGACCGTTAGAACTGGTGTTGAGCACCCACGCACCCTGGCGAGGTTATAGAGGCCAGGCATCCTAAAAAACAACAATTATTATTTGTTTGTTTGCATCACAATAAAAAAATAATAAAAAATACGCGCGCGCGTATGCATGTGCAGCACATCGTTCCCGCGAGAAAGATTTACAAAAATCACAATATACATTGGCGCCGGAGACTTGGAAAAAAATTACGATAAGGCATATTCGCTCACCACTGTTGTCAGCTTAGTCTCTCTCTTTATCTTACAGCAATGTTGGCATCTCTATCTTTTTTTAGTTGCAGGTGGGTTGCCAACACACTCTAGTTAATAATGCTACATATTATACACACACACGCACACACATACTGTGTTGCCATCCATCCATCTCTCTCGCTTTTACGGCAGTGTGTGTTTGTTGTCGGTTAGGTTAGGTTAGGTTAGGTTAGGTTAGGTTAGGTTAGGTTAGGTTAGATACATTGGCGCCGGGGACTTGGAAAAAATTACGATAAGGCATATTCGCTCACCACTGTTGTCAGCTTAGTCTCTCTCTTTATCTTACAGCAATATTGGTATCTCTATCTTTTTTTAGTTGCAGGTGGGTTGCCAACACACTCTAGTTAATAATGCTACATATTATACACACACACGCACACACATACTGTGTTGCCATCCATCCATCTCTCTCGCTTTTACGGCAGTGTGTGTTTGTTGTCGGTTAGGTTAGGTTAGGTTAGGTTAGGTTAGGTTAGGTTAGGTTAGGTTAGATACATTGGCGCCGGGGACTTGGAAAAAAATTACGATAAGGCATATTCGCTCACCACTGTTGTCAGCTTAGTCTCTCTCTTTATCTTACAGCAATGTTGGTATCTCTATCTTTTTTTAGTTGCAGGTGGGTTGCCAACACACTCTAGTTAATAATGCTACATATTATACACACACGCACACACATACTGTGTTGCCATCCATCCATCTCTCTCGCTTTTACGGCAGTGTGTGTTTGTTGTCGGTTAGGTTAGGTTAGGTTAGGTTAGGTTAGGTTAGGTTAGATACATTGGCGCCGGGGACTTGGAAAAAAATTACGATAAGGCATATTCGCTCACCACTGTTGTCAGCTTAGTCTCTCTCTTTATCTTACAGCAATGTTGGTATCTCTATCTTTTTTTAGTTGCAGGTGGGTTGCCAACACACTCTAGTTAATAATGCTACATATTATACACACACACGCATACACATACTGTGTTGCCATCCATCCATCTCTCTCGCTTTTACGGCAGTGTGTGTTTGTTGTCGGTTAGGTTAGGTTAGGTTAGGTTAGGTTAGGTTAGGTTAGGTTAGATACATTGGCGCCGGGGACTTGGAAAAAAATTACGATAAGGCATATTCGCTCACACTGTTGTCAGCTTAGTCTCTCTCTTTATCTTACAGCAATGTTGGCATCTCTATCTTTTTTTAGTTGCAGGTGGGTTGCCAACACACTCTAGTTAATAATGCTACATATTACACACACACACGCATACACATACTGTGTTGCCATCCATCCATCTCTCTCGCTTTTACGGCAGTGTGTGTTTGTTGTCGGTTAGGTTAGGTTAGGTTAGGTTAGGTTAGGTTAGGTTAGGTTAGGTTAGATACATTGGCGCCGGGGACTTGGAAAAAAATTACGATAAGGCATATTCGCTCACCACTGTTGTCAGCTTAGTCTCTCTCTTTATCTTACAGCAATGTTGGTATCTCTATCTTTTTTTTAGTTGCAGGTGGGTTGCCAACACACTCTAGTTAATAATGCTACATATTATACACACACACGCATACACATACTGTGTTGCCATCCATCCATCCATCCATCTCTCTCTTTTACGGCAGTATATATTTGTTGCCGGCACTCCTTGCTAAATTGGCTAAACCCTTGCCAAGTAAAAAAAGCTGTAGGTAGGTGTTGGCAGCATTGTCGGTTGTTTAACTCTTCCCTCTCTCTCTCTCTTTTTTTTTGTAAAAAAGCTATGGCAAAAATATCAGTAGGTTGGCAAATTGCTTTATGCACTGTAAGGCCTCAAGCAAAGTTGCCAGCTCCTTGCTTTAGGTTAGGTTAGACCAAAACAAAAACCTTGGTGATTTTTTTCAAGTGAGGAGTTGGCAACACTGCAAGAAAATAAGGCTCGCCTTACGAGAAAAATCCATTAAAACAAGCCTCAAGCAGTATTGCCAGCTTCTTGCTTGAGGTTAGGTTAGACCCAAAAACAAAAACCTTGGTGATTTTTTCGAGTGAGGAGTTGGCAACACTGCAAAACAAGCCTCAAGCATTGTTGCCAGCTCCTTGCTTGAGGTTAGGTTATACCCAAAAACAAAAACCTTGGTGATTTTTTCGAGTAAGGAGCTAGTAACACTGCGAGCCCCACAGAGCCCCATTTTCGGTTGGCCAACCGGGGACACTGTACTACTTCCGGCAAGCACCACTTTGTTGCCTAGTTTACTTATGTTGTCATAATCATTTGGTACAAGTCCCGCAGCAGGAGATCTGTATCCAGCAACTAGAATGAGTGAATCTCCGGGAGTTAGAATGCGCCCTGCCAGCGCTTCTAGACCGTTCAAAGGTGATACATGTACTTGCTGAGATGGAAAGTCTCTTTTTACTACTTATAATAATCCGCCTCTCGGCCTTCCAATTCTATCCAGTCGGTATATGAGATTATTGGGCAATTTCCAGCCTTTGACTGTGTGGGAAAAGTGTGTTTCACTGATCAGTGCTACGTCTACTTTGTTATGTTGAAGAAAGTGGATGAGGATATGTCTCTGCCCTCTTAACCCATCTGAGTTCCACGCAATGATTGTGAGTGAGTAGTGAATTTTCGACTGACTAGAAACAGCCATCGCCAATCACTTCTGCAATGGTATCGATATATGCGGCTGCTTTTGTGGCTGTGTCCGTAGCAGAGGTAAGACGAGAAATACCTCTTTTAACATGTGGTATTATTTTGCTTAGATTCATTCCTTTGAAGAACTCAAAAATGAGATTAATGTCTGAGGCTGATGTGTCATCCCGAGTGGATTCTGACATATTTGTTGTGGAGGGGCCTCTTTGGTGATGGTTTTGGTTGGGGGGTGGAGTGGCTGTGCCTGCGTATGTTGACGAGTTTTGTTGTGAATAAGTGGTTTCTACGGAAGTTGCAGTTGTTTGTTGAGAAGTGATGATGGGGGAGATTTTTCTTCTTTTTGTTGGTTGAAATTTGAGCGTCCGTTTAGGCGTTGAACACTGGACATCCTCTGAAGTTTGCGGTGTGATCACCCTGGCAGTTGGCACATTTGGCTTGTGTAGTGTTGTCTGTTTTGAGACAAGCCCTTGTCAAGTGTCCCTGTCCGCATTTGAGGCAGCGGGGCAGTGTTTTACATTAGGTTTGACCATGTCCCATTCGCTGACAGCGATAATACTGTAGTGTGGTGCGTGGTTTGTATACGTGTACTTTAATTCTGTAGTCAAGAAGATATTCTTCTTTGTATATTTCGTGAGTGATGGAATTTCTTGAAAGCGACACCAGAAAGAATGGCATCAACACCTGTTCATTTGAGTCCTTCTTTCTGCGAGACATTTGGTGAACTGATATAGGTGTATAGTTCTTGTCTTTCAGGTCCTGCTCCAGGTCGCCCAGACAGGTATCGATGGCATATTCTCGTTTTTTCTGGTCGCAAAATGCAATTATTTTATCATAATCTGCCCCGGTTGATACTTGGAAGGTGACCTTCTCTCTATTGTGCTGTATGTGAGGAGGTTGACTAAGCGTCTTGCTTAAAGTAGAGTTGAAGCGTAAGTTTCCTTAATTCCGAACACGGAAATAGGTGGAGGCCTTGGGACTTTCTTAGGTTGAGTTGTTGGAGGTGGTTGCGTTTCCTCTTCTTGGGAAATCTCCATGTCACCTGAGGGTTCTTGTGCCAGGGGCGCAAATGTATTTGAAGTTGAGACCTCAGTTGATAACTGCATGGTTTTTTGTAGTTTTGTTGGATGTCTCCCTTCATATAGTTGGGCGAGACTGTCCAAGTCTGGTTAACCTTTGAAAAAAATAACGGTTCTGATTGGTCAATCGGGTTCTTTCTTTGTTCAGGCGTTGTGACGTCATTTGACCTTGATCGCACATCCCCCAAATTTCTTTCTTGTCTACCTCCGCGGAGTTCACCGTATCCTGTCTAGCGTGTCATACCATCGTCTTTCATAACATAATAACATTATTATATAGTACACTATAAATATTACCTTTACATATCGGGGGTTCGAGTACCGGGACCATTCCAAATCGTAACTGGACATTTACCACCCTTCATAGCGTTTCATAAACCATAAAAACTTATTTTCAATATTATAAACATTAATTATTAACATTTTATGCATTACATACTTTGCAGTAATGAATATAAAACCATATTCATAACTAGTACCTCTAATTACCTTCTATATACATATTTTTCATAAAATAAATAATTATATATTCATAAAAGTTATAAATATGCAAATACATAAATGTTAATTATTCTAATGATATGCAAATTTATTCTAAATTATGCAAATTAGTTCTTAATTATATGCAAATAAATTCTAAGCACATGCAAACAAATTATGAATATTAAATACCGACAGACGTTAGCGTATTTCTCTACTACTTGTGTACAGTATATAAAAATGAAGTAGTTTATCAATTTATAGGTCTCTTGTATGTTGTTTCCTCTCATAATGAAAAAGTGCTGGTATATACCGCTGATCTAACATTTTATTTACCGCTCTCCTCAGTTTTTATTTACCATAAATTTGTCTCCCTACTAAAGGGTTAAACGGGCGAACAAAAATTTTGTAGTCCCTCCTCCTGAGCTACAAAGGACAAGGAATCAACATGTACAGCTATAAATATGCTGCACTCAACCTTCCCACGTACTTTTTGTTATCTATATGTGTGAAGTGACTTCTGGGAATTCATCAAGATGTTATGAATGCCGACATAAGTAACCGGGAGACTAAATTGCAGATATTAAAGTTTACTTCAGTGACGCAGCAGAGCGAAATTCTTGGTGTTGACCCAGCATCGTGACGACAAGAGTCTACTATAACCTGACATGTTAAGTCCCAATATGTGCAGATCGCTGCGGAGCACTTCCTATTACATCATCCTCAACACCACTATTCTATTTACTGCTCTGGCCTTGAGAGTACCAGTGGTGCGAACCAAAAGCGACAAAAAGGCGACGTTAAATATCAAGGTACGACATAATGAAAAGCGTTCCTGCGTACAAGTGTCGACAAACCTGAAAATAGTATAAAAAGTTATAGCTGCCTCTCTTCTTTTTGGAAATAGAAAATTTGCTGTTCTCTTGTACTGTAGTCAACGCGAAGCGAACAAATTAAAGAGAAATTACGGTAAAACGTATGAAATTCCTTTATTTTCTTCTTTTTCACATTGGTACTTACGTATTTTGCATTCCTAAGGATTCTTCAAGGTGGTATTTCGTTTTTTCCACGCAAATAATCTCAACTTTCGACATATCGAGTAATTCTTGTTTGCTCGTTTTCGCTTACGTTACACGCAATATGGCGGAGAAATATTGACTTGCGTCGTCCATGATCAGTGGTTATGCAGTGTTGCAACCTTCTTCATTGAAAAATACCTACTTTCGTGTTACTGATTTTGTATTTTTTTCCAGATTCGAAAACCCCACGAACCATGCACGGATAGCCCCACGAACCATTTCCGGTAAGGTTGGGTTAGGTAGGGTCAGGTATAGGTTACAATAGTTAAAAATTGGTTTCGAAAAAAAAATGCGTAGCCCCACACACCATTCTCGCATAGCCCCGCGAACCATTGACACATAGCCCCAGAAACCATTTGCGGAAACGTACCTTCTTCAGTTACAAAACACATGTTTGGAAACACTGACCGGGATTACGTCATCACACACAGGCTACATCCACCTGGAAGTAAATGTATGCAAGAGCTTTCGTGCATCGTCACACATTTATATCGAAAACTAGAAGATTTACCGGCAAAATTCAATGAACGATGCGAGAAAACACTTCCCCGAACTTCCACAATTATAAAGAAACTGCATTCGGTAAGTAATTTCTTCTGTAAAATTGAAGAAATACGTTTTGCGGATACGAAAATTTTACCGAAATTACTTCACGGAGGTTATCAGGAATCAAGTATAAACCAACGGGGGTTAACTAAATGTGAGGGGAACGTAGCAGCGTACGCTTTATGCCTGTTCACGGACTTAACAACATCTCAATAATAGAAGTCGCCAGGAATCAGACTCGACTGAAAAACGTCGTCCAAGAAAAAGATTAACAGGTATTAAATTCCCATTTTTCAAGGTTATCGACAACCCCTGTAGTCTACATGAAAATTTTATGAATACTACCTGTGGGAATTTTCACTAATATATTCAAGATTTGAATGAACATAATGCTTAGAAGAATGGATTCACGCGTGTTAGGCTAAATACGTATTTTCCAATTAAAAGGAACTGCATACTACATTGATAACTTAATAACGTTTACAATCTCCAGAAGGATTGTTGCACAGCTACGTCTCACTTGGGCTGTCATCTGGCGGCAATAGGTGAAACTACATCATGCGTTATATTCCTGCCGGGACGACTAACACATTTAAGCAGATTGCTTTATTATTTCTTTGCAAATTAAAACGCAACGAATAAATCATGGACTACACGGTAAAAATATATTAACAAACTATTATTCAAGTTCTCTGTGCCGTATTTTTTCATCTTCTTTCTGTGCATTGCTTTTATATCAGTGCAAGTTGATCGCGAATATCAGGATATATGATAAACTTGACAATGGAACAATGATGAATGCAGTGTATAAAAAGGTTATAAAATATACTCTACATATTTACAGTACTTAAAATGCTTACTTTTAAATTGAGAAAAAGGCAAATTTTGAAGACACGTTTAGAAAGAACAGAAATTTTTAGTGACGATATTCGACAAATTGATGCAAATACACTCATCGGGAAAAAATAATCGCCCTCTTGTAATTAAGCGTAATTTTTTATTCTTTGAAGCAGTGTTTCTTCATTTGTGGATCTATTTCAACAATGTAATATTTACAACAGTTAGTGTGTGATATTTTAAAAGTACATAAGGGAAAGTGGGGGAATTGCGACCACCTAAGGGAGATTTTAAAAATCTCAAAAACTCTACGCAGTGAAACAAAAAGAAAATGTGGGCCTGAAAAGCAATGTTTGTAGTACATCTCTGCGTATCACTTTGCTCCCTGTCGTTAATAGTTACATCTGTAAACGTGAAAAAGTAACAATGTGCGTGTGACCGCAATTGCCCTATTGGTAGTATCAGTAATCATCCTAATAGTAAATCAATACCATTTTTGTACTATACAGAAACTATATCTTTAAGTACTTATATTTATTAATATGCAGATACAAATTAAATTAAGCACAATTTTGCACAAAAATGCACACATGGGACGCTTATTATGAGAAACGTGTTTGCACCCTTCATGTTCCCATCACAAACAGCGTGACCGTCATTACCCGATAGGCGCCATATTATGTTATTTGTTTCTCGTCTCATGAAGAATCTCAAATGTTTACTTTATAATAATTAAGAAATAAACACGAGATACTATTATTATATTTGCAAAATTTTCAATACTCTAGCTTAAACGTTCCGTCTACTTACCTTGCACTTTTTCCTTCCCAATTTTTAAGAAAATATGACGAATTCGTTTTTCGCGCCCTGCTTCTTAAAAGTCAACTCCACATGTGCCGCCTTTTGTCTGGTACCTCGTAGTACTGGGTTCTAGATGTCAGCACAGGTAACTCTTAAATAACATCCTCCGTAACGACTACAGTGGGGTGAGCAACAGTGCCCGCTGAGCGCCATTCCCCACCTTCCCCTACTATGTAGATGAAGAAGGGAGTTCTTACATTTTCCTACATTTTTGCACATTATTATTATTATTATTACTATTGTAACAAAAATGAAATTAATTACTTGTTATTATATTTTTATTGTCTCGCTGCTTATGCGCGGCACAGGTATAGGCAGAGCAATATTCTGTGCCCTCTAAGCCGCAGATTATATACATGGGCACGTTGGTGAAAAATTCATTGCGCAACTGTAACGGACATAAACAGTGATGACTTGGATTTGTATGTAATTAAAATATTCCATTCCTTTCTTTTGATACATAGCTTCAACACAAAAATGTCAACGAATTATGTAACTAACATCATTATACGTAAGTGTTATGTTACATATTTACCAGGATATTACATATTTTACATGTGTTAATTTACTTTACATGAAAAAACATATTTCGACAATTTTTTCCTATCTTGATCTTTTTTCCTATATTACATGACGTCATATTTTCTAATCAACGAGATGCATAGTGTTTACTGTCAGCTAAATTTGACTGCCAACTGGAAAGACAGGTTGAAGACAAAACAGAAAAAAAAAACCACTGGAAATGTTATTTATCGAAAGATGCTGGAATTTCTATCCCCTCCCATTTCTGGTTACATATTTTCGTTTCGCTTTTAGGTTTAGCCAAAGCACCTAGAAACTTGGCATCTGTGGACAAGAAAGCTACCTTCCTGTACGCAGCGAGTTACACAATATATTCCCTTGTACACAAAAGTACAAAAGTAGCTAAGTATTGTTCTTTCTGTACACGCATTTTTTTTACAATTTATTTCGAAAGTTACGAAGAGTTCTCGTATGTATTTACATATTCTACAATAATTTTTGATTTGAAAAGTAATTAATGGTTGACAAAATTGGTTTCTTAAATATGTGCACGTTGCTGTGCTCTTTTGAGTTTATAAATTTGATACAAATTTTAATTTGAACAATTTTTGTCTTTAAATTACGTTGAATATGTTCAAATAAAATAAATATCTAGCAGAATTCTTGAAATTGCTTGGATATTCGATTATTATGAATATTACATATTCTATGATACTACATATTTAGCTACATATCCTTTTCATAATACATATTTAGGTACATATTTTATCAATTACTACCGGCTCCCGTGGCGGAGTGATCAGCACATCGTGGTACGATGCCAGGGGTCCCAGGTTCGAATCCTGGCCTGTGCATGGACGTTAGGAACTAACATAATTGATATAATTCCACTTCCTAAAGAATCTAAGTAACACAATTTCCACACCCTGCTGGTTCTGGTTTCCAGAATTGACACTAATCGGCTTCGGTTTTCCAGCTCTAAATTGAAAATATAACAAAATACAACGTCGAAGATACTAGCTGATAAAATGAAAAACGAAGTTAATAACGCTTTTTTGGTCCCCAGAATAGCGAGATCAATGTAAAAAACTAACAATACTTGTATCATCTTTATATATTGTTTACTATGTATCATATTATATTATGTTATGTTATGTATTGTAAAATTGAACAATGAAATATGAAATGTAAGGACGGGGGGGGGGGGAACCGTGAAAATCCACGCAACTTACGTCCTGGTATATTTTAGGGAACCAGGACAATAAGCGCATACCTTCAAAAGTATGCGGGAGGATTAGGCTTACTTCGGATGTCCCCCCCTTTACAATTGTAGGTGTCCATTCATCAATTTCATCATATCATCACTCATCTCCATCTTCGCCAATTAGCCAAAAGTGGTACAAGAAGCGAAGTAAAATGAAGCAAATCAACCAATCAATTATCAATTACTGTTACAGATTTATGTACATATTTTGTACTTTGATATTAATAAAAATCCAAGCTCTATTGATGACGCTAAAGGATTTAACGAGCGAACAAAAATTTTCTAGTCCCTCCTCCTGAGCTACAAAGGACAAGGAATCAACAAGTACAGCTATAAATATGCTGTACTCAGCCTTCCCACGTACTTTTTGTTATCTATATGTGTGAAGTTGCTTCTGGAAATTCATCAAGATGGTATGAATCCCGACATAAGTAACAGGAAGACTAAATTGCGGATATTAAAGTTTACTTCAGTGACGTGGCACGAAATTCTTGATGTTCACCCAGCATCGTGATGACAATAGATTCTACTAAAGACAGTAACAGACTCCAGTCTCTATAGGTATCAATTCCCTAACCACGTGACTCCCAATGTACAACTGCTTGTAGAGACTTGGTCCAGGGCTCTTATCACATGGACACGAGCTTACTTTTAATTATGGTGAACCTGCATTGTAAATGTCTGGAAGTTCTCGGAAATTTAGTTTTATTCTAGAAATACAAAAGCAATCAGTTAAGCGGAAAATGAAGAGTAGAAGTTTCATTGCAATGTTTTTCTTGTTCCGATCATTATGATTTAAGAAGAAATTTACAGACAATGAAATATGTACTGTATACCCCTAATTTAGAGTGACCAGACGTACTGATTTTTGCAGGACAATCCTTCCATGAGGGTCACGTCCTGCGGTCTGCGAACGACATGCCTAAAAAACAAATATTTCCTATTTTTCAACAGCGTCCTGCAATACATCCAGACGAATTGTTTACCTCTGTGAAACTGTTTGTGCCTTTCAAGTAAATAGTATTGTTAGTTTGCAAAGAAATACTTGGATATTAAAGCTTATATTTATTGTTTAGAAGGAGTTATTGCATGCTGTCTGTTCATGATATGATATGCAAGGTTCTGAGTGTGATGACTAAAAGTACATGCAGGGGCGCCTTGAAAATTAAAAATAGCCCCATTCTGGGGATTTGCATGTTTCATGAATTGATGAGATGATTACGACAGCGCCACTGTCAACAAGCTCACCAAAACAGTAGTAAACACAAAGCTTGTCTTCGCAGTGCTTCATCTAACAATGTCCTCTATTTTAGATTATGAAATCTAAAAATGCCCTCTTCTCAAAAGTTTGTTATCTGGTAATCCTATTTGTGAGTGTCCATTCATGAATCATCACATATATTCATTGTTGCAATTAGCCAAAAGTGACAAAAAGGCGACGTTAAATATCACGGTACGACATAATGAAAAGCGTTCCTGCGTACGAGTGTCGACAAACCAGAAAATAGTATAAAATAATGATTACTGCTTCTTTTGTTTTTAGAAATAGAAAATTAGCTGATCTCTTGTACCGTATAGTCTGTAGTCAACGCGAAGCGAACAAATCGAAGAGAAATTACTTCACGGAAGTTGTAAGGAATCAAATATAACCTAATGGGGGATAACTAACTGCGAGAAGAACGTAGCACTGTATGCCGTCTGTCTAATCACGGACTTAACAACATCTACAAAATTCCAATAACGAAAGCCGCCAGGAATCAAATAGACTCGACTGACAAACTTCTTCCAAAAAGAATATTGTAAAAAGTGAGAGAGACGCTTTATGGAATCTAGGCCGTCATAGTCTACATGAAAAATTGCTGTAAAGTACTTGTGGGAATTTTCACTAATATATTCTAGATTTCAATGAACATAATGCTAAGAAGCATAGATTTACACGTGTTAGGCAAAATACGTATTTTCCAATTAAAAGATACTGCAATCAATATTCATCACTTAATAACGTTTACAATCTAAAGAAGAATTGTTGCACAGCTAAGTCTCACTGGGGCTGTCATCTGGCGGCAATAGGTGAAACTACATCATGCGTTATATTCCTGCCGGGACGACTAACACATTTAAGCAGATTGCTTTATTATTTCTTTGCAAATTAGAACGCAACAAATAAATCATGGACATCACGGTAAAAAAAAAATATATTAACAAACTATTATTGAAGTTCTCTGTGCCGTATTTTGTCATCTTCTTTCTGTGCACTGCTTTTACATCAGTGCAAGTTGATCGGGAAGATCAGGATGAACGATAAACTTGACAATGGAACAATGATGAATGCAGTGTATAAAAAGGTTATAAAATATACTCTACATATTTACAGTACTTAAAATGCTTACTTTTAAATTGAGAAAAAGGCAAATTTTGAAGACACGTTTAGAAAGAACAGAAATTTTTAGTGACGATATTCGACAAATTGATGCAAATACACTCATCGGGAAAAAATAATCGCCCTCTTGTAATTAAGTGTAATTTTTTTTCTTTGAAGCAGTATTTCTTCATTTGTGGATCTATTTCAACAATGTAATATTTACAACACTTAGTGTGTGATATTTTAAAGGTACATACTATGTAGATGAAGGAGGAAGTTCTTACATTTTCCTACATTTTTGCACATTATTATTATTATTATTACTATTGTAACAAAAATGACGGTAATTCTTTGTTATTATATTTTTATTGTCTCACTGCTTATGCCCGGCACCGGTATAGGCAGAGCATTATTCTGTGCCCTCTAAGCCGCAGATTATATACACGGGCTCCAGGGCTGTTTCAGTCTTATGGGAGATTGGTTGACCGTAGTTAGTATTCTGTGTTTCTACTGTTCCTCGCGAACCGGCTGAAGTCAAATTCGTGTCCACATTCACGAACTTTTTCTTGTACTAAATTTTATTGCGAGAATGTGAGTAGAATACGTGTAGTATTTACATATAGCACCAGCAATGTACGTATTCTACAACTCTTTCATCTACACACTATTTAGTTTTTAATTTGGATAAGTAGCTTCATCCGGCCGACCAGTCTGCTTAAATTTTGAAATTGTGTCGTCTGATTCTTGTCATTAGAATATTATTTTGGGGATGCGGTAAGTGTTGCCTAATGTAGTTAATGAAATCGTAATTTAACATTGTATGAAATCACTGCGTAATACTTATCAAAGCTTTTTTTTCAAAAGTGATAAAGAAGTATCGCCAAACGCGAACCAAATTCCGTTCATTTCATACATCACTACAGGCTTGCATTCAGTATCGAAATCGAACTTTCTGATTGTAATTGTGTATCATTTGTTGTGTAAAATAAAAACTCAGGAATTTGAATGAAATGGAAATAATATTATATACTGTTCTGTAAGGGCCAAGTTCCATGTGTATAACTTAATCTGTGATGTTATGCTTCTGCAATAACTTACTTTTTAAATTCCTCTCGTATTTGCTTGCTTGCTTGAGTGGTTTAGGTGGACCAGGTTTGGTTCTCTTACTTTTATAATTATACACACGCGCGGAAATAATCAGATAATGAAACATAATGATCCTAACCTACTTATGTTATGATTCCGGTAATTATTTTGCTAGTGAAAATAACCCTACATGCTATTCTCACCACCTGGTGAAAATAGTCGCAGCCTTTTTTATTTGTATGTAGCTAATCCTTAAGGATCATTTGAGGTAAGTGCAACTTTGTATTGAAAGCAGCATATTTTCAGTTACTATTTTCACCAAGTGGTCAACCTCGTTTTTGTGCTATTTTCACCTAAATTCATGATTCCTCACAATGTGGGAATTATTTTATAAAACATTCACGTTCTCTTGTAAGATTTTGTTTTGCATTGCTTGTTAGGTTCTATGTCTCAAAAAATAATCATCTATACCATGTGATATCACTGCTCTCTCTAAAAAGTGGTAATAATAATCAATAATCAGCATTTTTAATTTGCAAAAATTGACAATGTGTGAAATATAATAGCATCTGTACTTAATAATAAAGGTACCAGTTTCATGGATCGGAGACACATTAAAATCAGATATTTTGTGTTTTGCATGGTTCGTACCTACCAATTGTTGGTGCCATTGTGCTTTTTACACAAAAACAAACACTTTTTCTACGCATTTATCTAAGTGCTATCGAATGCACGTAACGGTGCGATATCGCTTACTTGGTGAATGATATCGCTTCTTTTGTTTTCCAATATCAGTGTTTTCCAACCTTCTTCACCGAAAAATACCTACTATCGTGTTCGTCACGTGTGCAAATTGTACGTTGCTGACGGATAGCCCCACGAACCATTCCGATAAGGTTAGGTTAGGCAAGCATAGTTAAAAAAGGGGGGTTGGAAACACTGACATGATTTCCCGGTCAAATAGATACCAGGATGAAAGAAAATACCTTGACTAACGTTGGAAACCTTAGAAAAACTCATTTCCGTAAGTAGTTTCTTCTGTAAAAGTGAAGAAATGTGTCTCCGATGTATGAAACTGTTACCATAATAATAAAAAAAACTACTGAAAATAACTTGTTCTGCTCGTCCCAACACCTCATGAATGTAGTTGCACATTTTTTTTTATTTTGAGAATAATTACTGAAAATCATGGTTCCCATTGTATGAAGTTTTTTTTAGAAGCTATACAAGAGAATGAAAAGGTGCTTTCAGTACTGCAAACAACTGTGGGAATAACTTTGCAGTTCGGAGAAACCTTTCTGTGGAATAAAACAACACTTCAGAGTGTGATCATTTCCACAATTTATCTATTTTAAGATGAACATTTTTGTGTTCAGTAACATTCATGTATCATGATACACATAGTACAGTAGTTACTGATATAACAGATTAATCAAGTCCAGTGAGATGTATGAAAGTAAGTAGTCTCTGCTGCACACTGTTTATGCTGTACTTCATTAAATACTAGTTGCTCATGTTATAAAACTATGCGTAATAACTACAGAAAGGAGGTATGGAGTAGCAAGGTCCAATAAGAATTTTTCATTTTTGTAATGGTGCTCGTATGTCCTTAGGATAAAGCAGCCAAAGTTGATAATGAAGTCATGCATTTCTTAAAGTGAGTACATTAAGTACATTATTTTTGTTTGCCATAGCTTCGGTCGACTTTATTTTTGCAAAGTGTACTCTCATTTATGTGGTGAGCACTCTAGCATGTTGACTACTGAAATGTTAGTGTCACCAGGGAAACTATGTTACCCATTGGGCAGTTCCCAGTACATATTTTTTTAATAGTATTTGAACATGAAAACGCAAGAAAATTAATCCCACTGTAGAGCATTTATTTAATTTCTAGGAATTATCCACCTGTGTGCGTGTTTTATGCTCACATCAAGATAGAAGAGATACAAATGCAAAGTCCGGTATGGGACTTGGACGTGGGAAGTGTAATAAATATGGCACTTCTCTGTTTAAGTTTCATATCAGCTGGCAGAAAGTTCATCGTGGAGGGAAATAAATCAACATTTCTTCATTCATGTTCAGCTATTTAGTAAATGATGAGTATTTGGTTTTTAAATAAGCTGTTTTATGTAAGAGATATTGTAGATATTATTTTATATATATATGTAGATATTATTTTTGTTAATATTTTCTGTGTATTTTTAAAGTAGAAATATTAATTTTTAATATTACCGGTTTTCATTCTTTCAATTGCTTTAAATGCTGAAAGAAGTCTTCAAGGAACAACTATTAATTTTCGAAAATATGTTTTCATACTTTTCTTTCAGTGTAAAAGCATATATGTATAGTAGGTGCTGCTACACTTGCTACAATAAGGTATGAAATTTCACTTCAACTTAATGGTCCGTGTCATGACAGTAAATTTGTGTTAAAGGCTGAACTTTTTCGTAGCATTCAACCTAGTACTTTTCATTTATTTGATTTTTGAGAAAACTTCCGAGCATTCTCTTGGTAATTATTATATTTTTTTCTGTGCAGACTAACCTATTTCTAATCAGTGCCATAAAGTATGTGAACTGATCCCTGACAGTATTGAAATTTTTATTATCGAATGGAGCGTAGTTGCTGTACGCAGAAATTTTTTCCGTTTTAATATGTGGCAAACAAAATCTTTTTTATTGATCGGTGTAAAATCTTGCAATACAATCCTGTATAGCCGAAGGATCAATCAGGGAAAAAATATTTTTGCAAATATGGATTAGCATGACATAAATCATTCTGAATTCTTGTATACTTATTTCATTCTAGGAATTATCCACCTGTGTGCGTGTTTTATGCACACATCAAGATAGAAGAGATACAAATGCAAAGTCCGGTATGGGACTTGGACGTGGGAAGTGTAATAAATATGGCACTTCTCTGTTTAAGTCACGTATCAGCTGGCACAAAGTTCATCGTGGAGGGAAATAAATCAACATTTCTTCATTCATGTTCAGCTATTTAGTAAATTATGAGTATTTGGTTTTTAAATAAGCTGTTTTATGTAAGAGATATTGTAGATATTATTTTATATATATGTATATGTAGATATTCTTTTTGTTAATATTTTCTGTGTATTTTTAAAGTAGAAATATTAATTTTCAATATTAGAGGTTTTCATTCTTTCAATTGCTTTAAATGTTGAAAGAAGTCTACAAGGAACAACAATTAATTTTCCAAAATGTTTTCATACTTTTCTTTCAAGCATATAGTATGTATAGTAGGTGCTGCTGCACTTGCTACAATAAGGTATGAAATTTCACTTCAAATTAGTGGTCATTGTCATGACGGTAAATTTGTGTTAAAGGCTGAACCTTTTCGTAGCATTCAACCTAGTACTTCTTATTTATTTGATTTTTGAGAAAACTTCCGAGAATTCTCTTAGTAATTATTATATTTTTTCTGTACAGACTAACCTATTTCTAATCAGTGCCTTAAGGTATGTGATCTGATCAGTGGCATGCCCAGGATTTTCGAAAGGAGGGGGTTATGTATACATTTTTTAGTAGTCAGCACTCATTTTGCCATCTTTACCTGCATTTGATGTTCTTTTTTTTTCGGGAATACCGAGCCAAAGGGGGGGTTATAACCCCCACCAACCCCCCTTGGTCACGCCACTGGATCTGATCCCTGACAGTATTGAAATTTTTATTATAGAATGGAGCGTAGTTGCTGTACACAGTAATTTTTTCCGTTTTAGTGTGTGGCAAAGAAAATATTTTTCATTGATCTGTGTAAAATCTTGCAATACAATCCTGTATAGCCGAAGGATCAATCAGGGAAAAAATATTTTTGCAAATATGGATTAGCATGACATAAATCATTCTGAATTCTTGTATACTTATTTCATTCTAGGAATTATCCACCTGTGTGCGTGTTTTATGCACACATCAAGATAGAAGAGATACAAATGCAAAGTCCGGTATGGGACTTGGACGTGGGAAGTGTAATAAATATGGCACTTCTCTGTTTAAGTCACGTATCAGCTGGCACAAAGTTCATCGTGGAGGGAAATAAATCAACATTTCTTCATTCATGTTCAGCTATTTAGTAAATTATGAGTATTTGGTTTTTAAATAAGCTGTTTTATGTAAGAGATATTGTAGATATTATTTTATATATATGTATATGTAGATATTCTTTTTGTTAATATTTTCTGTGTATTTTTAAAGTAGAAATATTAATTTTCAATATTAGAGGTTTTCATTCTTTCAATTGCTTTAAATGTTGAAAGAAGTCTACAAGGAACAACAATTAATTTTCCAAAATGTTTTCATACTTTTCTTTCAAGCATATAGTATGTATAGTAGGTGCTGCTGCACTTGCTACAATAAGGTATGAAATTTCACTTCAAATTAGTGGTCATTGTCATGACGGTAAATTTGTGTTAAAGGCTGAACCTTTTCGTAGCATTCAACCTAGTACTTCTTATTTATTTGATTTTTGAGAAAACTTCCGAGAATTCTCTTAGTAATTATTATATTTTTTCTGTACAGACTAACCTATTTCTAATCAGTGCCTTAAGGTATGTGATCTGATCAGTGGCATGCCCAGGATTTTCGAAAGGAGGGGGTTATGTATACATTTTTTAGTAGTCAGCACTCATTTTGCCATCTTTACCTGCATTTGATGTTCTTTTTTTTTCGGGAATACCGAGCCAAAGGGGGGGTTATAACCCCCACCAACCCCCCTTGGTCACGCCACTGGATCTGATCCCTGACAGTATTGAAATTTTTATTATAGAATGGAGCGTAGTTGCTGTACACAGTAATTTTTTCCGTTTTAGTGTGTGGCAAAGAAAATATTTTTTATTGATCTGTGTAAAATCTTGCAATACAATCCTGTATAGCCGAAGGATCAATCAGGGAAAAAATATTTTTGCAAATATGGATTAGCATGACATAAATCATTCTGAATTCTTGTATACTTATTTCACTCCATTTGTCCACCCAAGAAAAAAAAGTCACCTATTTTAAGACTGTCATTTTCGTATGATGAAGATTTTTTAAAAAAATGCTTTTACAGGAAATTATATATTTCCGCTCAAAGTAACAGTGCAATTTCAGGAAGTTTTGGTAATAGTACGTTTTCCGTATAATTTTCGTATACTTTTATTTTTTTTATATAAATCAATTTTAATGCGAAAAGTTTGTAATTAAACGAAATCATTGCATATAATTAATTTCCGCCACTTCTAACTACGTTTAGTCAATTTGCGCGTAAAATTTATTATACGCGCAAATCGCCTGAATGCGGTTAGAAAGTATCGGAAAGCGAATGGTACGGCACACAATAGTGTTTTGTCGTTTCGAGCAATCCGCGAGTCCTTGCGCATGGCGATCGTCTTCTGTTTTTTCCCCGACGGTGCTGCCGTCGGTGGTCGCGAGGAAACGACCTTCCAGTGCCGCCATACTGTCAACCATTTTTAACCCGCAGCTGTAACATCTTGCAGTAGTATGTCTATGACGGGCTCCGTTGGTGAAAAATTCATTGCGCAACTGTAACGGACATAAACAATGATGACTTTTATTTGTGTGTAATTAAAATATTCCATTCCTTTCTTTTGATACATAGCTTCAACACAAAAATGTCAACGAATTATGTAACTAACATCATTATGCATAAGTGTTATGTTACATATTTACCAGGATATTACATATTTTACATATATGTTAATTTTCTTTACATAAAAAAACATATTTCGACAATTTTTTCCTATCTTGATCTTTTTTCCTATATTACATGACGTCATATTTTGTAATCAACGAGATGCATAGTGTTTACTGTTAGCTAAAATTGACTGCCAACTCGAAACACAGGTTGAAGACAAAACAGAAAAAAACTACTGGAAATGTTATTTATCGAAAGATGCTGGAGTTTCTATCCCCTCCCCTTTCTGGTTACATATTTTCGTTTCGCTTTTACGTTTAGCCAAAGCACCTAGAAACTTGGCATCTGTGGACAAGAAAGCTACCTTCCTGTACGCAGCGAGTTACACAATATATTCCCTTGTACACAAAAGTACAAAAGTAGCTAAGTATTTTCATTCGATTGTTCTCTCTGTACACGCATTTTTTTTACAATTTATTATCGAAAGTTACGAAGAGCTCTCGTACATATTTACATATTCTACAATAATTTGCTATGTGAAAAGTAATTAATGGTTGACAAATTGGTTTCTTAAATATGTGCACGTTGCTGTGCTCTTTTGAGATTATAAATTTGATACAAATTTTAATATTAACAACTTATGTCTTTAAAATTACGTTGAATATGTTCAAATAAAATAAATATCTAGCAGAATTCTTGAAATTGCTTGGATATTCGATTATTATGAATATTACATATTCTATGATACTACATATTTAGCTACATATCCTTTTGATAATACATATTTAGGTACATATTTTATCAATTACTACCGGCCCCCGTGGCGGAGTGATCAGCACATCGTGGTACGATGCCAGGGGTCCCAGGTTCGAATCCTGGCCTGGGCATAGACGTTAGAAACTAACATAATTGATATAATTCCACTTCCTAAAGAATCTAAGTAACACAATTTCCACACCCTGCTGGTTCTGGTTTCCAGAGTTAACACTAATCGGCTTCGGTTTTCCAGCTCTAAATTGAAAACATAACAAAATACGCCGTCGCAGATACAAGCTGATAAAATTACAAACGAAGTTAATACTGCTTTGGTCCCCAGAATAACGAAATCAATGTAAAAAACCAACAATACTTGTATCATCTTTATATATTGTTTACTATGTATTATATTAAAATATGTTACTTTATGTACTGTAAAATTGAACCAATAAAGTAGTATGATTTGTGCTATTATAAGGGCGAGAAAGTATGAACCCCCCTCAAGCAGATTTGCCTACACTTAAAACTAGCTCAACATGCCTATATGAGCTTTTTGCTCAAGTGTGGAACTCTGTCTAATCCAAGATTTTTGTAAAAATGCCCTCGAGAAGTTCCTGTGAAAGTATGACCCCCTCAGATTGATTTGCCTACACTTACAAAAGGCACTTCTGTGAGATTGTTGTCCATAATTCTGTCAAAAATATGCCCCTCTTGATATTTTTTGATATCTTAAGTATAGTGACTGCTATAGTGGCCTAGCATGTATAGATTTCAAAATATTAACAATTTTGTTAATATTGCATTTTTCAGAAAATTCTATTTTAAAAATTAGGCATTTACAGCTTAAGTATTGCATATATCAGGAAAATTATAGAGACAAAAAATGTAGAGAATCATGCCTAGAATATGCCTAAAAAATTTCAAGTCTCCAGTACTGATAGTTTTTGAAAAATCTCAAATTCAAAAAATTATCGATTTTTTAACAAAACTTCTAAACAGCCTCTAGATTTCAAATATGCAACCCCCATGCACCTATTTTGAAAAATAGGCAAGTTATTCAAGATCTAGAGAACAGCAAGAGATTTTTGAAAAATTATAGAGATCAATAAGTTGCATCTTGCCATGCCCAGGCCAAAGCAACAAACCCCATGTTTCTAGGATTTATGGTTCCAGAGATAATCAAAATTCAAAAAATTATCGATTTTTTCACAAAACTTCTAAACTTCAAATATGCAACCCCCATGCTGATATTTTGAAAAATAGGCAAGTTATTCAAGATCTAGAGAACAACAAGAGATTTTTGAAAAATTATAGAGATCAAAAAATTGCATCTTGCCATGCCCAGGCCAAAGCAACAAACCCCATGTCTCTAGGATTCATGGTTCCAGAGATAATCAAAATTCAAAAAATTATCGAGTTTTTCAAAATTTGAGTATGTTGCTCTGGGGAACATGCAGAGTCACCCCCAGGAATATAACTGGCCTAGGATCAAAACTAGTGAAAATTGCAAAAATAAAATAATCGATTTTTTCAAAATTTCAGTATGTTGCTCTGGGGGCCATGCAGAGTCACCCCCATAAATATAATTATTCTTGGATCAAAATTAGTGACAGAATGCAGAAACAAAAATTATAATAGGGCTTGGATATAGCTACCAGCCACTATATTTTTATTTTGAACACAGCACTTAAAACTAAGCCAAGACGCACCCCCACCCACTCCCACCCACCCACACCCACCTGCATCCATACATATTTACTTCCCGGTACACTTCTATTGCATCATGTTGTGTAATATTATGCAATAAATTATTAGGCATGTGTTGTTTTCTGATTAATTGGTTATGACATAATGTGATGATGTGGTGTTTTCTGATTGGTTTAAATAAGCAGGGTTTCTATTGGCTCTATAAATCTATATAAGCCAGAGCACAGTTCAGATTCTTCACCATTGCTGGATCGGCAGTGGAACCCACATCGCGGAGGATAGAACCTGAACAGGCTCCACCAAAGTATAGGAAACTTGAAGCATATAATTTGGCGGAATAACCCAAGTAAGGTCATAGAAACAATATACACTGATACAATAAAAGCCAATTTTTGGCAGGGGGGCCAAAGTGGTTCCTAAATACAAAATAATTAATATCTCAAGAACTAATTGACATAGAGCTATGCAGTTTTTTTTGTCTGCACTGAACCCAACTGATATTTTTTATTAAGCATATAATTTTGATTTGAATCCCAAGAAATTTTATATAAATACCAAAGCCAAAAATATTAACACTCATACATACATACACACACTAAATATAGAAAGCACATTGCTGAACCCAACTGATATTTTTTATTAAGCATAGAATTTTGATTTGAACCCCAAGAAATTTTATATAATAAACAACAACAAAAATGCCGAATCAAAAATATTGTAATCAATGCAATAAGAATATATCCAGCCCCAATTGGGCTAAGCACCAAAAGATTTGTAATCCAGACAAATACAGAGCTCCCACAAAAATATGCCCCAAATTCCATAGAAAATATAGCATGGAATATTTCACATATAAACATAAAGGTACTTGCTCTGCACAGTCATCAATATTGCCCCCACAACCATCTACATCTGGTCTGAAAAGGAAGCATGAAGCACCTGTTAATGCTAGAGCAGCAAAGCAGCCACGCTATGAACCCATCCATAGCAGTTTTAATAGCCAATTAAGGGATTACCGGTTTGTATCAGAGCCAAGATCTGATATTAAGAATTTTTTGAACAGTATAAATTCTGATGTGCAGGCAATTCTAAATACACAAAATGGCTCTTATAAGCTGTCCCTCAAATTGTTTACACAATATAAGAAGCCAAATGGCACAAAATTTACACAGCCCCACATAACAGAAACTGTACCGGTATATTCAAATGCAAATTCAGACAAAATAATAAGCAGTTTGATAGATCAATTGAATATTAAACACTCTGAATTTGCTGGAAAAGAGTCTGGATGGAGCCTATGCGGATCTCCACACAAGTTATATGTTAATATTTCTGAATTCAGCCCATTACAAGGATCTACATATCTGCCATTACCTGCCAATATTAAAAACAAAAGAGCCGTGGTTAATAATGAAAATAATGATGATAAATGCTTTTTGTGGTGTATTTTAGCTGCTTTGTTTCCAGTTTTAAGGAATCCTGAAAGAATAAGTTATTATAAACAACATGAACATGATTTTGATGAAGCAATGGAGGGTTTAGAATATCCAATGTCTATTCAGAATATTGATAAATTTGAAAAAAAAGGCCAGGGATATTAATGGCAAACAATTATCTATTAATGTTTTTATTTGTTCTACTGGCCGTGGCAATTGCTTGATAGAACCTCTCAGAATCAGTACATTTGATGATGAATCTGCTATTCCGATTGATTTGCTCTTAATTGAAGGGGATGATACACACCATTATACTCTGATACATAATCTTGAAGCTTTAGTGAGAACACAACTAAACAAATCTAATAGAATATTTAAGTTGTGCAGAAGATGTTTAACTGTTTTTGATGGTAGAAAAATGGTGAATGGTGTTTGTAAAAAGAATGCAGAAATTGCTAAAAACAAGTTAATTGAGCATCTGAAATACTGTGGCAATTATAAACCTGTTCATATGGTGATGCATAATCCAAGTGAAAATGCCAAATTCAAAAAATTTGAAGCCTTTTTGGAACACCCAGCATATATAGTCTGTGATTTTGAATCAAATCTCAAACCTCTTGCATTCTGTAGCCCAGACCCTGATGAATCTTTAATTACACCATACCAGCTACATGAACCTTCCGGTTTTTGTTATATAGTTATACGGGATGGTGTAGCTAGTGAACCACGCTTATACACAGGACCAGATGCCATCAAAAAATTTGCAGATAAAATAGAAAATGAGTGCCGTGACATAGCATCTAATATCTTATTAAAATCAAAACCCATGTTGCCTTTAACAGAGGATCAGATTGAAGATTTCAACAATGCAGAAAAATGCCCGGTATGTGATTCTGAATTTTCAGATACAAATATCAAGGTGAAACACCATTCTCATACAGATGGTAAATTCTTAATGGCCCTGTGTAATAGCTGTAATATTAAGATCCAGAGACCAAAATTTGTCCCTATATTTTGCCATGGAGCATCCAATTATGATTTTCATCATTTGATCAGGTACGAGGGGTTTGACAAGCAGAATTTAAATATTTTAGCTGAAAATGATGAGAAATATATAGAAATTAGCAAAATAATTAAAGTTAATGGTGTTCCTATTCACTTAAGATTTCTTGATTCATACAGAATTTTATCGGCTAGCCTGGCTACACTGGCCACTCAATTATCTGATGATCAATTCAAAATCACATGTACCATGTTTCCAAATCAGGACCTGAAATTAATTAGGCGGAAGGGTGTATATCCATATGACTATGTTACAGATTTTTCTAAATTTGATGAGTGTTCTCTGCCACCACAACAAGAGTTTTACAGCAAAATCAGAGGATCTGGAATCACTGATGATGATTATCACCATGCCCAGTTGATGTGGAACAATTTAAAATGCCAGAAATTTGGTGATTATCACAAGGCATACTTAAAACTTGATGTCACTCTCTTAGCTGATATACTTCAGGCATTCAGAAAATCTTCCATGCAAAATTATAAACTGGATCCAATGTATTTTTACAGTGCTCCGGGGCTAGCATGGTCTGCAATGTTTTGAACACTAAAATGCAATTGGATCTGATCCAAGATCAAGATATGTACTTGTTTATGGAGCAATGTATAAGAGGGGGCATGGTGCAATGCTCTCAGAGATATGCCAGAGCAAATAACAAATATATTCCCGATTATGATCCAGCACTGCCATCAAATTATATACTGTATGTAGATGCCAATAGCCTCTATGGTTATGCTATGATGGATAAATTGCCATATTCAGGGCTTGAATGGGTTGAAGATTTCAATATTGAAGATCTTAAGGATTTTGATGACAGTGACTATGGCCTCTTCTTAGAGGTTGATCTGACAATTCCAGATAATTTACACAACACATTTTCTGATCTGCCCCCAATTCCTGAGGTTAAGTGCTCACCTGGCTCTAAACAGAAGAAATTGATGATGACTCTGGAGCCAAAACAGGGCTATGTCATATATTACAAGAACCTCCAGTTCCTGATGCATCATGGCGTTCAAGTGAGCAAAGTTGACAAAGTTTTGAGGTTCAGGCACTCAAAATGGTTGAAGCCATACATTGATACAAACACAGAGCTTCGAACATCAGCAATAAGCCAATTTGATAAGACCTTGTTTAAATTGATGGTCAATTCAGTATATGGCAAAACAATTGAAAATGTCAGAAAACATATTGATGTTAAAATAATTACTGACCCCAGCCAGAGCAAAAAATTGATAGCAAAGCCTAATTTCAATTACAGAAGAATTTATGATGAAAATATGGCACTTTTCAACATGAAAAAAACAAAGATTAAGTTTGATAAACCTATTTATGTAGGGGCTGTGATATTGGAATTGGCCAAATTACACATGTTAAAATTGTATTATGATGTGTTGAAACCTTTTTATGGTGATTGTGTAAAATTGATGTACATGGACACTGATAGTTTTGTTCTTGATATTCAAACAGAAGATGTTTATCAAGATATGTCCCAGCCTGAATTGCTTGAATATTTTGATACCAGTGAACATACAAAGATTCAACCCCACAACAAAAAGGTGCCTGGCAAGTTAAAAGATGAGACACTTGGTGATGTTATTGTGGCATTTGCTGGGTTAAGGGCCAAGATGTACAGTTTTGAAACATGTAGTCGTGCTGTTGCCAAAAAGGCCAAGGGCATTGGCAGAGTAACTGTTGAAAAAGATCTTGAATTTGAAGATTATAAAAATTGCCTCAAATCATGTAGCGCAATCAGAACATCAGAATCCAGAATTCAGAGTGTGGATCACTTTTTGACTACAAATGTTGTAAGAAAAGTGGCTCTGGACCCAGATGATGATAAGAGATGCATTTTGTCATGTGGCATACATACTCTACCATGGGGTCATTGTGATTTGAAAAATGGCAATCAATGCCCAATTACAGAGCATGATTTGAAATAAATAAACATGCCTATGAACTTATTTGGGTTCAAAAAACAGGCTATTATGGACCTGCCAACACCACAAGCCTCTTCTGATATGATATCTAAACTAAGTGGCTTGTTAATTATTCATCTGAACAGCATACTTACAGATGTTGATGATGAAACAGGTAAAATATTGTACATATTTAACAATAATTTAAATCATTACCAATTACCTGTAGGTGGACAATTACAATTTATTACAACCCCTGAGGGTAATGTCAAGATTTCAGTAGGGAGAAATATTTATAGAATTAAGCACTCAAACATGATTTCTGGCACTGTTTATACTGTTTCTGCTGGTGACTGCTTATATATTGAGGTCCCGGGATCCTATGACAAGCTTATACCCTTTTTTATAGAATTAAGAATCAGATACTCTATAATAAATAACTACTAAATCAAAATGCCTAATGATATATTTGGCCATACAAGACATGAAGATCACAGTGATGAGATTCTGATGCTTGATGTCAGAGTCAAGAAATTAAGAAGTGATTTACAAGCTTTACAAACCACACTCAATGCCAGTCTTCAACTAGAAATTACAAATTTACAATCACAATGCATGAACCCTCTTCTTAAAATTGATTCTGAACTCAAATTATTGCTTCAGAAATATACTGATTTGGCCACATTGGATAATTTTCAAAGTTTAGAAGAAGCTGTAGCAGCTCTTCAAGCCAAATTTAAGACCCAGGCTAACAACTCTGAGCAATTGAAACAGCAATTGGAAGAGCAGATAAATAATGTCCAGACACAACTCCAAACAATTGTTAAAAGCATAAAATCACAAGAAGATTTTGATCTAGTGATTTCCACTCTAAAAGAACAGATTCAATCACTCCAGATACCTAATCTGGACCCCTTGAACAATGCCATAGCCGAGGTTAAAGAAAAAATTGAGACACTTGAAAATTTTATGAACAACTTGCCATCTTCTGATGCTTTGAGTGCAATAACTCGGAGTGTTGCCAACATTATGCTGCAACTTGAAACATATGAAGATTTTGGAAAAATTCAAAGTACCATAACCCATCTTGAGGGTACAATAGCAGCAGTGCAAAGTGATTTGACAAATGTACAAGAAACTCTAGAATCTCGCCTGCCTGGGATTGTAGATACCCTTGTCAGTGTCCAGCAACAGATCACAAAACTTGAAAACCTCAACACTGAATCTGAGCTATCTCATTTTCATCACTTGATTGATGATATCCAAACAAAGCTTGAAATTTTACAACAATCAACACCCACTCAGGCTGATATAGCCCTGCTCCAAAATGCTATGCAAAATGTGGCTGATGCTTCTGAATTAAATAATGTAAAGTTGGCACTTGAATCTTTGCAAAATACTGTAACAAATCTGCCCACATCACAGGAACTTAAAAATATAAAGAGAGCAGTGAATCGCATATTGAAATCATAAGATATCAAGAATATCCAGGCAGAGATCAAACAACTCACTCAGACAGTGGCCACTCTACCAACCAATCAACATATTAATGAACTGCATGCCCTGTTTGAGGATATCAGAAGACAGGTCCATGATCTTACTGCTCAAAATTCAAAATTGGCAGTTGTTGAAAATTTGCAACAAATTGTAGCTAATATCAAGCAACAGCTAGGGACCATGGAATCCAATGAAGCAAATGCTCTGTCTGTTTTTGCCACCCAGCTACAAGAAATTGTGCAACAATACAAGAAACTTGTTGTGGACATAAAAATCAAGCCAGGCCATGATGATGTTGTTAGGACTATCAATGAGCACCTTGAATCTGTAACAAGCAGATTGCTCACAGCAGAAAAGGAAATAACAGGCATAATTGAGAATCCTAAACATACAGTAATTCTTGAATTGTACAGTATCCCCAACAAAGAATATGATTCACCATTTACACCAGGTGGCAAAATATATATGCTGTCCCCTGCACAATTTTATTACCAATTTTTTGTTGGGGGCACATTGAGACCAATCAAGATCAAATATTGGCTTCAACCACAGGCACACCACTACCCCACCTTATCAATAACAAATGCTGAGAACAAAGTAAAAATCACCAGTGTAGAGTTAGAGGATTTTACAGATCCCAATACATTAGAAACATCTTATGCTGAAGATGATGGCTCTCTGGAATTTAAAATACAAATAGGGGACAAATTATATTTAGAAAATCCTGTAGTATCAGCTGCTGAACACCCTATAGTTGCAATATTCTTGTTTACATATTATGTCTAGACAAATTATTGTTGATGAATTACACAGACAAGCCAGACATAATTTTAAGAGACTCCCAGTAGTCACAAAGGGCATACATAATTTATGGCAGAGCGACTTGATTGAGATGGCAAGTGGACAGCCGAAACACTTAGACAAAATCAACAAGGGCTACAAGTATCTACTCACTGTAATAGACACATTTTCAAAATTTGCCTGGGCTGTGCCACTCAAATCCAATACTGGAAAATGTGTTACAGAAGCCTTCAGGACAAAAAACAATCAGAGTGGAAGTCACCGCGCTATTTGCAAACAGATAATGGCAAAGAATTTTATAATTCAGTGTTTCAACAATTTATTAAAAGCCAGTCAATACAACATTATTCGAGTTACAGTGATCTCAAGGCCTCAATTGTAGAGAGATTCAACAGAACCCTAAAAAATCATATGTATAAACAATTTACACTTCAAGGTAATTATAAATGGATTAATATTCTTCCAGAACTTATACATAAATATAACAACTCTGTCCACTCCACAATCAACATGAAACCCTCTGAAGTAACTTCATCTGATGAGCAAAAATTGATCAGCACTGTTTATTATCCTAAATATCAGCCAACAACAAGAAAAGCCAAATACAGGGTGGGTGATCAAGTAAGAATCAGCAAATATAAGCATTTATTCAAAAGAGGCTTTACAAGAAACTGGAGCACTGAATTATTTACAGTGGTTCAAGTTAAACCTGGGACCCTTAACACATATATAATAAAAGACCACCGAGGAGAAATTCTCAAAGGCCGGTTCTATGAAGAAGAACTCACCAAAACTAAACAGCCTGACACATATCTCAGAAAAAATCATCCGCAGAAAAGGCAACAAGTTATTTGTCAAATGGCTAGGACTTCCAGAACACAGCTGGATCGATGCAGACAAAATAATAATATGAGCACCTGTTATGTTATAAAGAGGCTGCCAGAACCTGAACAGCAAATTAAGAGAAATGGCAACTTGCTGCCTGATAATATTAGGTGTCTTATTGTTGGGCCATCGGCTTGTGGTAAAACTACACTAATGATTGATAATTTTTTATTGGCACCCAACTGGTTAGATTGGAAAAACAGGCACTTGTATGTCTTTTCTAAGAGCTTGGAACAATTAAAATATCAACAGCTGATGAAGCTATATGATGGATTGGATATAGCCACTTTTGAACCAGATGTTAAGCCACTCCATGAATGTCTCGATAATTCTGTTGTTGTGTTTGATGACATTATACTGGATAATCAAAACAAAGTTAGAAATTTCTTTACACAGGGCCGACACAAAAACATAGATTGTTTCTACCTGGCACAGACTTTTTCTAAAATTCCGAAGCAGCTGATCCGAGACAACAGCAATTTTATTTGTGTGTTTCATCAAGATCATACCAACCTCAAACACATACATGATGAATATGTAGGTGGGGACTTGAGCTACAATGATTTTTCTAAGTTTTGCAGTGGGTGCTGGAACCAAGACAGTTATGGGTTTGTCACAATTGATATGACAAGAACACCCAATAGTGGCAAATACAGAAATAAAATCAACAATTTTCTAGACATTGAAACATAAATAAATAACCATGAAAAGGCCAATCATTGATGATCTTAAATTAAGAGATTATCTTGTAAAAAGATTTAAGGGATGGAAATCAGAGAACCGAGGTTTTTATGAAAAACATAAGCAAACAGAACAGCCTATTATTGATGCTATTAGTGAATTAGGTAAAAATATCAAAACTGTTACAGAGCAAAATCAAAATTTGATCACAGAGCTTGTACCTGTAGCTGCTAGGAACATATTAGATTATCCAATTACCCCACTTTCTAGTATTCATACACCTAGTCCTATTGCTCCTCGAAGAATTGAAGCTACTCAGGATCCTATTGAATTGGGTCTTCTTGCTCAAAAATATTTAACCACACCTAAAGACAATAAAGATGAGGTCTTTGGCTTATATGCTGACACAGAGCGTGATGGTAGCATCATACATAGAATTGGCAATTTCAGAATAACATTTATGGGAGATGATCTGATTGTATATTCAGAATCTCGTCTTGGAGAAAAAGGTGCTTTTGTTAAGTACCCCGGAACACCTGGATTGTGGGAACTGATGACTAGGAAGAGACCTGGCAGCTATACAGATCAAGATTATGAATATTACAAAGAAATATTAATAAAATCAGATGCTCTATACCAGAACAATGATCCCACACAAAAAAGAGTCAAGTCGAGCAGTGGAGCAAAATACAACAATTTAATCAAGCCCATATGGTCACAGATCAAGACTGGCAGTGGAATCAAACAATACAACACCCTGCCTAAAGAATTTGTGTGGGAAACTTGTAGATAGGTTATTGGTGATAGCTGGGGAGGAAAATGCTGGCAACCACAATTTTTACAATGAAAAAGTTGGAATTATGGACATGATAAGCACAAAATTGTCTAATTTTATAGTGAATGACACTAAGGGGATTGGATATCTTATAAAAATTATTAATACTCTACCACATAAATTTTGGAATATTTCCGAGGGTCGGGGGCTTGTTAATGACATTATAAACAAGCTGCTATTTGAACTACACATTCCAGGCTATCAGTATTGTGGTCCAGGCACAAAATTGGACCATAGATTAAACAGAGGTGATCCTGGTGTTAATCCCCTAGATGCTGCTTGTAGAGACCATGACATAGCATACAACACACATTCTGATCTTGACAAGAGACATGTTGCAGACAAGAAATTAGAAGAGGCTGCATTTGGTAGATTTATAAGCAAAGATGCTTCTTTGAGTGAAAAAATAGCAGCATTGGGGACCACCATAGCTATGAATACCAAACAAAAACTGGGGTGGGGGTTGTGAATATGTATATAATAAACCTACAATGAAGGCCAAGGGTGTTATGTATCAAATACCTTATGCAGGTCTTAAATCTCTTAAAACTATTGACAGCCTTTTAACTAAAAAGCAGCGCAAGAAAAAAGATTCTTGTCTTGCAAAGGGTCATGGTATGAAATTGTTGCTTAGTACCCCCCAATTAAAAAAATTACAGCAATCAAGAAAAAAATCACATGTGGGGGGATTTATATTTACCATCCCGGCCATCTTAGCAGCACTTGGGGCTGTTGGCAGATTGGCTGGGGGATCAGCTGCTATAGCAAAAACAGTAATAGATGCCAAAAAAATAGGGCAGAATTAGATGAATTGAAGCGCCATAACCTGGCCATGGAGAAACAAGGCAAAGGTGTTAAGAGAGCCATGAATAAGTTTAAAAAAAACAAGAGCCGCTTACAAACCAAGATATTGAAGCTTTAATCAAGCCACTGGGCATCAAAAATTTTAGAGGTGTGTACATGTCTGATTCTTTACCAGAACAACCACTCAACAAAGAGTGTGGCATTGTTAATTTGGATAAGTACAAAAATCAGGGCACTCACTGGATCTGTTATCTTAAATATTTAAAAGATGAGGCATTTGTGTTTGATTCATTTGGAGGTGTTCCACCTGAAAATTTAGTAAAATATCTAAAATCAGCTAATCTTTATTACAATAATGCCCGTGTTCAAAACTTCAAAGATGTTAATTGTGGACATTTGTGTTTATCTGTTCTTAGATATATGTCTCAAATAAATAAACCATCAATTGAAAATTTTCAAAAAGCCCTGTGGTATCTGAAACATCATGGGGGTATTCCATCTCACCAGCCAAAATTCAATATTAAAACTCAAATTACATGATGACATAGTGTATCCCAAAACAATAGCTCTCAGAGCATTTTATGGCATGTACTTGATCCCTAATATTACACACCACAACAACAAAATTGCAGTTGGGGATCAAAAAATTGTCATCACTCCAGGGCAGTATAATCTGTCCAATCTAAATGCTCAATTACCCAGAGGTATAGTATAAACTCAAAATTCAGTCACTCACAGAGTAGAGATTGTATCTGCTACAGAAACAGTGGATCTGGGTACTATAGGAGAGCTGTTGGGCTTTGAGAACAACACAAAACTTGAACCAGCAATCAAACACACTGCTATTAATATACATAAATTCTTAGCCATAGAGACTCTGAATATTCACTGTAATGTGGCCGAGGGTATGATCACCAAATCAAATGGCATAGGCACTCACAAACAAACTGGCATCATTGCAACATTCAAACCTAATTCTGAATTTATGGAGCCGATCATCTACAATCCATCACCAACATTATATTTTCCTGTGTGTCATAATAGAATAGATTATATTGAATTGATGGTCACTAATGAAAAAGAAGAATTAGTTGATTTTGCTGGAGCCACAACAACTGCTATCATAGAAATTAACATTTAAATAAAAATACATACAAGACGAAAATGGAAAATATTGAGAGTTATGAGCTACAATCATTCCCCCCCAAACAGGAGGACATTTGCAAATTTAAATCAACCCAACACAGAGATTGAGGTTGATCTTGATGTAGGGGATGGCTTTATACACCCTCACAGAGCAGATCTATACATCAAATTTGATGTTGTAAAGCTCGATGGAACAGATTATCCGGCAAATTCAAATATAAGGTTGGTGGACAATTTTGTGCCGCATCTGTTCTCTAAAAATTGAGATCAGAAAGCATGGCGTTGTTATAAACAGAGTAGATTATCCCGGCATTACCTCCACAGCTTTGGCCACACTAAAATTATCCAAAACCGAGGCTTCTTAATACAAAATAGGTCGATTTGAGGCTGGTGAAAAAATTATATCCAAGAGCCACACAGTGCTGTTCTCTATGCGCCTGTTGCCAGGATTCTTTTCAGATTACAAAGATATTATGTGGAAGGGTGGTTTAAGAATCACATTTAGAAGAGCTGCCAATGATAATAATGCTTTGATGAGATACAGTGCAATAATCTCTACAGGGGAAGCTTTGCCTAATACCCTACCTGATGAGGGCAAGTGTATTATTCAGACTATGGAGCTAAGAATCCCAGTTGTTGAATATGAGGCCAGTTATGCTCTTAAATAGAAAGCAGATATAATAAACAATCCACAGATTCCTTTACAATTTTATACATATCAATGTGTACAGAAGCCTGCCACTGGTACCTATTATGAATTTGATGCTACAAATTCATTCTCCAGTATACAATATGTCATGCCAGATTTTGTGGTGGTACTGTTTCAGACTGGAAGACACAATAATCAGGAAAAAAATTCAAGTAAATTTGATAACTGCAACATCAAAAACATATATCTTAAAAATGGCAGAAATGAGGTATTTCCTAGAGAAAATTATAATTTAGACATGTCCAAGGATGATTTCCTCAAATTATATGAAGCATTTACAGCATACAAAAGGGTCACTACTGGCAATACTGACATGTATTACACACCAGATGAATTCAAAGCACAGAGGCCCATGTTTGTCATCAACACTTCAAAAAGAAAACAAGTTGTGGTTAATGACAGGACAAATATTAAAATTATCTGTGAATTTCACGAAACACTCCCCGATGACACCATATGTAGTGTTATTCTTATAGGCGAAAAATCATATGTTTATGATGTAAGAAATGAGAGAGTCACAGGGCAATTCTAGAAGAATTACATTATTTTAATACTAGATATACAAGTTGAGCCTGGTGCCCAATTGAACTTAAACCAGAAGTAAATATGTGTGTATGTGTGTGTGTGTGTTAATACGTTTGGCCTAGTTTTAAGTGTAGCCAAAAAAAAAATATCAAGAGGGGCATATTTTTGACAGAATTATGGACAACAATCTCACAGAAGTGCCTTTTGTAAGTGTAGGCAAATCAATCTGAGGGGGGTCATACTTTCACAGGAACTTCTCGATGGCATTTTTACAAAAATCTTGGATTAGACAGAGTTCCTCCACACTTGAGCAAAAAGCTCATATGGGCATGTTGAGCTAGTTTTAAGTGTAGGCAAATCTGCTTGAGGGGGGTTCATACTTTCTCGCCCTTATAATAGTACAAATCATACTACTCAATAAATATGAAATGTAAGGGCGAAATAATTCACGCTACTTACGTCCTGGTATATTATAAGGAACCAGAAAAAAAAGAAGCGAAGTAAAATAAAGCAAATCAATCAATCAATTATCAATTACTGCTACAGATTTATGTACATATTTTGTACTTGATATTAATAAAAAATCGAGCTCTATTGATGACGCTAAAGGGTTAAACGAGCGAACAAAAATTTTGTAGTCCCTCCTCCTGAGCTACAAAGGACAAGGAATCAACATGTCCAGCTATAAATATGCTGTACTCAGCCTTCCCACGTACTTTTTGTTATCTATATGTGTGAAGTGGCTTCTGGGAATTCATCAAGATGGTATGGATCCCGACATAAGTAACGGGGAGACTAAATTGCAGATATTAAAGTTTACTTCAGTGACGCAGCAGAGCGAAATTCTTCGTGTTGACCCACCATCGTGCCGACAATAGAGTCTACTATAACCTGTCATGTTAAGTCCCAATATGTGCAGATCGCTGCGGAGCACTTCCTATTACATCATCCTCAACACCACTCTTCTATTTACTGCTCTGGCTTTGAGAGTACCAGTGGTGCGAACCAAAAGTGACAAAAAGGCGACGTTAAAAATCAAGGTACGACATAATGAAAAGCGTTCCTGCGTACAAGTGTCGACAAACAAAAAAAAATAGTACACGAAAAGGATAACTGCTTCTTTTGTTTTTGGAAATAGAAAATTTGCTGTTCTCTTGTACTGTAGTCAACGTGAAGCGAACAAATTGAAGAGAAATTACTTCACGGAAGTTATCAGGAATCAAGTATAACTCAACGGGGGTTAACTAACTGCGAGGGGAACGTAGCAACCTACGCATTATGTTTAATCACGGACTCAAACCACATCTACAACAACTCAATGATGGAAGCCGCCAGGAATCAAATAGACTCGACTGTCAAACTTCTTCCAAAAAGAATATTGAAAAATACCAATCTAGAAGATTTTCATACGTTTTTTTTTTTTTTGTTCATCCGTTTAGAGGGTTATGTCCCTCTCTTCGGTACGTGCTAGATACTTTTAAATATATAATAATAATAATAGATAGGCTAAGTGCACCTTTTTCATACGTTTTTTTTTTTTTTTTTTTTGCTAGTGTCAACCCGTTGAGAGGGTTATGCCCTCACTTCGGTAAGTGATTTCATTGTAAGTTATGTGTCTTTCATCAATTTGGATGGTCTAAGTGCTTTTTTTTATATTGCAGAATATTTTTCTTATTAAGATTGGTGATTCGTATGTGTTATCTTACTTTTGAGCATGGTTGAGAAGATTGTAAATATGGATTTCGATATTTGGAGTCGGAGTATTGTTGGTACTGCTTAGGCTGTAGTGGTGGGATAAATATGGCGTGATAACTGCGATGGATGATATATATCGTATTCGTGTTTCTGTGGGTCTAGATCATCTAGAGAACTTGAATACATGGTGAGCAGGTGTTGTAATGGCGTATACATATGTGTAGGTGCTGCATCATGCCGGTTGTCAAGATGAATGGTATTCCAGAATACTGGGTTTTCGGATATCATGGCTTTGTTTATGTATCGTTGGCGAAGGCTCTCGACGTGATACAAAATAGTCGGGAAGGAAATTCTGTCATACAGTAGTGCTGTGGGATAAGGTAATTTAATCCGGAAAGCCAATCTAAATGCGTGCCGTTCAAAGATTTCCAGTTGGTCGTAGAAGGAAGCAGAAGCGTCAATCCAAGCAATATGCCCGTGAGTGATGGCTGGCCGCAAGAACATTTTGTAGGTGGTTAGAACTGTTGTCGGGTGTAATCCCCAAGATGTACCCACCAGTTTCCATAATAGGTTTAGGCGGTTTTTTACCTTCTTCTTTATCTTTTCTAAATGTGGACGCCAGGTCAGTTTTTCATCTATGGTAACCCCAAGGTATGTTAAGTGATTTGAAGGTAAGATGCGTCTCCCCTCTATTTTAATCTCCAAGAGTTTGGGGTTTCGGTGTATTTTGGAGCGACAGTGGGGAGGTAGGAAAACTACTGCCTGAGTTTTTGAAGAGTTTATTGATAGTTTCCATTGGTTGCACCAGCGAATAAAGGAGTCTACGGCCTTTTGTAGTGTTTTATTAATGGATTGAACTGTTTTCCCAAGAGTTAGGAAAGCAGTGTCATCTGCAAATTGGAATACGTGTGTGCTGGTATCCATGGTCGGCATATCTGTTACATACATTAAATATAACAGCGGTGACAAAACAGACCCCTGTGGGACTCCTGTGTGCAAGAAGATGGGATAGGATGTTGCCGAGTTCAGAGAGATGTATGCCATGCGGCCTGTCAGGAACGAATAGATAAGGCGAATGTAGCATTGAGGAAGTTGGAATTTGTGGAGTTTATATATTAATCCCGAATGCCAAACTTTGTCAAACGCCTTTTCGAGATCGAATAAAAGAAGACACGATGGCAAGGACTTGTTATAGTGGTTTGTTATGGTTGTTATCAATCTCAGAAGTTGGTCGTTGAGGCTGATGGATGGTCGGAAGCCTGCTTGATGTGCAGGTAGAAGCTTCTTGGATGAAAGGTGTTGGTGCAATCTGCGTACAAGTACTTTTTCAAAGATTTTGCTGAGGGTCGATGTGAGCTGTATTGGTCTGTAAGAGGATACTTCGCGAACAGGTTTCCCGGGTTTGGCGAACAGCAGCATTTTGGAAACTTTCCATTCTGTCGGGAAGTAGCCTGTTCGTAGTATATAGTTTCATACGTCCACCCCCCGTAGTCTACATGAAAATTTTATGAAAAGTACCTGTGGGAATTTTCACTAATATATTCTAGATTTGAATGAACATAATGCTTAGAAGCATGGATTCAAGCGTGTTAGGCTAAATACGTATTTTCCAATTAAAAGATACTGTAAACTACATTGATCACTTAATAACGTTTACAATCTCCAGAAGAATTGTTGCACAGCTACGTCTCACTGGGGCTGTCATCTGGCGGCAATAGAAGAAACTAAATCATGCGTTATATTCCTGCCGGGACGACTAACAGGTTTAAGAAGATTGCTTTATTATTTCTTTGCAAATTTGAACACAACAAATAAATCATGGACATCACGGTAAAAAAAAAATATTAACAAATTATTATTCAAGTTATCTGTGCCGTATTTTTTCATCTTCTTTCTGTGCAATGCTTTTACATCAGTGCAAGTTGATCGGGAAGATCAGGATGAACGATAAACTTGACAATGGAACAATGATGAATGCAGTGTATAAAAAGGTTATAAAATATACTCTACATATTTACAGTACTTGAAATGCTTACTTTTAAATTCAGAAAAAGGCAAATTTTGAAGACACGTTTAGAATGCTACACTGAACAGAAATCTTTAGTGACGATATTCGACAAATTGATGCAAATACACTCAGCGGGAAAAAATAATCGCCCTCTTGTAATTAAGTGTATTTTTCTTTCTTTGAAGCAGTATTTCTTCATTGGTGTATCTATTTCAACAATGTAATATTTACAGCAGTTAGTGTGTGATATCTTAAAAGTACATACTATGTAGATGAAGAAGGGAGTTCTTACATTTTCCTACATTTTTGCACATTTTTATTATTATTACTATTGTAACAAAAATGACGTTAATTTTTTGTTATTATATTTTTATTGTATCGCTGCTTATGCGCGGCACCGGTATAAGCATAGCAATATTCTGTTCCCTCAACGCCGCAGATTATATACACGGGCCCCGTTGGTGAAAAATTCATTGCGCAACTGTAACGGACATAAACAATGATGAATTTTATTTGTGTGTAATTAAAATATTCCATTCCTTTCTTTTTACACATAGCTTCAACACAAAAATGTCAACGAATTATGTAACTAACATCATTATGCATAAGTGTTATGTTACATATTTACCAGGATATTACATATTTTACATATGTGTTAATTTTCTTTACATAAAAAAAACATATTTCGACAATTTTTTCCTATCTTGATCCTTCTTCCTATATTACATGACATCATATTTTCTAATCAACGAGATGCATAGTTTTTACTGTCAGCTAAAATTGACTGCCAACTCGAAAGACAGGTTGAAAACAAAAGAAAAGAAAATACTGGAAACGTTATTTATGGAAAGATGCTGGAATTTCTCTCCCCTCCACTTTCTGGTTACATATTTTCGTTTCGGTTTTAGATTTAGCCAAAGCACCTAGAAACTTGGCATCTGTGGACAAGAAAGCTACCTTCCTGTACGCAGCGAGTTACACAATATATTGCCTTGTACACAAAAGTACAAAAGTAGCTAAGTATTTTCATTCGATTGCTCTTTCTGTACACGCATTTTTTTACAATTTGTTTCGAAAGTTACGAAGAACTCTCGTACAAATTTACATATTCTACAATAATTTGCTATGTGAAAAGTAATTAATGGTTGACAAATTGGTTTCTTAAATATGTGCACGTTGCTGTGCTATTTTGAGTTTATAAATTTGAACAACTTTTGTTTATAATATTACGTTGAATATGTTCAAATAAAATAAATATCTAGCAGAATTCTTGAAATTGCTTGGATATTCGATTACAAGGAATATTACATATTGTATGATACTACATATTTAGCTACATATCCTTTTGATAATACATATTTAGGTACATATTTTATCAATTCCTACCGGCCCCCGTGACAGAGTGATCAGCACATCGTGGTACGATGCCAGGGGTCCCAGGTTCGAATCCTGGCCTGGGCATGGACGTTAGAAACTAACATAATTGATATAATTCCACTTCCTAAAGAATCTAAGTAACACAATTTCCACACCCTGCTGGTTCTGGTTTCCAGAATTGACACTAATCGGCTTCGGTTTTCCAGCACTAAATTGAAAACATAACAAAATACGCCGTAGCAGATACAAGCTGATACATTTAAAAGCGAAGTTAATAACGTTGCTTTCGTCCCCAGAATAACGAAATCAATGTAAAAAACTAACAATACTTGTATCATCTTTATATATTGTTTACTATGTATCATGTTATATTATGTTATTTTATGTACTGTAAAATTGAACCAATAAATATGAAATGTCAGGGCGAAATAATTCACGCAACTTACGTCCTGGTATCTATATTTTAACCCTAGTACTACAACGTGCATTTCTTGGAACTAGAATCACATCGGGGGGTCACCTCTGACCCTACATTTGAACAAATCATTTAGGCATGAATAACATTTATTCTACTTGAAATAAGGAAATTACTTACATTTGAGTATATTAAGTTTAAAACAGAAAGAAATTCATCAAAATGTCAAGCAATATTGTTTACAGAACAACGTTGTAGTCCCTCCTCCTGAGCTACAAAGGACAAGGAATCAACATGTCCAGCTATAAATATGCTATACTCAGCCTTCCCACGTACTTTTTGTTATCTATATGTGTGAAGTGGCTTCTGGGAATTCATCAAGATGGTATGAATCCCGACATAAGTAACCAGGAGACTAAATTGCAGATATTAAAGTTTACTTCAGCGAAGCAGCAGAGCGAAATTCTTTGTGTTGACCCAGCATCGTGACGACAACAGAGTCTACTATAACCTGTCAAGTTAAGTCCCAATATGTGCAGATCGCTGCGGAGCACTTCCTATTACATCATCCTCAACACCACTCTTCTATTTACTGCTCTGGCTTTGAGAGTACCAGTGGTGCGAACCAAAAGTGACAAAAAGGCGACGTTAAGGCTCCTTCATACATTGACGAAAACGCGCAGTGCAGACGTTCCGTTTTAAACAGATTTTTCAGTTACGAGCAAAGATAGGACCTCCGGGTTTATTTTCTATCCTTCAGAAAATATGGCTGCGTAATTCCTACAAAGCAGAAATTTAAAAAAATACCCTGCTTAATAAGTAAATTGGGCATAATAATGGGGAAAACCGTAATTTTCACATGCAATTATCTCGTTAACCACACAAGCTTATGGAAAACTGTTTTGTTGGAGCCATGCAATGTTCATTGTACTTGACATTAACATCATCACTCTAGAAGTCAGTTTTCCTATTTTGAGACTGTTTGAGGAAAACGAAACCCTTGCAATACGTAAAAGTGTCCCTGCACTGTGGCGACATCTTGTGCAGATAGTTAGAAGCGTTCTAAACCCCGCCCACAGTAGAACGCGGAGGGATACAACAAAATAGCTCGTGAAGACAAAACACGATCGCAAGCGACAGGAAAGTGTGCTTGCGGCAACTGGACGTGTTCAATTGGAAAATATGGGTGACGGCAGCAAGTGTGTTTGGCGTAAGATGTGGGCTCCGAGAAAATCGTCTGCTGCAGAAACAACAATGAAGTCTCAAGCGCTACAAAATCGCCGGCAAAATAAGGGTTCAGAATGAAATATAAATAATACCTATCCGTTTACTACATCATCAAATGGGGAAGTATTTATCGGTTTCCATTAGACGTTTACATTGTACGTACGTAAACCAGTAACGTTATTTTGAGTAATTCAATTAAACCGGTGTCCTTGGCAAATATTACGCTATAATACGTACAACAAGTTTGCTGGGGGTCCGGACCCCCCCGACAGGATTATGAAGTACTAAAATTAAATAATGTAAATATACTCCTTTAGCAATGGATAATTTCCTCTGAACGCGTATTGGAGGGAAGGATTATAGCTATAAATATAATACGGCTTTGAAGCATAGCACCCGAAATACTTATTACTTATCAAGTACTACTATTTTTACTCTGAATATTTTGGAAGGCAATGATTAGGATTGAGATCATAAGGCTTTGAAAGACATAAAGGATTTATTTAGGGCGTCAGTAGTTATGTTCCCGGATATAGTCCGATAAATCAATTGATTGGAAAAGATCGATGAAAGATCAATTGATGATAAAGGGCGGTGGACAAGCAAGCATTGTTTGGATTTTGGAGAGAGGCCAGAAATGGGCGGGGTTTGAGATATGGGTGAGAGATTTGATTGGTTGTTTGGATGAGGAGATGATGACGTCATAGGTGTTTTGAGTTTTGATTGGTTGAAGAGTTTTTTGACCCCGGAACGGGAAATTCCCGAGCTTGATTTCAACAGGAAATTACTGAGTCAGTTGAATGATGATTAAAATGTTGTCTGAGAAAGGTGAAAGGTTATAGATAAGAGGTTGAGGTTTAGAAAATGTTGTGTGAATCACGTGAAAATCACGTGATAGGAAATTGTTGATTCGGGGTCGATTCTGAGAATTTCCCGCCAAAATCACGTGAAAGTCACGTGACCTGAAATTCCCGGCTCGGGTTAATGTTCGAGTGAACAAGCAGACATTGTTATTATTTGGCAGGGTTCCAAAAATGTGTGGAGTTTGAGATAGAGGTTAAAAGGTTATAGATAACGGATGGGGAATGTTTTCCTGTTGTTTTTTTTTTTATTTTATTATGTTTGTTTTTCGGTACAGAGGTTGATTTAGGTTTTCGAATTTAATGACGCATTCAGTATAGAGGTCAACAACCTGTCTTTGAGAAGCCGGGAAAATGTTGCTGACTCATTTGATTCAAAGATCATTGTATTAATTTAAGAATACAAAAAGTATTTATTTGGACATGTTTAAGGAAAATGACGTAATAGGAAGAAGGGTATATATATGTAGACGGTATAAAAAGAACGAGAGTGTGTCACAATGGCAGAGTATTACATAACGTTTCCGGAGAAAGCTCTGAATTTCTACGAGATAAGTTACGAAGAGTTTTGGGAAGTCATAGAATCCTGCGGCGATATCGATACTGATCGTGAGGCTGTACAGCGAGTGTTGAAACAGTTCCCGTTTATGTACGTAGCACTACGTGAAGCTCCATGGTGCGGATGTTACCTGTTCAATAGATCGGGAGAAGCAGTCCATCATTCCTGCGAGACGTTGAAGGAGATAGTGGAAAGAAAAAAGTTTACGGATGGGAGAACAGGATTTCCCAGTCACAAATGTTCGTGTGAACTCATTCAGAGGAAGGATGAAGATGAGATTGCTGAAGCTTTAAAACAAAGAGTGAAAGAGTGGCTTGCCGTGTTAGTGAACAAAACTATTTTGTGGTGTACTACCTGCAACCGTTCTCTACTACGTAAATTAGAAGGACACCCCTGTTTTCCAGCGGTATCTTCGAATCGTCTTGGTTTTTCCAGAGTCCTGTTTGATAGTGATGTAGAAGATACTGTGCCGGTACCGTTATCACCAATACCTGGAACCCCATCACCTATTGTATCAGATTGTTTTTCTTTGGCTGATTTATGAAAGTGTTCAGTTACCCCTGCTACCGATTTTCGGGGCATTGTAATAACTACCTATCAGTCGATTCTCGATACAAAACTTACGAAAAGTGGCCTGTAGGATTACAACAGACACCTGAAGAGTTAGTGACTGCAGGATGTTACTATTCAGGCCACGGTGATAGAGTACTGTGTTCATATTGTTTTTATGGATTTTGTGATTGGACACCGGAAGATTGTCCTGTTATAAGACATCTGGCAGCAGTGCCCCATTGTAGTTTTATACAAAGTGTTGCATTACTACATTATAAGGTCGAATGTAAATATTGTGCTAATAGAGAAAAGTCTGCAAAAAAAGTTATTGAAAAAAATGCAGATTCTGTAATGATTTGTAAAGTCTGTTTTTTGAATGTTTGCGATATAGTGTTTCTCCCGTGCAGACATTTTGTCAGTTGTCGATCCTGTGCCTCACAACTCGATAAGTGTGCTATATGTCGTGGATCTATTAAAAATACATTGACAGTTTTTACCTGTTGAACAATGGATGTATGTTTTTTGGACGTTCAAGGTTTACGAGGAAAAGACGGTGAATTTGTGTGGAAAGAAGTCGGAATATTGAAGTCTCCTTTTGAATGTACATTTGATTATTTAGTAAAACCTCCATACGGTCTACATTTGTTAAGTGAAAAATATCGTCGTGTGAATTATTGGCTCCGTGCAAACAAACACGGACTCTCCTGGGAAAATGGTTGGGTACCGTATGAGAAGTTAGGAGATATTTTATATTCTGTACTTGTAAATGAAAATGTGTATGTTAAAGGTACTGAAAAAACTAAATGGTTGGAAAAATGTATCGGAGAAAAACGTATGAGTACGTTAACCGTAGATAATATTGAAGAATTTGGGTGTCCAAAATTGGAGAGTGTGAAACTTTCGGTAGAGAAAAAGAAATGTAGAGAACATAGTGAATCAAAAAATGTGAACAAAACCTGTGCAGTTGAAAATGTTTGGAAAATGTACCATTTCTACTGTAATAGAGAAAAATAAAAAAATGTTTAACCTTTTTTCAAATGTTTTATTTACAATTTAATAATATACATATAAACATATATATTTACAGTAAAAATACATAATGGATAATAAAGTTATTTATAATAACAATGAATGTCCCAGATTGTGTTGAAGATATATTTCAATCATCAATTCGTTGTACCAGAGAACGTGAAAATGGCTTATCAGATTTTCCGGTACTTCTTTTCTTTCTGAAAACATATTCTTTTCGATACAATGCACAAAAGACTGTATATGTGGTTGTAATTTATGATAACGCTCGTTCGTTAATTTTCTTAAGGGTATGAAAAGTTCACAAAAAAATAAATGTAGTTCCGGGGGTGTAAAAATAAAAGCATCCGGTGAGGAATGTTGATACATGGAAATACAACGTTTTCCGAAAAAATTTACAGCACTGACAGTAATATTCCCTGTGACGAGATAATTAAATCGTCGACCTGTTTCGATGTAATTAAGTACATCAGATTTCAAAACACACAATTCTCTAATCTGTGAAGAATTAATTCGTACGGGTAATCTTCCTTGTTGCGAAAACTCCCATACCAGATTGAAAGGTGTTTGTTTTTCGAATCCTACTGCTACATATTTGGTTTTTTCGGTGTTCAGAAAGTATATATTTGCAAGATAAAGATCCAAACAGACATCTATGTTGTGCAGTTCCGAACATTCGGTTTTATTTTGGGAAGAACTGTTTTCTTGACGTATTTTCATGAAATCACAATCCTTTGTCACATCCGGTTCACTCTCGATCGGTTCAGTTTTTATAACAGGAATCTCAATTTTGGTAGGGGGCAGACGTCTACGTTTTCTGCATCTAGAAACACCATCCTTATGAGTAATACGGTCTAGAAGCTGATCATGTTTTTCCATTGTAGAATTTTTGACCGGGTCCATGATGTTTTCACTAAAGGTGTCAAGATGATACTGAGAGTGAGCAGAATCATCATACATATTTTATATAGAAATCATCTTATACACTCCCGAACTGGTTTGATAGAACGACACACTTGTGCTCCTTTAGGACACTTTGAATGCGGTAAACATTTGAAGATCTGACGAAAACGGTGTAAAATATATTCATCTTTACTGACACCCGGTGGGAATATCCGGATGAAATCCCTGGTTGTGACGTGATGCGCTTTATAATAAGCATATACACAACAGTAATGTCCGCAAGTTGTAGCAAATATTCCTTGTAAGGGGGTATTATTGTGAGTCCAGATAGAGGAATGACGGTTCAAGAATGTTATGAATTCTGGGTAATAGGGGTGGAAACCGTATGAATCAAAATATTCTGCCTTATTGTTTTTGTCGAAATAGAAAGCAACCCAGTGTGTTCCTTCGGAATCGGAAGTATCCGTGTTTGCGATTATCAAAGCAGGGGTGGAGAACGTTCGAGGCAGAAGATCTCTCGGGTAAACACCACAAAAAATTGTTTTGGTGGAACAGTTGTGAGATAAAATATGTCTGATCTGTGATGTGTTCATGTCGGATACGTTTATAATAAAGTACACAAACACGGTAGTCTTTTTCTATTACGATACAGGTAGGTTTCTGTGGCAGAAAACAGGAACACATCAAATTTATAGAGTAAAATTGTTATGTTTATTAGTGAAGGATAACACCTCTGTCTTTTGTCACATCCAAGGCCACTTCGAATTCAGCATAGAGAAGACAGGTAACATTTTCCGACAGTTGTGGAGAAAACTGCATTTCTACTCCTAAGGTACCTTGTTCCTGTAGACTCATGTGTGTATCGTTTCCTGAAAAATCTGGTGTAATGTCGTAAATCAGAAAAAATGATCCGTTTTCAAACATCTTCCTTGTTATCTGATGTCCATAATTATTGTGATGGATACCTGTGCCGGAAAAGAGAGTTTGGTAGGCACGTGTTACTAAACCGCCATTTCCTCCTGTACTGATTCGTAAAGGTTCAGAAGGTGTGAGCTCTCCATTTTTTACAAGATGGAAAGAAGATAGGTTAAAACTTCTAAAGTCGAACGGATTTTTTTTACTGTCTCCGAGAAAGCTGGCGGTGGATACCATAGTAAAAAGAATAACATTCGGAAAAGGACCTTGAAAAGCATTGTCGATAGAAATCTGCTGGGTTCCTGCAACGTAAGAGTATGCCTTGATAATACTTCTTGTGAACGGATAATGTGCAGGAGCGTAAGAAAGTGCTCTGTCTATAGCCAAACTGGTGCTAGGAGTAGGAATGACGTGATTTATTTCGAGAGCAGCTTTTAAAATTTTTATTTGTACGCTAGGTGAATCTTGATCTCCCCAGATATAAAAAGCATCACGTGACTTGATAAGTTCGATACGTACTTCCACACCATTGAGTAGATATTTAGGCTGATTGAAAAAATCTATGTGGAGTTTTCCCATAAGTTCCATTTCGGCTGTTACTTCCATAGGATTTCCTGATGACGGAACGTACTGGAAAAAAATTTTTCGGGTGGTGAAACCTTCGTTATTGGTTGTGATTTTATCTTGGTTTCCAGGTGTGTCCAGGTACCATAAAGCATTAGTAAGATGTGTATTTGCAGCATCAGTACCGTAATTGAGAAGTACCTCAAAAATCGATTTGTATGCATAATTGTTGTCAGCATTTGTTACAGATATACCGTTGATAGCAACGTTACATTGTGAAAATAGAGTATTGAGGAGATAATTTACTACCCCACAATTTTTTGTGGTTGCATTATCGGTCGGCAAAGCACTCATACGACTCCCATCTTGTTTGACCATCTCCACCTGTAAACGAAGATAAACAGATGCAAGATCCAGAAAATCTGTTGCTGTTGCAGGTATGAGAAATGGTATCACGTTCTGGTTATCGATGGATGCAATAGGTTTGTAGGTAACAGTGTAGGTTTTTTCGACATTTTGTTGAATAGGTTTTTTCCGAAAAAGATCGAACTGTGAAATCATACACGTGTTGTCCTGCATCATTGTGTAAAAATATTTTTGACTTTGATATTCTTTTTGATTTTTCTGATCCTCGAGGTTCTAACACAGGTACCTGAATGTTTTAACATCGAATGAGTATTTTTTCTTGTAATTCTTCTTCTTATACCCGAACCTGTCAGAGAATCGATTTTTGTAGTGCTCTAGTTTTAAGATTCTGACCAGCTTCACGTATTCGCTGACGAACAATAGTTTTCGGAGTCTGCTGACTTGTTGCAATCTTGGTAACAATATTAACACCAGTTTTTAAAGCTTTTTGTTCGATAGTTTTTGTATCGTTCCAGAGAAAAGGTTTTATCATTCTGAAGAGTCCAGTAAAAAAAATTATCAGACCGCCGCTGTAAACGAAGATAGACAGGTTCGAGAAACGAAGTTACATTCTGGTTATCGAAGGAAGCAATAGGTTTGTACGGAATAGTATGTTTTTTCTGAAAAAGGTCGAACTGTGAAATTACCCAGGTGCTGTTCTGTATCATGATGTAAAAATATCTCTGACTTTGATATTTTGTCTGATTTTTCTTTTACGTGTTTTCCTAGATTTCGATGATGTTTTTCGACGTTTTACGGATGTACGTTTTTTCTTGATTCTCGAGGTTCTAGCACGGATACCTGAACGTTTTAACACCGAATGGGTATTTTTTCTTGCAATTCTTCTTCTTATACCCGAACCTGTCAGAGAATCGATTTTTTGTTGTGCTCTAGTTTTAAGATTCTGACCAGCTTCACGTATTCGCTGACGAACAATAGTTTTCGGGGTTTGCTGACTTGTTGCAATATCTGTAACAATATTAGCACCAGTTTTTAAAGCTTCTTTTCCGATAGCTTTTGCACCACTCCAGAGAAGAGGTTTCACCATTCTGAAAAGTCCAGCAAAAAGAGAACCTAATCCTCTTCCTTTCTGAATTCTGTTAGAACGAAAAATGGGTCCGATTCCTCCATGTATTTGGGTTGTGTAATATTCTGCTTGCGAATTCATGATGACTCATTCGTTTACCAATATAGACTGAGAAAATAGTGTTATGTCGGTTTTTTAAAAGGATTTTGTTTTTTTACGAAAATGTAAAACAGCGATAGTAGGAACGGAACCGTCTCTTAAAGGTAAAAAGTTTCCTTTTTGATCGTTCAAAGTAATTTCTATTGTTTCAAAAGAACTTTTATCCAGAGAAACATAGTGAATCGGATTGAATGTGTGATGAGCTACAGGTATCGTACATGTGGTATCTACTTCTGAACATTGTTTTCGAGTAAGACGTAAAAGACGTATCATTTCTTCACCGACCAACTGTTGTTTTACAATATCTGAATATACAAATATGTAAGGATTTTTATCGACAACGTTATTAGATATTACGTGCGAAGAGTAGATAGATTTTAATATATCATATCGAAATTTAGCATAGTCGTCTGTTAAATCTATCGGTGTTATTGTATTGTCTACAGAGGCATCGGGTCCAGGGTCGAGCATTCCTGTTTCGGACAAGTGTTTATATACGGCAGCTTTAAAATAGAATCGAAGATGAGTAGGAATAGCTACATTTGCAGGGTTGGTTTTCAGGAAAAAAATAAGATCATCTATTGTATAAGTAGCTGCAGGAAAATAAAACGGTTGATCGTTAATATATAGTGTGTTATCTGTAGAAACAGATGACTCGAATGAACTCCATTGCGGGTCAGCCAGAAGATGCCAGAATTTGTAAAGCACAGATTTTCGTATTTCTCGATTATCGGGAAGGGAAGTTACGATCGACGAAATCAAGTCGTCAACATTTGTGTATGTTCGAACAGGAAATGTTAGTTGTCCTGAATCTGTTTCCAGAACGTTATCATAAAGAGTTGAATGACATAATTCTGCTAAACCGACTTCCCACAAATCTGGAGGTAGATCGATACGTTTTGCCAATTTTACAGTAAAATGAGTTAATGTGTTGTTTGAAAAATATTTTTCTGATGAAGACGATGGGAGGTAGATGTAGAAATTATCATCCATTCTGACTGAACAAGAAGAACTCACTGATTCGAAATGGTGATATATTTCGATATATATTGAGGTTTAGTTGTCTGCTATCGGTTTCAGCGATGATGCCTTGATCCATGAATCAAAACTGGAGGGATAACCCAGCCAACGAACAAGGTATTCTAAATTTTTACCTTTACCTCGTGTTTTTAAAATTTTATCAATTTTATACTCTTCGTCAGGATTCGAATATACTTTCTGAACCTCCTGTTTGTAAAATGTTCCTTTTACAGGTTCACCATTTAAGTCGTCCAATATGTAAACAGGTACCGGCTGCCGTTGAACGACGGAATGAATCTTAAAAAGTTCTCGTGACCACGATTGTTCGTATCCTTTTTTCGAAATGTCCTTTAACAACAGAAATTCGCACAATGTCCCCAACTTTCAAATCTGAAATTGTGTGTGAGATGCGGTTGTTGTGTCTATTGAGATGTTTCCACACTGTGTAAACATTAGTTTCGTTTACATCTTGAGGTGCCATTCCTATGGAACGATGGATCGCAGTATTGTAACCTTCAAGAAGTTGAGGTAAAATATCTATGTAACGTCTTGTCTGTTTTGCTGTAAAATATTTCCACATTCGTTCTTTTAACGTTCGGTTAAAACGTTCCACTATACTTGCTTTTACAGGGTGGTTAATTGCGATCGAAAAGTCTACTTGTTCATTTTTCAGAAAATTCTGGAACACAGAATTCGTAAATTCTGTTCCTTGATCTGTCTGTAATGTGGCAGGTTTTCTTTTGCTTTGTTCAAAAATGGTTCTGAAAGCTTCGGTTACAGAATTACTTGTTTTATTTTTTAGGGGTAATGCATAAGCATATTTTGAAAATACATCGATCACTGTTAGGAGATATTTAAATCCGTCGTTATGTTTTTGTATCGATGTCATATCGTTAAGATCGGCTTCCCAGAGCATATCTATGTTCCATACATTGTAATGGTTTCGAGGAAACCTTTTTCGTGAACTTTTGTGGAGAGTGTATGTTTCCTGGTGCATTAACCAATTTTTTACTGTATCACGAGATATATTCCTATCTCGTACAGCTTTCCATAAACGATCCACAGATGAAAATGAGGCTCTGTGTTGAGGATCGTAATATATTCTAGCAAGAATTTTATCATGTTTTACTTTAGGGACTCCCATGATTGGTCTCTCTGTCTACGACTTTTTCTTAAAGGAACGAGTTTGTATGCATCAGGTGTTCTCAAAAATGGTGAAGTTTTTCTGGAAACACGTAAGACAACATTTTTCTTCTTTTTTTTCGCAGGTTTTCGTTTACGAGACGGACCAGGAACCCCCGTTGGTGATGATGACGATGAAAAATTTAAAGATCTCGGTTCCGGAAGCGTTTTTTCCTGATCTTTTTCGATTAGACGTTGGGCTGTAGATTGATACTCATCAATAATATTTTCTAACTGCTGTCTTGTATTACGTGGTAATGTTTCTACCAGGTTTGGAGGAAAATATGTTGATCCTGGTGAAATACTAGAATCACCATTATCCTGGATAATAGGAATCTCTAATGGTTCTTTCGATTTTCGACTCAACCATAAATACTCATCCAATTCTTTTCTATAAAGACGCCATTTTTGGTCATCTGGTATATTTTTCATTTTAAAAATTTCGTTCATTTTTTTATCCAGAACAGATAATTTTTGATTTATAGACTGTTCGGAACCGCGAATACGTGTCAATTGTTCTGGTGAAAGAACAATCATTTTTTTGTAAACAGGTGTCATTTTTAATGTGGAATGAGAGTTCCGAGAAGACCTGATAATAGAGATCCTAAAAGTAGGGGTAGAAACCCTCCTTTTTGAACAAGAATTTTTCTTCGTTTCTCGATATTTACTTTAGGTTTTACAAGTCTACGTAAAACAGTTTTGTAAGGTGTTAGACGATTCTTTACAGACGAACGAAGTTTTATATTGCCTTTTAAAACATTCAGACAACATTCACTGATAAAACGGATTGTTTTTTTGGGAGCACTTTTCAATAATGTTTTACGAACTTTTGTTGGGGAATTTTTCAATATGTGCAAAAAAGGTGAATGTGTTTTAAAAGAAATATTCTGTTTAGAACGTAAGTTGGTACGTCTCTTCCTCGTTTTCTTCATCTCGAGGTTTCAGGCATTCCTGAGGAAGATATATGGTTGAATGATCTGTATTAAAAATATCTGTTTGATAACGTAAAGGATCCGGTGTTGACTGGGAAAGATCAATATACAAATAACTGTGAGGTTCTATTGTTGCATCTATATATACTTTTTCAAGTTCCTTCATGCGATGAGGTTGAAGTTGTCGTGCAAAAACAGTAAATTGGTTCATATCTCGTGGATTTTTAAATATAACAAAATGTTTTACGTTCAAAGAAATATCTCTACAATTTTTTCCTTGGTGAAAAAGATTCTGTGTTATAAAAACAACTGAAATATTTTTGTGGTGACTACCTTTCGTAAAAAGATCTGCAACTTTTTCTCCTTCAGCAACCATCATAAGATCATCTAGCACTATAAGGGTAGGAGTTTTTCCGTTCCATGATTGCCAATTAACAATTCCTTTATGATATTCCACATCACCAATATTTTTTGGGATACTATTTTCCTGATCGTAACACCACACTATTTTTTTAACAGGTTTTTCGACAAAAGAAGAAATAGAATTGACAAGTTTTGTTACAAAAGTAGTTTTTCCACTTCCTGATGCTCCACAAACCATCATTGTAAAAGGATGGATAAGTTTAGGAAACATTTTATATTAAGCAAAAATTTTACAGATTTGTATCCAGGAACTTGAAAGAAAATGACGGTTTACCAGACTATTACTACATTTTATATTTATTTTGTACAAGATTATATAATACAAGTATACAATATAAAAAATACTGAAACAAAATTTGAACTTTGGACCTAAAACCTATTACAATACCTATTACAGATTAGGATTACAGACATATTTATAACCTAATCTGTACGGTATCCGAAAGGAAATGATAAATGTCGGTGGTCAAAAAAACGTTTCATTAATACTGGCTGAAACAATTTCTTTTCATTTGTACTGATAACTTGAAACTGTTTTGTTCTTCTAATTCTAAAGATATTTTCTACTGTAACGTCAGATTTTTCATTGTTCATCATATCACACATAGTATCAAAGTTGACCAATTTTGATGTGGAAGTGTTTAAAGTGATCCCTTTAACTTTACAGATATATTGGGGTTCAGAAAGAGGTTTTTTAATTTTCATACTGTAACTTTTTGGTCCTGTTGAGACAAACTCTTCACAAATTGCATCGGGACCGAAATCACTTAATTCATCGGTGAGATCCCCTAATTTATCACCTGTTCGGGGATGATATTCCATTTCAGGACTATCTATGTAAATCACCGAATCTGTGTCACAATAACATACCCTGTCATCCAATTTTTCAAGAAGTTCATACAGTTTCAAACGAGCATGACATGTCGTAAAAGCTGCAATAGGAACGTTTACTTTTCTGTTCAGGGTGATTGCCTCTTCAACATATTTCCAGTTTACTATAACAGTATCCTGATTGATAAATATAACTCCTCCGATAATTATATTAGGATCGGTCATTTTATCGAGGAAATCTTTCGACTCCTTGATAATAGATGTTTGGGAAAGGTTATCTCGTTGACAAAATTTGCCCCATAAAGAATTAAGACAAAGTTTAGCCAAAGTACGTTTTCCAGGATTGATCTCAATATTGTCTTCCTCCAATAGAATCCCCTCTTTATCAAAGTAGTCCTGTAGGTATTTTTCTTTATCCATTCTGTTTTGACACCAAGTAGGCCACCCACTGGCTTCCTGTTTTATTTTCAAAAATGTGTTGACATACTCAGCAAACAGTCCTCCAGTTTGTGTAACAGGATTGTACATAGATGTTTCATATTTCCACACTTCCGACATCTCCAACATTCTGTAACCTAAACTGCAAGCTTTACGTACTTCTGCGATAACCCAAGTTCCTGAAAGTGCACGCTGTTCATCTGAATGTTCACAAATACCTTCACATTTTAGTGTGATAGCACATTCTTTACATAATACAAACATCAGTTTTCCATTTATTTTGGAGGGTAAAACAGGGTGGAGAAGGGTTGTAGGGGGTAGAATTGTACATTTAACAAGTCCTTCCATGTTTAAAACTTCATCGACTGGAGGAATAGAATTTCCTAAAAATATGGTAGGATGGCTTACAGGATAGGTACAATATTTGTTCACATAAGGGTACAAACTTGTAAAATCGTTGTATTGTAATTTCTCATTTTCCTTGATTCTGTAATAAGTTCTGACTGTTTCAACTCTTCCGCCACATAAGGCATCTCTCGGATTTAAAGGAATACAGCAGACAATAGGGTGTGTAGATAGATATCTATCGAGTTCAGGATCAGTTTTTAATATTCTATCAAAATCGCATTCCCACATTGTGACAACATGGTAACCTTCAGAACGTAAAGCTGCAAGTTTACGACATGTTGTTTCGTATCTAAAAGCTGCAGTGTTTAGCATGTCACTATTGGTTTGACCGTCATTTTCCTGGGTGTTTTCATCTTCCGTGATATCTTTAGGATACATATCCCTGTTTGTTGATATGCATCGTCTGCAGCCGTGCCAGAAGCAACCAAGCGCTTCGTACACTGTATTTGTCTCCTCGTGATATCCATCTACTTTATAACGTCCTCCTAAAACATATTTTTCACGAGTACGTCCGCCGTGGAGAAGTATTATGTGATTTTGTTCTTCAACATAGGTCAACCATTTCAACGCAAATTTTGATATTTTATCTGCATGATGGTAACCTCCTTTAGGAATTATTCCTATAGTGTCAGCGGGCATAAATTTATGTCTGTAAATTAATGAACACGCTGATGCTATAGTGATACAATTCCTAAAAATATCTATTTTACATATATCCAGAAAATTCTGTCTCAGTTTCAGACATCCTTGCCTTAACAGAGTAACATCTTTAATACAATATTGGAGTAATTCTGTTTTGTTGTTGAAAGGCATATTTTTTTTGCATTCAGTATCATACCAAGACATGAAATTTGTCTGATCTTCAATTGTTTTCATATATTCATATCCGTATGCAGAAGGAGGAGGTGTAGGTCCTATGTAATTTCGATTTTTGTATGTGTTCCACAAATGCGGATAATATCCTTTCTGCACTGGAAGACCGAACAGTTTTGAAAACCCTGCAAGATTCGTTTGAACATAATTAAGACTGTCGATAAAGTAGAGATTTTGGTACGTCATACTGATGATTTTGGTTCCATCCAAGATTATACGAGGTTTCATCCCTTTTTCCAACATTTTTCTCAATATAAACGTGCAATCATAACCTCGTGCATTGTGTGCACAAATAGTTATATTGGAAAACTTATGTTGCAGTTCGAGATAGGAGAGAAATGTTTCTACAGGATCATCCCAGAATATAAACTGTCTTGTACCACAGACAGAACACGAAACTGTTAAATCCTCTTCGTTATGACATGCATGGCAGGCTGTTTGTACCACGATTAGATTCGGAACATGAAGAAAAGTTTTTTCTTTATCGCAGTACGGAATATCAGTATAACATTCGAAATCATAAAACACAAATAGAAATTTCGAATTCTGTTTAGCTTTTGGAATGGACATGTAACACATATGATTTATAGGTTTCACACAGTTACAGACAGTACAGTATTTCATGTTACACCTATGTACTTTCTCATACGAATTATTTGTGAGAACAATTCTAAAACATCGAGGACACTGTTGGATTTCACTACATACTGTACCGTTTCGAAATAGTGTAGAAACATGATTTGTAAAACATTTCTCATTTTTGAAAATCCTGTGACATGTTTGACATGTTTTATAAAATCCTGTTTCAGGTACACATGGAGGGATTGCGCGACACATGGAACACATTTGTTTGCACTGATGAATATGTGGTTTACAAAATATAAGTTCGTTACATCCCTGGCATTCCTGTTTTGCTGCAAAAGCTCCAACACGGTTCACAATAACATCGTAATGCTGCCGAGTACTGTCGTATAGAAGATATATGTATTTGGAGACATTCTCGACCTCTCCTTCAAAAAGAATATCTTTAACATCACGAAGGTTATTGTACACAGTGATTTTATATTCTGTAAGAACTTGCTGAAATTTTTTGAGTTCAGGAATTCCACTTCCGACACACGTATTGTCTGTTAGATTTACACCTGCCTTTCGCATTAGTTCAAAAACAGGTCTAAGAAGATTTCTATTTTTTCTGTATTGTGTATACGATGGATCTTTATCTACATAGGCTTTCCCTATAACCAAAGCTTCAGCTAAACAAAGAGGTTGTTTTCTATTTGGTACACTGACAACACTTCTCTTCAGTGTACTTAGGATATAATTTGGTAAACAATAGGCACGCTTACCGTCTCCTCCTCCTCCGACAGGTATATCAACACGGTCAGCCCGTAAAATTAGACGGTCTGTACTTGAAAATGTTTTTGCACTTTGTAGTATTTTATGCATAACAGTCCATACCATATCACTATGTAACTGATCACTTCTATGCCATCCGATATAAATATCTTTTACATTTGGGTCGGATATGTTAGATAGTGTTAAACCTATTTTATCTCCGTCCTTAGCATTCTTTTTCACATAGGTGAGAAGGTTTTCAACACCTTGACGAATCCAACTGTGAGGGTCAACATTTTCTGGAGGATGTGAGAAACTGAATTCCACACGTTGTCCCTTGGAACGAAATTTAGGGTATTCACGTTCCTGAATATTGTGTAACAATATATTTCCTATGTGTTCACGAGGTATTGTATCACGTTTTCTTTTCTTACCTCTTCTATGTGATTCAGAAATATTCTGAGGTGACTGTTCAACTGTCGGTAAGGGGTCCTCTCTCCAAGACGGTCCAGGTAGAGGTTCCGGGTCTGGTCTGGATACGACATTCCTTGAAGTTCCTTGAGATGATGCAGTATCGGATGTGTGAATATTCGCTGGCGATGATACTCCTTTTCCGAAAAGTTCGGGTGTTGTTGTTGTTGTTGTTGTTGTTACTGCCCGTAGTAATTGATCATACTCTTCAACTAAAGAGACAGTCTCTCCTTCAATTATCCTTTATGCAATGTACGCCAGCAGTTTTCGTAACTGGTCAGCTGTTTTGTAATACCCGTTACGATATAACACTATCAGCAGATAACTTTAAGTCCATGATAGGAGGATAATAGTATTCCAGAAACTACTCACGAAAGAGGGTGTCTATGTTATATACCTCAGCATCACAATACTGATTCTAACGGTTTTACTGTCTGATTTATAGGTTTCCAGGAAATGAGTAACAATCTTTCCGGTATCTACGACCCCTTCTGTTTTAATGATTTATCTAACGGTTTCCTGGTTGTATTGTAAACTTTCTAGAAATGTGTAACGGTTTCCTGGTTCTTATCTATAAACAAGGTTAAAGTCTTCGATAATGAAAAGATATTTCTAATAAATAGAACAACAATTGTAGAGGTCGAATTGCCTGATAACCTAAAACTTGGCAAAATTTCAGAAAACCTAAACATTTCAAAGGGACATAGTCGTGTTGCTGATTGAGTTAGCCTGAAAACCGTTACAGATTCGGAATCTGTACATCGAGACCTTTTAGTAGAGTGGTCGGAAGGGGAGTCTTCGATTGGTAATAAAGGAAGTAGGAAACTGTTGATCCTAGAATGATGAAACCTTTTCCAATAGAAAGAGGACTTCATTCCGAGTTCAACGACCTATCGATCATCCTTCTATCTCAATTAGGCACGGAGATATAACGATTTGGAAATTTGCCAAAAATTCAAAAAAAAGTTTTTAAAAAAAAAATCAAAAAAAAAAAAAGTTCAAAAAATCAAAGTTTGGGGTCAAAGGTCATTCACCATTTTTCAAGGGCCCGGGCCCGGCCCTGGTTTTAACATACAGTAATAACTTCACCAAACGTTATTCATCATTTCCTAGGGGCCCGGGCTGGCCCTGGTTTTCGATATACATACAGAAATAACGTTACGATGGTTATTCACCATTTTTCAAGGGGCCCGGGCCGGCCCTGGTTTTAACATACAGTAATAACTTCACCAAACGTTATTCATCATTTCCTAGGGGCCCGGGCTGGCCCTGGTTTTCGATATACATACAGAAATAACGTTACGATGGTTATTCACCATTTTTCAAGGGGCCCGGGCCGGCCCTGGTTTTAACATACAGTAATAACTTCACCAAACGTTATTCATCATTTCCTAGGGGCCCGGGCTGGCCCTGGTTTTCGATATACATACAGAAATAACGTTACGATGGTTATTCACCATTTTTCAAGGGGCCCGGGCCGGCCCTGGTTTTAACATACAGTAATAACTTCACCAAACGTTATTCATTATTTCCTAGGGGCCCGGGCTGGCCCTGGTTTTCGATATACATACAGAAATAACGTTACGATGGTTATTCACCATTTTTCAAAGGGCCCGGGCCGGCCCTGGTTTTAACATACAGTAATAACTTCACCAAACGTTATTCATCATTTCCTAGGGCCCGGGCTGGCCCTGGTTTTCAACTTGCAGTGAAAACTTCACCAATCGTTATTCATCATTTCCTAGGGGGCCCGGGCCGGCCCTGGTTTTCGATATACATACAGAAATAACATTACGATGGTTATTAACCATTTCCCAAAGGGTCCGGACCGGCCCTGGTTTTCAACATGCAGTGATAACTTCACCAATCGTTATTCATCATTTCCTAGGGGTCCGGGCCGGCCCTGGTTTTCGATATACATACAGAAATAACGTTACGATGGCTATTCACCATTTCCTAAGGGTCCGGACCGGCCCCTGGTTTTAACATGCAGTGATAACTTCAGGAATCGTTATTCATCATTTCCTAGGGGGCCCGGGCCGGCCCTGGTTTTCAATAAACATCATTTGACACAAAACCCGGTTCCATATTTTTAAAATGTCTGTTCTGTGTAGTTTCGTAAAAGAGCGACCGCAAATAACCTCCTTAGGGTTTATTCTTCTTGTAAACCTTTAACCCTCATCTCAAAACTGCTGATTACAATTGCATCCTTAACTTTTAAACATTACTACGTCTACCGAGATATTGAAACACAGAATTTATAAACACCGGAGAATGAAAAAGACTCGAGAGTTTATCGACTCCTTCATTATTTCTCAATACTCTCAAATGTGACAAAGAACCTTCTCGAGACTGCCAATTGCTGCGTAACCTCTAACCTTTAGAATGATACATAGAGATACTTTCAGAGAACGTCAAAACAGCTTGTGAAATATGTTTCCCACTAATTGCTACGTAACCTCTATAACCTTTAGAATGTCAAAACGTCTTGTAATATATGTTTTCCGATTCCCAATTATAATTTGACCGCTAACCTTTAAATGATACACGGAGGATGTTACAAAATTTGGATCAAACTATACCGCCAATATATGGAATATTTATAGCAGTCTTTCTTCACATTTTACCGTCTGCAACAGAACAGAAATGGAGAACGGAAACTTGGTAAGTAATTTGCATGTTTGTCTGTTTCTAACTTATTTTATGTAAAGAGACTAATCACAACTAGACCTCCAGTTTACACCGGGGTTCGAATTGTTAGACCTCCCCGATGACACAGTGGTAACGTCGTCGTCTTGTAATCAAGGGTCCCGGATTCGATTCCCGGTGGAGGCACATTTCGGATCCCACTTTAAACTGTAGGTCTAGTTCCGATTAGCCTTAATGTGCATAAAGTGGACTTTAAACAACCAATCAAAATCAAGAGTTCGAATTACTGTGTATTTTTACCAGGTGTCGAACCCGGGACTTTAATTATGAGACATGTCACCATAGTAAAATCGGATTCGAACCATTTTTATGGAATAGCAGATCCGGAACTCTGATTATAAAACAGCTATGTCACCAATGTATTATGAGAAAAACGTAATTAACATACAGGTATTTCATATTAATATAAAAATAACATATTTTCTGATTATATTTTATTATAAACATTTCATATCCATCTAGTTGTATTTTAAAATATATACATTTCATTTACTAAATCACCTATACACTTTCTCGTTTAGACAAACGAAAATCGGACAAAAGTGTTAGTGTATTAGTGGTGTTAGTATTTATTTGTCCAATTTTCTTTTCTTTAGAAGTTCTGACATTTTACTCTCCATCTCCTTTTCATCGTTCTTTTTTGTCTCCTCAGTTTTTTGTTTTCTAATATTTTTGAAAACCTCCATCATTTCGAAACATACACGAAGGGATAAATGAGATGGCACATACTGTGCCTGTTTTACATTTTCCAAAAAATCCCCAAATACTGGGGACGTGTTCTTTTTTTCTGATATGTAACTAAACATTTTAGTGAGCGTGTCGATTTGGACTTCCATATCACGACAGACCTCCTCCAGGTTCTTCATCAGGTTCTCTGCTAACCCGTTCTCCTCGCAGAAATCTATGTAGCATGCGATCTGTCTCTCCACTTGGCGAGCTTGGACCTTGCTCCACAGATTCCTTCGTTCCCCGGAATGTTCTGCATCTTTAAGATTCCCATGCAATACATTGAATTCAAATGGTAGGGATGCCATATCTGAAAATATAAAGAAAATATGTTAGATATATCGCACGTACACCTTGATTACAGTTATACATTTTTGTTTTAGAACAATCGGGGGTTGGCTCTTTTAGAGGCCTTCCTTCTGTATATGGCTAACGCCGATGTGCAGGAAGAAATCCAAAACATGCAGAGGGCATTTCGCCGGTACACGGATAGAGTGGCAGGAGTCGATGTGGAGGCGCAGACAACTGGTGACCGTTTAGGCGCTGAATTAGAGGATATCGGACACCGTTTGGTGGAAACACTCCAACGTGCCGTTACCGCGAACAACGGATTCATAGCCAGGCGGGAAGAGTTTAGGAGAGAGTTGGAGGCAGAGATCGGCGAGATCCAGGAAAGGTAATATATTTTTTCAATTATATCTATTACATCATCACCCCTATCTATACAATTTCCGATTTATGTGTGAATATGAAATATTATTATTCTAACTCCCTTCTTTTTTTCAGGCTCCGTCGTATTCACGAAGAACGAGGCGTTCAGTTCTTCGGGTTGGTGCCGGAGCCTCTCCTGGAACTTGTCCGGAATGGTGCTGTTGCACCACCTCCTCCTGCTGCTGTGCCACCCCCTCCTGCCGCTGTGCCTGTTCCTCCCGCCGTTGTGCCGGTCCCTCGTGTTGCTACGCCACCGTCCCCTGTTGCTACGCCACCTTCTCCTGCTGTGGCGTCACCGTCTCCTCCTGTTACGCCTTCAATTATAGATATCACGGATGAAGAGGACGGCGATTTATAATCTATCAATAAATATAGGTAATATTTTTTCTTACCTTTTATTTTTACACGTCTTCCACTTCTGATGTATCGGTCTCCTCGATGATGTTAGGGAATTCACGGTGAGGTGGGGTCAAAGTTCTGGTAAATTTTTCTTCTACTTTGTGAAGGCTAGAAATAAAAAAAATATTTATTTCTTACATCATCTCGTCGTAATGGATTGTAACAATAATCCGATAATTCTTCCAGATCCAATGTAGGGCCTTTTACTCCTAATATTTCACCTATCAGGTCCTCAGGGGACACACTGTATCGAAACCACCGGAATATCTCCCCCAGTGTTAATACAGATTCTCGGTACTCTCTCCGAAATATCTGCATTAACGTTGCAACATCGCAATGATCTACCATCATATACTTACCGTGGCAGCCGACCCTATATAATTGAGGAATTTCGTTATTCAGCAGATCTTCCAAATTTTCGTACCGTGTCAATTTGACATCGGTACGGTCGCAATTCAGTCTTTCATTTGCCATGATGATATATTTTGTTGCCCGGCAACGTGGAGGAGCATGTAACTCAGATGTATCTAAATACTCCGAATTTAATTCCGATTCTGTTTCTATACAGATGCAATCCAATGAGGAAAGCCCTGATACTAAAATAAAAGGTCCTGCATTGTATCCGTGTGTCGCTATTTCACTAGCTACACGACTCGTCCATATACCGTACGACAAATGCCCGTATACAGGTGCTCTTTCGAACAGATAGTGTGTCTCACATAAACCGGCTCTGCGATTATTAATAAAACGCATACTGATCGGAAAACCGTTATTTTCAACTTCCAAAAACGTTTCAGACACTAAATTTTGATTGTAGACGGTAATTAAAAAGGATTCTCTGAACCTTACAGGGGCGTCAAAAATAATCAATTTTGTATTCTGATGTCCAAATATTTCAGATTTACAACTTTTAAATTTCTTTGATCTATTAACTGTTACAGGATATGTCTGATACACAGTCTTTTCGGGAGAACACTCTGTATACCCATACATAGGATTACACTTTACATTATACATATCACGTTTTCTCTTCCTCGACAATTCACCAGCATCATCGATACTGTTCTTTCTATAACGTTTAATTTTTTCGTACCCGTGTTGGGCAGCGTTCTTTTCTTCCCACAACTTTGAAATTCATTCTCCGTAAAATATTTAGGGACATTCACATATGTCTCTTTTTTCGATAACATTCCTGACCGTATCGATGATCGTGGTGATTGTGGAGGAGTCGGTAACGGACGAGAATTCTGTCTAGTTACCGGTTTCTCTGATCGATCAGGAGATGAAGTCATCCCGATCATTCCTCCAATAAATTTCATCATCCACGATACTATACCCATTTTATACTTACCTCCGGATACCGTTATATACCTGGTAAATCACTTCGAAATCGACTCTGAAAGGTAGTCTCTGGATCTCTGGAAGAAGACGATGGTCACACAGGGTGCTCACTGTGATGTAAACATAAACAGATCAATCGTCCTTATATACCTCATCCTCCCTGTTTATCACGCACCTATTTTCTCTGCGCATCCTCTCGCGCAAAGCGTCCAACGCCCACGTACCCCTCCTATCCTCTTCCCACCCCGGAATACTATACACACTATCCCCTTCCGCAAATTGTACTTTTTTTCTATTTACTTTATTTACTCCCTGTTTCTCCACAACTTTTTCCTTTTTCACTTCTCCCTCCATCGGTCGTTACCCTATACGGTCGTTACCCTATACCGACCACACATACAATGACGCCACTATCGATAAACACGCAAAAACATCTCCCGGAAACATACAACGAACTTTATCTCCAACCTTTACACCGTCCACAATACCTCCTTTGTTCTACCCCACTTCCATATCACCCAACAGTCCCACACTCACATCCTGATTTCGTCATTCCAACCGCTCATCTGTAACCTTTCACCTTTCACAAACAACACTCTCACTCACCATCCCACGCCACCAGCTCCCCATACCCCAAAAACCAATCAAAACACATCCCCATATCTCAAACCCCGCCCATTTCTGGCCTCTCTCCAAAATCCAAACAATGCTTGCTTGTCCACCGCCCTTTATCATCAATTGATCTTTCATCGATCTTTTCCAATCAATTGATTTATCGGACTATATCCGGGAACATAACTACTGCGTCTGGACCCCCTCCCCCAAACGAAAAGATTACCAAGTAATAAAATACTCATTTAGCATTTGTTGTATATGATGGTTGTTAGCTTTATCTGAAGAGACTGAACTTATTGGAAGGCAAGGATTATATTAGGATAGCACGGCTTTGAATGATATTACAAAGAAGGTTTATGCATACTACAACTCATAACAATACGTATACAATATCTATCAGAAACTTCACTGTATCTAACATTTATTTCGTTATGCAATTATCGAAATTAAGTGTCCCTTTTCTGTCAAACATGTAACACCTGCACATGCCATCAAGACGAAGAAAATAACTTTCTGGAAATTTTACGAAGAGCTTAACGCCAATATCGTGAACACCACACATAATTACTATTACCACGTGTAGGGTAATAGTAATTATTACACGGAGAAGGTACTGTATCTTTGGTCTGTGGACACAGAAAGGTGTTAAAATAGAATACATCCAGAGAGATGATCAATTCTGGAAGAAGAATATGGAAACGCAGCTACAACAATTCTATGTTGAGTGTCTACTACCAAAACTTGTCTATCCACGGCACACATGTTCAATGCAGATCCGAAATCCCACGAGAATAATCCAAGCCCAAAATAGAAGGGAAGAAAAAAAACCCACCGGCAAACTGATCAAGAAGGAGAATCTTTCTAAACGAGGTAACTTTGTAGGTAATGTATGCACTGTTTGTGGCAAGTAGTACAAAATTCACCCTCCCCCATATGTGTGTGTGTGTGTATATATATATATATATATATATATATATATATATATATATATATATATGGGGAGGGTGAATTTTTTACCCCCACCAATGCAAAACGTTCCTGCGCCACTGTTCACATACAACGATGCCCAGGCTAGGATTCAACCCGGGACCCCTGGCGTCGTAGCGCGATGTGCTAACCACTCCGCCATGGGAGCCGGCAATACATTATTTTTATTATATATACACACACACACATACTACTTCAAACCAAGTGTCACAAATATAATAATTATTATTATATTTAATTAAATTAAAATATTAGTTAAATATGTAAATTAATTAATAATGAATTATTATTATTACATGAATAGGTAAAATATAGTAAAATAATATAGATATAACAGCACGTATTCATTATCTAGCTTACGTGTAGTTAAGATCGCCAAAATTTGCATAAAAACAACTGCCCTGGCAAGGAATTTAATGTCAAATAGAAAAATAATTGAATATTTATTAAATAACAAAAAAGGAGTTGGATCCAATTAATGAAAAATAAAGTTCCTGATTAATATTTTATGGATGATATTAATAGTGTCCATAAATGTTTGGAACCCTTCAAAGCTGTATGCGTCAAATTCCTTGCCTTCCAATAAGTTCAGTGGAAGTAATCATCGAACAAAAGCTAAACAATATTTTGATTATTTACTTTTACTACTTGGTAAGTCTTTCGGGGAGGGGGATCAGGAACACCCCCCCCCTTAAATACGTCCTTGATATCTGAGTATAATGTGAAATATTATATTTTAGAATAACACACACGAATGTCCTGTTATTTAATGCATATTTTGCATAAATATTTTTTTCCTTTGTTTTTCTTAGAATTTAAAAAAAAAACAGATTTTAAAACCAGATAAAAATTCTGAAACATATAAAGCTCTGGACCTCGTTCGGGGTTTGTTTTAATTTAACGGAACGGAAAATCAGGAGTTTTAAATGTGAAAATTGCGAACAAAGATATATCTATTCATTTTAATGCAGGTTGAGATTAAAGGGGATGAGGAGGATCTTGGGCCACCCCAACCAGAAATAATCATCTCCCACCCAATGGATATAGAAATTACATTATTAAATATATAATACTTATGAAGTTCCACTTCAGTTCTTTTCATTCTAATTTTAAAGTGCCATAGCTACGCATAAAAATATCTTAAACAATTTATGGCAGATGTGTACCACATCCAATGCCTTTTAGAAGCCATGTATTTGGTATTTTCTCAGACACCTATAGGGCGTTGTATTAAAAAATAAAATAAAAGTAGAGTTGAGATGGTTCCCGATCAACTCGTAAGAAGTCTAAGTTTGAAATATTTGTGAAACATTTGACAAAGCATTTATTTCTTATATAATTACAATTAGCTGTACCTAATGACACTCTACAAGCACTTTATCATTACATATACAAAACCTAAATCCTTCAGATCTCAGAGGAAACAAGGAAAGTTATATGCTCAAGACTTTTTTTCTTCTTTTCAATCGTTGGTGGACAATATGAAGAGCCGGCCAAGGTTTATTTTCGTATGTAATGGTATTAAATGCAGGTGCATGCGTGTGTTTTTGGGTGACATGTCAATTTCTCGTTTATGTGAAAAGGTAAACTGTAATGTAAGCAAGAGCATGTGCGCGTCACAGTTAAAGATTTTCGCATCTACAGAGATAATCCAAAACGCATTCCCACCTCGCCGGCCTCCGTGACGATGGGGGTTAGCATAGCGCGCTATGACGTCAGAGGTCCCAGGTTTGAATCCGGGCCTGGGCATGGGTGTTATTTGTGAGTGTATATCAATTTCATCATATCATCACTCATCCTCATCTTCGCGATTAGCCAAAAGTGGCAGAAATGCGAAGTAAAATAAATAAGATAAATGAATCAAACACCTTGTGAATCCATCCAATCCAAAATATACCAATAGAACCTGCAGTGAATCTCATTTATGTCGTTCATTCATCTGACTAGTGTAATGTATAGTTTGACTTTAGGATTTAACTTAAAATGGCGTTGTGTTTGTGTTGCATTCGATATCACAATTAGATTATAAGCAATTAATATCCAATTATAAGTAGCTATACCCTAATACATAGGTAAAAAAAGTCCCCCTGATAAAGTCGCAAATTGCATCCTGTTTAAATGTCTAGGAAAAATTTAATTTCGCCCAGGAATGATATCGCTATGCGATGAGTCGAGAATTGTCACAGCCTCATCTCATCCCCTGTGTGGTGAGGTCCTTCTCGTTCTTGTTTGTGCTTATTTTTGTTTCGGTTTCCACTCTGAAGTTATTAAAACTTATTCTAGATTCACTTCATGCTCAAATAGGCTAATCGGGACTCTATTTCCAAAAAAATATCTTAAAATATACGTTTAAGTATAGTTTTCCGTACACCATCTTACAAAGTTATAAAAAATATGGGTGAGGTACAGGAGTACATTGTGCCCCCCAAGTTGGTCTGTCGTGTCTCGTCTCGTTTGTGTAAATATTTCGTTTCGAAAAATTACATTTTAAACATTCAAAAGAAAATGGAGTCAGTCATATACTCTTCTGATGAAGATTTGTATCTTATCTTCGAATCGACGAGACCACTTCTTTAGCATTCGTCTGCAGCATGATTTTCTGAGAGCAAATATGGTTCCATCGTTCCACACACATTTTAAACAATTTTCATCTCCTTAAGGAGGTTACCAAGAACACAGGTCAATGAACTAACTAGTAGCAAGCACAATGTAGTAGAATAAGTTTGCAATGCATTGAATTTCTGTGGTAAGAAAGATAATGCTCATGAATTATAAACAATATACACTTTTTTTATTGGGTGAATTGAAAATAGGTTCTTTTAACAGTAGCACCTTCCGTCTGCTGTAAAATTACCAAAGGGGGGTACAACTCGATACGGGGGTACAGTACCCCCTTTAAAAATTTGGGGGTACAAAGTACCCCTGTACCCCACCTCCCGTTCCTGCGCCACTGTATGTGAGTGTTCATTCATCATATCATCACCATCTTCACAAATTAGCCAAAAGTGGCACAAAAGGCGAAGTAAAATAAAGCAAATCAATCAATCAATCAAAAAACAATGTATTGTTATTATAACTATAAATACTAAAATCTAAACAAACTTGAAACACCTCGCGACAAAATTCTGCGTACGCCAATTATAGTTACAAAAATTGTAATTTTTATTTAAGAACTGTAGGTACAAAATAGGAACAGTTTTCGATTTTTCTTTCATTGCTCTTTATGGAAGATTAAAGAGAGAGAGAGAGAGAGAGAGAGAGAGAGAGAGAGAGAAAGTGCCTTTTCCCCTCCCTGCCTCTCCCACATAATGATATATCCAAGATTCAAGACATGAAAGCGCGGCTGTGTTTACTATTCCATTTCATGAATGTTTGAGAATCTTTTGTCATCAAATTACGGATTTACTATCCATGAAAAATTCGTTACGTGTTAAAAGAACGATAATTCATGTGCTTTCTTCGCTCGCCTCCGCGCCAGATGGTCAACTGCTTCACAACAAACAAATTCTCGTCCTTCCTCCCTTGCAAGCGATTGTGTTTGTTTCCCCTCAGGTACCCCCACCCCACCCCAACTGCTCTCCCGTCAGCCGTGAACAGTAAACAACGAATGACTACCTTCAACGATCTCATATGAAGATCTGTTTCCATGTGTAGGTAATCTTTTATACTTTTTTAAAATCATTTCGCTGTTTCTTTAACATAACTTGTGTAGGTTCGTTAGGGACTATTTACTGTGTCGGAGCTCTACGAGGAAGTAGAAGCTGAGACCCAAGCAAACTGTGAAGACTGCCAATCTCGTGACGTACTCGGTTACGTCCGAGATACCCTTGCGAGATACGTTACAGAGTAAGCCACGCAAAAACCAACCCACATGACCCTCCCTTTTTCTTCTTCTTCCTCAGATTCGATTTTCGTCAAATGTATGAAGGAGCCTTAAGGCTCCTTCATACATTTGACGAAAATCGAAGCTGAGGAAGAAGAAAAAGAAGGAGGGGTCATGTGGGTTGATTTTTGCGTGGCTTACGCTCTTACGTAACAGAGTGCGTCACGAGATTGGCAGTCTTCACAGCACAGTTTCTTGGGTATCAGCTTCTACTGCCTCGTAGAGCTCCGACACAGTAAATAGTCCCTAACGAACCTACACAAGTTATGTGAAAGAAACAGCGAAATGATTTTAAAGAAAGTATAAAAAATTACCTACACATGGAAACAGATCTTCATATGAGATCGTTGAAAGTAGGCATTCGCTGTTTACTGTTCACGGCTGACGGGAGAGCAGTTGGGGTGGGGGTGGGCTACCTGAGGGGAAAGTAACACAATCGCTTGCAAGGGGGGAAGGACGAAAATTTGTTTGTTGTGAAGCAGTTGACCATCTGGCGCGCAGGCGAACGAATAAAGCAAACATGAATTATCGTTCTTTTAATACGTAACGAATTTTTCATGGATAGTAAAACCGTATTTTGATGAGAAAAGATTCTCAAAACATTTATGAAATGGAAGATAGTAATCACAGCCACGCTTTCATGTCTTGAATTTTGGATATATCATTATGTGGGAGAGGCAGGGAGGGGAAAAGGCACTTTCTCTCTCTCTCTTTCTCTTTTTAATCTTCCATAAAGAGCAATGAAAGGAAAACCGAAAACTGTTCCTATTTTGTACCTACAGTTCCTAAATAGAAATTACAATTTTTGTAACTATAATTGGCTTACGCAGAATTTTGTCGCGAGGTGTTTCAAGATTGTTTAGATTTTAGTATTTATAGTAATAATAACAAAACATTGTTTTTATTATAACATTTATTAACAATAGTAATCTAATAGTATGAACTGTTTATTTTTTCGCTGGATGTGACATTAATTAGTTTAAAACAGAGCACGAATTAAACATTTCTTCAGTTTGTCCAGTCAGTCATCACAACAGGTTCATTGAATGAACTGTTCCATAAGATATACACATATCATTCTGGTCATGCACAATTAACTACACGTATGCTAAAATTGTAATTTTACAACTTTGCTTTTACAGCGAACAACGCTCACACTGGAAGAGTAAAGTTGTGCGTTACTGAATTAGTAGTCTCTCTGTGTTTTATTTTCTGCAGATAAAGTTTATTTCGTGGTGAAGAGTAATGCGTGGGATGATGAGAACAGACATTGCCATCTATACCGCAGGGAACGGGTTTTTCTCAAGCTCCATTTATTTTTCTTGCATAAGTAACAGTTTCGTATGTATGTATATATACCGGGTGGGCCAGACTCAATTAGGCAGTTTTTGATTAGATGTTATTTTTATTTTTTATTTATTTTATTTTTATTGACAAATGTTAACAATTCCAATGGTTACAAAATGGTTACAAAAATGGAATCGCGGGAACATTCTTGAACTCGTGAACAATCACCTCACGCATATGTTGCTCACTGTCAATGGAATTAGAGTACACCTTGTGTTTGAGGTAACCCCAAAGGAAAAAGTCTGGTGGGTTGATGTCGAGTGATCGGGCTGGCCACTCCACAGGTCCTCGACGACCAATCCAGCGATCAACCTCGTTCACAGCATACCGTATGATGCAGCCATCTATCGACAACAAAATGTACTTTCCAATTTTTCCGTGTGCTGTTGGATTGATAGGTTACTAATGTTCGAAAACTGCCCAATTGAGTCTGGCCCACCCTGTATACTATTCCAATTCTTGCTTATTTGAAGTACAAATAACAAGAAAATAAAAAATTCTGACGAACAGGTAAAAAATTACTGGGCTACAAAATAATCATACACGGACACAAACAATAAGCTTCTTAAAAATTCATGAACACGTAGATACACTATGTAATACAATAAGAACAAATACATGACAACGAAACTCTCACAATAATTAGAAAGCACCCTGTGATTCTGTACATTACGTTACATAAGCTAATAATACTTTGCGAACAATTTATATGACAAAATCAGTCTCAAAGGTAAACATATTCTCTGTTGCTATACAAAACGCCTCCTGTGCACTGCAATACATAAATAAGATCAAATTCATGAAGAAATTAGCTTCTAAACACTTACAAAAGTGAAACCTGTTGCTGTACGTTATGTGTAGGCCTCCCAGAAATAACCACTTTCAACTATGCCACAAACAGTGCATACGTTACATACAAAGGTTACCTCGTTTAGAAAGATTCTCCTTCTTGATCAGTTTGCCGGTAAGTTTTTTGCTTCCCATCTAACGTCTTCACCTTCCTTCTGTTTTGGGCTTGGATTATTCTCGTGGGATTTAGGATCTGCATTGAGCGTGTGTGCCGTGGATCGACAAGTTCTGGTAGTAGACACTCAACATAGAATTGTTGTAGCTGCGTTTCCATATTCTTCTTCCAGAATTGATCATCTCTCTGGATGTATTCTATTTTAACACCTTTCTGTGTCCACAAAGCAAAGATACAGTACCTTTCCCTGCACTTGTCACTGCTCCTCGTAATCTCAGAATGCTGGATCTTCTCATGGTACCTGTCGTAAGTCACATTAGTTAGACATGGACGGAACGTCCAGAGCTGCACTGAATTCCTGAAGCTGGGATAATCCAGTACCAATTGCCATCGCACCACAAACTGCTGCTGTATTCACATCCATTCTCATTGTATGTGGGTTGTCCGTGGACACTTTGAACACAGAGTTGCACATACGACATCTGAATTTTAAATCACATTTGTATCCCTTTCTGGTTTCTCCAATGATGTCCATATCACTGAGGGTGCACCCAAATGGTCCATGATTACTTAATCTTTGCATTTGGCCTATGAAATAGCCGATGTCTACTAACCTACGACCTGTGAGTGTGAAGGAGTCATTACAGTTGGTCGTGGTGTCCTCGATACACAGGGTATTTTCAATATTTTCTTCGTGATCGTGAGTGACTGTTCCGTTCGTGTTCACCCCACACGGCTTGCTGATCGGGAGGGTATCTGACATCCTTGATTGGAGTTCAGTCTGAAGTGTATCAGCTACACATGTCCAGTCACCTCCATTATTTTTTGGGAAGCAGCTTCATCTTCTTCACTCATTTCATTGATATCGCTTTGTTGAGCAGCAGTCTTCTCCTCCATAACCCTACGAAAAGATGGAAAGATGTGATTTTGCATACAATTGTAGAATTTTCTTCCTGAAATAATTTATTCGTTTAAAATAAAAATCTATCGAAATTAATGTCTCTTGAAGTTTCAACGGACTGGTACCATCCAAAGAAGACAGAGCTTGTATAGGTTATGCAGGTATCCACACTTTCTTGACTCATCCATAGGCGGAGGTGGGTAGTCGGCACCACGCTCCGGCCGCCTTCACACTCATAGGTTCGCCCCTATCAGACCATTAAATTTGAGAAGTCAGTTTAACCCAGATGTAAGTAATTAAAAAATAATGCATACTAAATAAAAATAAATACTTACATGCAAAAACTCTAAAACAAATTATCTTCGTAATACAATTTAATAAATTATTTTTATATTTACCTTCAACACACACAACTCAAGTGGCAGTGCACTCCAAATAGCAACGCAACAAGGGAACGCCTCTCTAATATGATATTGTACAAATGTGCAATTCCTTAGGAGGTGAAATATTCAATAGCCGAAATAAAAAGTATCACGTTCTCATCCTCTAATATCTTCATCTGAAAAATCGCTGACTACTCTAAAAATATCTTCAAAATCACTACTTATAGTTTTGTAACCCCTTTCACAATTCTAAGCAGGGAAAGATAAGGATAAGACAGAAACCTGTAAAATGTGCAATCTCATGTAAGGTACCCTCAAAAATGTCAAATTATCGAATTATATGATGCAAAACTCAAATATAATGATTCTAATAGCATCGTGGACATTTTAAGTTTATTTTAGCCGCTAAGGAAAAAATACAAATAATTACATGAAAAGAAAGCGGCTCTGTGACAAAGAATAACAAGGCGCTCTATTCTCAAAGATAGAGATCTGGTGCAGATTCAGATTCATTATTGTTCAGATTATTAGAATAAATAATGATCCAAAAAATTACCTTGCCATGTTCTCTCGTCTCCATTGTTGCAGCATCAACCCTTTATTTTTTTTTTTTGGTTTCTTTTGCGCTCACTTCGATACATTCCTGATTTTTTCCTCGGTTTCATGTTGCAAACTCTACTAAAAGGTGAAGTCTGGCCACGGGAGACAAAACCACCTGGAAGGACTATTCCAAACGCGAGAAGGGAAGCAGGTAGAAACACGCTGTAAACAATGCTGTGATATTTCATCTGTGTGCGTTTGTTTGTGTAGTTTTATTTTCGCTCGCTGTGTTGTGTTCGTGATAGCTCTTACACCTCGTAATAAACCGTTTCGAAGTGGAACAAAGAAAATTCTGCACAATCAGTGGCGTATCCAGAAATGTTTCGGGGTTGACCTGAACGAAATGTCTTACGAATAATAATAATAATAATAATAATAATGATGATAATAATAATAATAATAATAATAATAATAATAATTTTAATGATATTTTAATTAAATTAAAGTAATACTAATTTCAATATATAAATTAATATATTATTATTACGTGACTAGGTAAAAAGGCAAACAGTGTATATTCATTATGTAGCTTACCTGTAGTTAAAAGTAGAAACATTTACATAAGAACAAGTGCCTGGCAATTAAATTAATGTCAAATAGAAGAAGAATTGAATACTATTGAATATCGAAATAAATGTTAGATACAGTGAAGTTTCTGATTAATATTGTATACATATTGTTATGAGTTGTAGTATGCATAAACCTTCTTTCTAATATAATTCAAAGCCGTACGATCCCAATATAATCCTTGCCTTCCAATAAATTCACTAATGCTAAACGAGTATTGTTATTATTTTATTACTTGGTAATCTTTTCGTTTGGGGGAGGGGGTCCAGACGCCCTAAATAAATCGTTTATGTCTTTCAAAGCCGTATGATGTCAATTCTAATCATTGCCTTCCAATAGCTATATTCAGAGTAAAAATAGTAGTACTTGTTAAGTATTTCGGGTGCTATACTTCAAAGCCGTATGATAGTTAGAGCTATAATTCTTCCCTTCCAATTCGCGTTCAGAGGAAAATATCCATCTAATATGTAAAAATTGCTAAAGGAATATATTTACATTATTTAATTTTAGTACTTCATAATCCTTTCGGGGGAGTCCGGACCCCCCAGCAAACTTGTTCTACGTATTATAGCGTAATATTTTCCAAGGAGACCGGTTTAATTGAATTACTCAAAATAACGTTACTGGTTTACGTACGTACAATGTAAACGTCTAATGGAAACCGATAAATACTTCCCCATTTGACGATGTAGTAAACGGATAGGTTTTATTTATATTTCATTCTGAAACCTTCCACAAGACGATTTTCTCGGACCCCACTTGTTGCACCAAACACACTTGCTGCCGTCACCCATATTTTCCAATTGAACACGTCCAGTTGACGCAAGCACACTTCCCTGTCGCTTGCGATCGTGTTTTGTCTTCACGAGCTATTTTGTTGTATCCCTCCGCGTTCTACTGTGGGCGGGGTTTAGAACGCTTCTAACTACCTGCACGAGGTGTCGCTACAGTGCAGGGACACTTTTACGTATTGCAAGGGTTTCGTTTTCCTCAAACAGTCTCAAAATAGGAAAATTGACTTCTACAGTGATGATGTTAATGTCAAGTACAATGAACATTGCATGACCCCAACAAAACAGTTTTGCATAAGCTTGTGTGGTTAACGAGATAAATTGCATGTGAAAATCACGGTTTTCCCCATTTTTATGCCCAATTTACTTATTAAGCAGGGTATTTTTTTAAAATTTCTGCTTTGTAGGAATTACGCAGCCATATTTTCTGAAGGAGAGAAAACAAACCCCGAGGTCCTATCTTTGCTCGTAACTGAAAAATCTGCTCAAAACGGAACGTCTGCATTGCGCGTTTTCGTCGCGGTATGAAGGAGCCTTAAATATCATGGTACGACATAATGAGAAGCGTTCCTGCGTACAAGTGTCGACAAACCAGAAAATATTATACGAAAGGATAACTGCTTCTTTTGTTTTTGGAAATAGAAAATTTGCTGTTCTCTTGTACTGTAGTCAACGTGAAGCGAACAAATTGAAGAGAAGTTACTTCACGGAAGTTATCAGGAATCAAGTATAACCCAACGGGGGTTAACTAACTGCGAGGGGAACGTAGCAACGTACGCCTTATGTCTAATCACGGTAGTGATGGGTCGTTCGTGAACGAGTCGTTCAAAAGTAACGACTCTCTCTTGTGAGCGGTGAACGACTCGTTCACCAGAATTGAACGACACGTTCAAAGAGTCGTATGTGTGCCACGACTCCTCCGCCCGCCAAGCAACTTTCCAGGAATTTTGCGAGGAAGGCGCATGCGCAAGTGTATACTCGCCTGGCGGCCGGAATTTTTGAAAGAAAGCAAGTCGATTCTGCGGGCAGCAAATGGGGACTGGAGAGGAGAGGGAGGGGGTGTCCTCTCTGTTCCTTTTCCCTACCCCTAGTTGAGTAAAGCTGGCTGAAACGTGCCATGGGGTGGGCAGTCTTACGCATTCACTTTGACGCATCTTTGAGCGCCGGGGTCATGTCCACGTAGTTCAGTTGGTACAACCAGGGGGTCAAAATAGTTAGAATATCACCGATAGATGGCACGGCAGTCTGCAAAAGCGAGCGTTGCAAATCCTGATTCAAAATTTGGTACTCAACCCGTCAACCGATCTGCAGCCATATTGTAAACCAGCAAGTGGTTCATTGTAGAAGCTTTGTGGATTTTGGATTTTTTTTTCTACACGGGATGAGTCTGACTTACCTGCAAAGTAGGAAGTGTGCCGTCACTGGATGTGGAAACACATATCCAACGGTGAAACTTTTCCGCTTCCCTCGGAGTTTGAAACGGTAAGTAGACAAATTGCAATTATTTTGAAATTAAAAATGTCAAGTTACAATGTTACAATAGAGTTCGAGTTATTTTAGTGTTATTTCAGTACTGCCCCAGACAAGGGGAATAAAATCATTTCCACATACCAGTATATAGTTGACGTCAGATACGTATAAATATAAATAAGCTAAGCTGTAGTGAAAGATGTTAGAGTACAAATAAAATCAAAATATTCTAGTTCTTTTTTACCCCTAGAATTCCAAGAAATTATTGTTCTAGCAACGTTTTCACTTCGAAAAAGTTATTTGCTCATTCGAGAAGAGACACTATCATCTACAAGAAATTTAACATTTGAAAAATATATTTAGGTTCTAGGGCTTTTCAGTATTATACGTATATAGCCCAAATTTAAAAAAAAGTAACAATAAGGAAAATATACTGAAACTAGTATTCTCACTTAATTTTGGCGGTAGCGCTTTCCACCTGTTCAATGAACACTGGTTTTTTGTAGTGAAAAATGTAGAAGAGTCAGCGAAATGTACTTTCAGGGTGTGTAATTGATTTGGTAAAAATCTGATACTCCCCGAACACCTATAACTTCTTCGTTTTGTCAATTTTGGACATTTGTACTTACCTATCTGCTTCGCGGAACATTCTTTGGTAAGAATTTACAATATAGAGAAAGTCTCCAAATTCGTTAATTTTCGGTTACTAACTAATTTTGGCCTCCTAATCATGAATCTGTTGTAAAAAACCGGGGGTCACGTCTGGAAATTGTACAAAAATTGTTCGTTAGCGCCAAAAGCCATCCACGGGTAGCCTCACAAACCATTGACGTTAGCCCCAAAAACCATCCACGGGTAGCCCCACAAACCATTGACGTTAGCCCCAAAAACCATCCACGGGTAGCCCCACGAACCATTCACACGAGGTTAGGTTAGGCCTGTTAGGGTAGGTTCCATTAGCACTCATTTCACCCCTAAATTCATCGAAAAAAATAGGGATCGTACTAGAATTGAACATCATAAATCATTTTCTTGTAAAACAACGGCGTGGTTGGACACAATGACAGGAGATTACATTTTTGTTTGTAAAACTTGCATATACACCTATATATATAAAAAATTCAATCTCCTTTTTTTCAAATTTTCAGACGTGACCCCCGGTTTTTTTCAACAGATTCGTGATTAAGAGGTCAAAATTAGTTAGTATACCGAAAATCAACAAAATTGGAGACTTTCTCTATATTGTAAATTCGCTCCCATTCTTTAATGTGTATTCACTTTTTATTGATCAAAGTAATTGCAATTTTTTTTTTTTAAAAAAAAAGTGTTTTTGTAACTGAAGAACGTACGTTTCCGCAAATGGTTTGGGGGGCTATGTGTCAATGATTCGTGGGGCTATGTGAGAATGGTGTGTGGCGCTACACATATTTTTTTCGAAACCAATTTTTAACTATTGTAACCTATACGTGACCCTACCTAACCTAACCTTACCTTAAATGGTTCGTGGGACTATACGTCAGTGGTTGAATTTCCGCTATGAAACATTCCCACATCACACAAAACACCTTCCAGATGTTACACAATGCTACAGGAACTTATTACCGTAAGTAGTTTCTTCTGTAAAAATGAATAAATCTGTCCGGGGAATATCAGATTAGTACCATTGATTTAAAGCCATGTTTCATGGTTCCCTACATGTCTATATCTAAAGATCAGCTAATTCTCTTGATATGTGCAGAAGTATTAAAAATGCACAGGAATTATAGTTCTATTTTTTCTCCGATTTTTACAGGTATGAAGCATGGATGAAGTTCGCGAAAGGTCCTCAATTTGAAAAGGACCTAACCCATTTATACATGTGCTCTGTGCATTTTTCAAGTAGAATGTTTTGCAACGAAAAACGGGAGAAGCTCACCCCACTTGCTGTGCCATCTATCATGTCACCATCTGAGGAGAACCTAAGTTTTAATTCTAGTGAGGCATTGACTTCTCCTTCACCATGTCTAGAAGTAGATGAGCAAGAGGTTGTTACAGAAAATGTTACTCTTGATGTTTCCCATATTCCTTCCCATGTTCACGACCATAATTACTCTTCACCATTCCTTTCTCCACCTCCAAGCGACCCCACACAACCTCAGAGTACCTCTACACCAGAGCTAAAACTTTTGTCTTCCATTAACCTATTTTCCTCACCACAGCCAGGCACATCACAACCCCAACCTAGCATTATCCAGTCCCCAATTCCTCATGCCAACTGTTCCATAAAACCAAAATGTTCCGTTGAACTGTTCACCTCTCCACAGACAAATATTTCAACATCAAGTGTCAGCTTTGAGTCTTTGGCTGAAACTTCCAGAGACACCGTATGCACTTCTGATGAAGCATCTTGGCTCAGTCCTAATGCTTCCCAGAAGCCTGCAAGAAAAAGGAAATCACTTTTGGGTTTAATTAATTCTACCAGGTATTGTCAATTGACACCAAAAAAAAAGATTTTGTTGAAATTTCTTTCAAAGAAAGAGAGAACTATATCTCGATTGAAAAAGCAAAACAAGGCAACATCATTGACTTTGGAAGAGTTGTGTGATAACCACACAGAGTCGGTGAAGTTGGTGGAAACTTTTTCAAAATCAATGTCATTGTCTTCTGCCATATTTCTTGCAGGACACATGCGTTGTTCCAAGTTGAAACCAAAGAGTAGAAGATGGACACTTGACGAGAAATTATTAGCTCTTTCCCTTTATAAGCGTTCTCCCAAGTGTTACTCCATCCTTAGTACCATGTTTGCCCTACCCAACAGGCGTACTCTGGTTAACCTGCTGAATGCCTTCCCTTTTCACACTGGAATCAATGAGCGCATTTTCAGAATAATTTCTCATTCCCTCAAGTCCAAGAATGAATTAGATCGCACATGTGTTCTCATGTTTGATGAAATGTCAATCCGGGAGCATGTGCAATATGATTCATCCTTGGACCGAATCATTGGATATGAGGACCTGGGTTCTGGTCGCACAGATCGTGTGGCAAACCATGCCCTTGTATTCATGGTTAAGGGTTTGAAAAGTAAGTGGAAACAACCTCTTGCTTTCTATTTCAGCCATGGTAGCGTGGAATCGGGTACCCTAGCCGATCTCCTGAAGGAAGTTTTGTCTACCTGCCAGAATATAGGCCTTCACGTTGTAGCAACAGTATGTGATATGGGTGCTAACAATGTGAAAGCCCTAAAAGATTTAGGTTCCACTTGGAATGATCCCTATTTTCATTTCAACGGGCATAAAATAGTCACAATGTATGACCCTCCGCATTTATTGAAATGCACGAGGAACATGCTCTACAGGCATGGTGTAAGAGTTGAGGTGAAAGTAGGTGATCATTTAATGGTGAAAAGAGCTAGCTGGGATCACATTCGGCAGCTCCGTGATCGAGATTTGAAGGTGGCAACAAGTGGTTACCAGCGGCTACATAAATTAACATCTGCACACTTGGACCCCACCTTTCAGAAGGCTATGAAAGTCAACCTTGCGGCACAAGTTATGAGCCATACAGTGGCTGCAAACCTAAACGCTGATGTTTCCACAGGTGAGTTTGAAAAGTTTGATTTTTTAATAGTAGGTAATGCTGCCATTTGGCGTGATAGCAGTGTGGTACAGTTATGGACCGGGTTGTGAGATTCCTATTGTAGGATCGATCGCTACAACCCAGAAGTGTTCGTGACTACAAAATTACTTGTTTGCAAACTGTAAATAGTAATATTAATCTGCACTTCATGGTCTCTTGACCTTTCTAGGAGCTGCTTCTGTTTTCCAGACCTTTTAAAACTACATTGTTATGTATCATATTTTTAACTGGCAATATCACATGTTTGTAATATGTATGGATTTTAAAAAACGAAGGTAAAGGTGCCCCTGTGTACACATGCCATGAAGGCATATGAGGTGATCTGTAGGTAGTGCTCCACATATTCCTGATCTGTCATAATTAGGATGATGTGATCAGCATCATGCCTGGCTGCCTTTACTCCCAAGTGTTGCCCCTGGGTAACCATTGATTAGAGGCTGGGTGAGCCCCAGAGCTGCCTTATGCAGGGACGAGGCAGGTAAATTTCAAACCTTATATCACCCACCCACAAACCACTATGTGCCTCCCACAGGGTACGTAATCTGGACACCCTTGATTACAAAGCGACGAAACTACTACTGTGCCATCGGGGAGGAGGCCCCCAAGTACTCTGTAGTCTGCTGAGTACATGAAAAATAATTTGACAATGCAAGCAATGCATACAAAAGAAAATTATAATAATAATAAAAACTTGAGCTACCATGGCTCATGGATTTACTGATTTGTTATTTGTTAGCTCTCGGAAGCATGTCTGAAATTGACGTAACTGATATCTAGATATCATTATTATTCACTGCCAAGAAGGCTTCCAGATTTTATAATTGTTTCGAATAAAAATCTGAAGAATGGCATATAATAGTTATGCCTGTACGTTAAGTACTATGCTCAGTTTGCATTTCTCTAACACGTATACCATTAATAATAACTTTTACCAAAATAATTAAGCACAGAAACAGCTAAACAAATTTATTTTGCTGGCTATTTTTAACTTATTCTCATGTTCTATTTATCTTGAAGAGAACCTCCTGAGAATGAAAGGTTAAATGTTGTTAAGTATTTTATTGTTCATAAAAAAAAGGAATTTGTATAAATCTAAATATATTTAATTTTTGCGCTAATGAAACTAATTCATTTGAAGAACACATTAGCTGTGTGTACATAAATATTAGGCCACACATGTAGCATGTAACTATTTAGAGACATTGTTAAAACTCCTTGCTTAAATTATTTATTTCTTGTGCTTTGATATACATATATTTTAACATGTTGCATCCAAAATCTGATGTGTAGCAAATTACACATTTGAATATTTCTTTGTTGCAGGCTTCCTCCCAGTTGATGCCCTAGCAACTGCGGAGGTAGTCGGGGTGACAAACCAGCTGTTTGACAGCTTCAATGGTGTGTCAGCCAAGCCTTCTGGAAGTGGGGGCTTAAGGTGTCAGGTGAGGAAAGAGAGAGAGGCACTACACATGAACTTCTGGGCAGATGCACGCAGCAAGGTGAATAGCTGGAAGTTTTTGAAAAAGCAAAGCCAGCCTCGCCCAGTTATTGCCCCTGGTGCAGTGCGGAAGGATGTGTTCCGGCCCCCCTCACAGGATGGATGGATGGCAACTATCCGAGGGGCCACACTTTTGTGGAATATTTTGAAAAGGAAAGGTTTTTTGCATGTGGAGACTAGATGTTTTAACCAAGACCCTCTTGAGCATTTGTTTGGTGCCATTCGTTCCTACTGTGGAGCGAATAACAACCCAACAGTGCAACAATTCGTAGCAGCTCTTAAGACTGCTATTGTAAATAGGTTAGCTGCAATAGATGTGAAGGGGGCAAATTGTGAGGAAGAAGTTAATCCTGGTCCACTTCTGAACAATTTGAAACAGTTTGTTCAGAACAACCAGGATTTGCAAAGCAAAGACTCAGGTAATGATGGTAATGTTATTGACAATTCATATGAAACCCTTGAGGTCAACTCTGATGCTGGAGACAAATTCTCAGTTGCCTATGTTTCTGGCTTTATTGCTAGAAGGCTTCTGGAAAATAACGCATGCAACGGCTGCAGAGCTAGTCTCACAACACCTGATGGAGGGGAGTATGTCAATGTAGGCATAGCCTTCAGGGAGTATTCTGACAAAGCATCTGGTCTTACTTATCCCTCACGGGAATTGGTTAAGACCGTTTGTGATGGAGCAACTATCCTGGAAGATGTGCTTCCAAAGATTGCTCACCTAGATGGTGTGAAGAGGCAAGTTGCATGTGCTATTCACCAGAACATTAGTTTTGACTGGCTTGAACAAGGATGTTCAGAACATCTTGCGTTCGTGTCAAAGGGTATAGTAGATGGCATTTGTAAAATCTCCATACCTTGGTGGTGTAGGAGAAGAAACAGGATGCTGACAGACAAAAGCAGACAGAAGTGTGCATCGCGCAAGCTTAAGATATTACATCACAAATAGTGTGCTTTGTGTGTGTGTTCATGTAAATAATGTAATTGTGTGCATTGTGTCTGTGTAAATAGTTTGATTGTGTGCTTTGTTTGTGTAAATAGTGTAGTTGTGTGTTTGTGTAAATAGTGTAATTCTGTGCTTTGTGGGTGTGTGTGTGTTTGTGTAGATATTTTTATATTAAGGTGTGTGTGAAATGTTTCATCAGTATGTGTTGTAAATGGTATTCCAAAGTATTTTGTGTGATTTACTCATTGTATTCCATGGTTATTTAGTGTGTATTAATGAATATAAGGTTTTTTTGCCGGGAAATTGTTCTTAATATTGATTGATTGAATTTGAAATTTTTGGTGCATCAGTACTTAAGCTCTTTTGTACCTGTCACATTATACTGGACCAGCCCTTTACCTTAACTAAAATAAAAGTAATATATCATCATTGTAATGTTGGAGTACTAACATATTCTTACTTTTGATAAAAGCTGTAAGGGGGCACTGAGCACACATAAGGACAACACACACAACCACACCAGGGTCGTACTGGCTGAAGGTTTAGATATCATAGCCTCCTTAGTCTGCAAAATGCAGTAAAAGATTTACTATGTGGAAGAGAGGTTGTCAATTGAGTGTATCTTGCTCATATGAAGCATTTTGTAATATCAAAGTATAGTTTCTTATTGTTGCCCCATCTTTGTACATACAGTAGGTGTGCTTGCAAATTGAGTGCATCATTTGGATACTTTTTCCATATACAATTTTAAAACACCAGCAAACTTTCTTTGTGTACTTACAGAATGTTCGTAGTTTATTTGTAAAAGGAAGATTAACGATTTTTTATTTGAACCCTGTGATCTTGATGATAAACATTGTTTATTTTTTTTTTTGAACTCTCCATCATAAAGACCTAAATTAGCTGTTTCTGTCAGTGTTATGTCTTCATAGTTTGCGAAGTATAAACCAGAGAACAGTTTATGTATCTTATTTTATCTAACATTGTGAGACTGAAAAGATGGTTCAGATGGTACTGTACATTACATCAAACTTGATTAGGTTTTTAGGTTTTTTCTCTAAGTTATTGTTACCTAAATAATCTATCCATGATTGGGCATAATTTTTTGGCATATTTAATTTTCGACATGTAGATAAGGAAACACATCTGCATGAAGTTAGATTACTTGTTCTTTTCTGTATTTCATCTGCCACTTTTGGCTAATCACAATGAGAGTGTGTGATGGTTAGAAGAAATTGATGAATGAAAATGCACCACACACCCATTCCCAAGCAGGTACTTGAAGGAGGGAATCTTTGGTGGCAAGATCAAGAGTGTTTGTTTTTTACATATATATCTTTCTGGTTTTCAACTGTGGCTTTGGTATATGCCAATGAGAATGAATCATTGCTATTCCTGTGTGTTGTGTCATTAGTATGGTATGTGTGTGTATAATTGTAATTCATGATCATAGTGTAGCTGTTTGATCTACATATTCCTCTGTTCCAGGTTGTTCATGTATTTTCTCAAAGTTATTGTGGTTATATTTTTATATTCGTCGTGGACTGTTTGCCTTATCTGTCCAAGTGTGTTATCCTTTACTTGCAGTGAGTTGATATATTCACAGTAATGTTCACGAAATGGGATGATCACCATTTTTGAATCTGTTAATTGGATTGTATCATTTTATGTTGCTTTTCTACCATTTTTCGGCTATCACAAACCTAAAATGAACATGGAAATTCGTGAAAGAACACTCACAATCAAAAGTCTTACAGAGGATTATCCTGGCTGCAAGTCCAAACGCCAGAGCCTCTTTAGTCTGCAAAATGCAGTTCAGGGTGTAATATGTGGAAGAGACAGATTTCTATATTTTGCTTATTTTGCTTTGCTTTATTGCCACTTTTTGCTAATCACAAAGTTGAGGATGAATGATGGAATTGATGAAGGGACACTTGCAAGGAACACTCATGCCGAAGCTGGGATTCGAACATAGGATCCCTTTCATTTTAGTGCCCTGTGCTAACCAGTCTGCTACAGAGGTCAGCACATGGATGAGAGGTTGATATTTTCCTGCGTACAGGGAAGTGCACCTTACAACCAAAACTGGGATCTATGTATGTCCATATGATAATTTCATGGAAGTTTTAAAATAATTAGTTAGCAATTATATCCCATGTTGTTGCATTCAACCTCATGAAAATTTTACATGTTACTAGAAGGTGGATTTATGCATACTAAAGAAAGAAAAGAAAATAAGTTTAAAATATATCCTCAAAATTATGTTTTGATGTACATAATGCTTTGCTCTCGCCTACACTTTGCACATAATTCCAAGAGCTCATGAATTTCTCATTCTGAACCCACATATCTTGCATGGTTGCATTATACAATTTCTCAACATTTCTGTTCCTTGTATTTTAAGAATAAGGACCATCTACAGACATAAGTTGGCGACCAGTTGCTTCGGCACATTTGATGTTTCTGCCTCAAAAAATTGAACCACCACTGCTAAGATGGTAATCCAAATCAAATGCCCCCCCCCCCCAAAAAAGTTTCGTCACCATTTCTAAAAAAGAAATGTCTCTTGATTGTTGTTGCCCATATGCATGGTAGTTCAAAATAGGCAACATTATTTTATATTTTTTGACTTTGTGTAAAAGAGGTCGCCATTTTTCTTTCGTGCCATCTGACATTTTTGGCCTTTGCAGACAGTTCTGGTAACTTAGACAAATGATCCAGGGTAGAAAACTAAAGGGCGTATTAAGAGTCATTAATTCTTGCACACTGCCTATTCTTACATTTCTTAAATACAATTCAATCTGTTATATTTGAAGGTATTACACCCACGTGAGTTTAGTGGAAACTTTGTACACTACCAAACTAGATTTGTACCGTGAGTAAAGTTGGGCCAATAGATAACACTGGGGAACAGTGAAATTGCGGCACAGAGTTTGAGAGCTAATTTAGGGCAATTTCATGCTGCTGAATAATGATATAATAATATATTTCCTGAATTGGCTCTAATTTATGAAATAAATGCAACTAAACCAAAATGGCGGAAACATAAGACATACATATAAATGAACTTCTAACAACAATTTAATATTTCTTTTTGTGATTACAATCATTATTATAAAAATAAATTTATATAGCCCTATGATCATAATAATTAAGAAAATATGTACACAATGAAGTAACAAACTATGTGAAACGTTTTCTATACGATTTCCTGTGCTGTATTGCTTTTTAGGACAATCCCTCCGCAAGCTCCAACAGTAGTCGGCCATCATGCGGCGATCCCACCGTCCCTGGTACCTTTCTTCCATTATCCTTATATCCTGATGGAACCTTTCTCCCCGTTCTTCACTAAAATCACCAAGGTTCTCAGGGAATCTGTCAATGTGGCTATGTAGAAAATGTATCTTCACACTCATATTAGCTCCCAATTTCTCAAACTTTTTTCAGCATATTTCCAACTATATCGGGGTACTTTTCTGCTCTGTGATTCCCCAAAAAGTTTTTGACGACGGACACAAAGCTCAGACAGGCCTCAGATTCGATGTAAGACATGTAAGTTGTAAAATTGGCATCATTTATAAGTGTACGAAATTGTGGTGGTCCATCAAATATTCCTGCCTTCAATTTTTCAATACTTAGTCCTGGAAAAGTGTGTCATACATATTTGAAACAATCACCACTTGTATCTAAGGCCTTGACAAACTGTTTTATCAACCCAAGTTTAATATGCAGTGGCGGAAGGATGATTTTGTCCCTATCTATCAGTGGTTCATGAATGATATTAGCATTCCCCACTAATATTTTTCCTTGGGGGCCAAACTTTTATCGTCCAATGCCTTTCTCTAGCACGACTATCCCACAAACATAGGAAACAGGGATACTTTGTGTACCCACTTTGCTGTCCTAGTAAAAAATTCACCATTTTGAAATCCACACACACACGAGCCACTTATGTTCAGCATAGTCAATTTTTTTCTGAAACCATTTTTATGTTTTGGTATTCTTCCTTAAGCTATGTTGAGTGTCCGATATATTGCCAAGCAATGCTTCATAAGTTGCCTAGCAACAATGTACAAATAAATAAATAAGTTTCTTAATGGGAATTTCAGCCCATTATCAAATTTTGATATTACAGAGAAAAGCATAGAGTATTTTACCTCCTATATTTTCCATGGTGTGTTTATTTTTATAACTGGAGTCAATTCAACTGAACCAATCATACAATTGGCAATCACAGCTGTTTTGTGTGCTGAAACTGTTATTAAACTTTATGCCGCAAAATAAAATCTTTTTTTTGTTCCCCAGTGTAATAACTAAAACTAAAGATGAATAACAAGACAATGAGACTATATGATCCCCCCCATTTTTGTGTGAAGATATATATAGAATTGGTATAAAGTTTTGTCCCCCCCCCAAAATTTCCATGCCACAGGTGCATCATGAAACCCCCTGTGGGCACCCCTGTCCCCATCTTCACAAATTAAACAAGAGGCACAAAACGCGAAGTAAAATAAATAAATCAACTTCAGAGTCCTAATCATAAATAACTGCAACTCATTCTAATACATTGGCTAGCAACCATGCAAAATAAAATATAATGTTATAATGGCATGTTTATTATTCTGATACACACATGATACAGAAAAAACGCAAACATTTCAAAACATGTATTGTACTTTGTTATTTAAAGAAGTAAGTAAATGTTAAAAGTTAGACTTGGAACTTTTAACGAGTGCATTGAAAATACTTCCAGGATATGCAATTGTAAGCAAATTAAGTTCATTTATGCATTTATATGCACGACAAAAACTTCACCAGAATATCCAAAAGGTTTAAAGCACATGAATATTCCTGGTGTGTCAAAATATGCAATAATCCGCCCCCCCCCTAGTATTACAATTAAATTCAGTCAAGAATAAGAGTAAATGGTTGCTTCACTTTTCATGTTATCTTTGTTTGTGTCCTGGTCAAAATAGGCACCTTTCTTCAAATATTTTGTGTTTATTAGTGAATGTGACATATTTGTTTCACCTTGTATTTTTTGTCTTTATAAAGAAATGTAGAAATTCTACTATATCAGGTGATGTTAGTTGTACAAATCTTGGGTCAAAATATTGTTTACAAGGTACAGGCTTCAATTTTAATACTATGTAACTAATGTGACTTTTATTAGTCATACTGTAATTTAAATACAAAAATTGTGGATATTCCTTTTTCAGGAAGGGCACTTAAGACCACATTCCCATTGAAATGACAAGTGGCATACACATGTCAATTTAACCTGTATGGATGCATATATGGGTAAAAATTACAAACTGATTTTTAAATATTTGTTTATAATATCTAATTAGTGTCTGAGGTCACCCTCCTCAGTACCGGTGAACCCTTTTGAATGTAGTGACCTTGATTCGACTGTTGTTAGTTCATTAGTTCCACTTTCAGTGCCGTGGTAAATTTCACCCAACTTGTGCTCATTTGTTT